>NC_136414.1:113860000-114460000 GCF_051521515.1 Lactuca serriola | reverse complement strand
AAGAGGAGGCTGAAGGAGGTGCGATTCTGGTGATTTCAGAGCTCATAGACTTCATCTTGAGGTAATTATTCGGGCCTTCTTCAGATTTGGTGTTGATTCTTAGAGTTAGGGTTTTTTTTAACCCCTTAGAGGATGGATATGTGGAGCAATTGGTCCCTTCTCGAGTTTATGCTTTGGATCTAGACTCAAAGAGGTCCAGAGACCTTAACCCTTGGAGCTTTTTTAGTTATTTTAAGAGCCATGAACTTAGGATGTTATTTTTGGGGCTAAATCACCAAGTAAGACCATCTAGATGTTATATGAGTGTCAGGGTCTGAACTTTACGTGATTATCATGCTTGGGAAGGTCAAATCTATGGATTAAAGGAACAGATCTGACCTCAGGAGGTCTATGGAGTTTGTGCATGGCATGAACTTGCCGAGTCCAAAGATCAGACTCGGCGAGTAGGGTAGGGTTTCCCATAAATCACCCAGTGAGTAGACTTGCCGAGTTGGGGAGATAACTCAGTGAGTCAGAGGGGGATTAGAGGACTGGAGTTCAAGGCGGAACTCGCCGAATTGTTCATGAGACTCGGCGAGTTGAGTCGCGGTGGCCGCGCAATTCATGCCAGGCGTGACTCGTCGAGCAAGGGGAGGAACTCGATGTGCCAAGCGGGACTAAAGAGTTAGCGGACAGGTGTAGACTCGCCGAGTCGCCCAAGTGCACTCTACGAGTCGGGTCAAAGTTTGACCGTTGACTTTTGTTGACTTTTAGGGTTTGGTCAACAATGAGGCCTTTAGGCCAATAGAGGGGTAAAATGGTCTTTTACCCTTCTGAGGGTTCTAAGAGAGGGTTAAGTATAGTTATATTTATGAGAGTATTTACTTTATGTGATTAGGCGGAGGCTAGATCATATTTCTACCGAGTCAGAGATTTACCGAGGCATCTGAGGTGAGTCTTCTCACTATACTTTACCTAGTGTGGTTACAGAGTTATGTGACAGAGTATTTTAGAGTTATATGCCAGGGTATTTTCATGTTATTATGTGATGTGGTTTATTGTGATATGTGAGATGCATGATTTAGAGTTTACAGAGTTAGGACCAGTGGGTCCACAGAGTTATGGGACCAAGAGGGTCCCACAGAGATATTCGACCAGAGGGTCAACAGAGTTACAGCCTTGAGTGGCTGATATGTGTTTATGTGGTATTTTGGGGAACTCACTAAGCAATTATGCTTACAGTGTTATGTGTGGTGTTTCAGGTACCAGTGATGATCGCGGGAAGGCGCCGACATGACTCGTACACACGCACACTGGAGTTCATATGTTTTGATCTTGGGATTTGTATTAAGATAATGATGATACAATGTTTTTAAATGTGGATGTGAATGAAATTATATGGTTTTTAAAATGTGAAAAATTGTTTAAATTTTTACGGCATTACATGATCCAGGAAATGACCACCCAATCCCTGAGGATGGTCACCAGGCTAAAGGCTTAGGAGATGGTTCCGACTCCGAGCCTGAAGTAGAGAATCTACCATCGATGGCTCTTGTTCCAAATCCTAACCCCCGTCCGACTTTTCAAGGCCCGACGCCCCATGGGTGGAAAGCTTGGAAACATGGAGCCAAGGATAGGATCAACCCATGCCATTTAATGGAGACCGAAGCTCTTATGACCTGAGCGATGGGGGCTCAGCAGACAGAGTCTTGCCAATCCTGGTCCGCAGAGTGGCCCAAAATGAGATTCAATTCAGGACAACCCTACATCAGATCATAGAAGTTGTCGCCAATACGAGAAAGCATACCCTCCGCACAATTCGCCTGGAAGATGCTCGTGAGAGATCTGAGAGAGACCATGAAACCCTGCTTCAAGCATTGGCTGAATCACGAGCCAAAGTCATAGAGCTCTGAGTACGCCAGAGGGTGTACGAAAGACACCTACTTGATGTGGAACGTCAGCTGGCTGAACTAAGGGTTCAACAGAGGGATGACCATCACCAGTAGTAGATGCCTTACTTTCTTTCCCTGTTGAAAGGAATCGTTTTTCCTATCTATGTCCTATGAGGCATTTTTCTATGAAACTATCTTGTACTGTAGGTACTTTTAGTTAGGACTTTATGCGGCCAAAACATTTCTACTCTGGATATGATGTAAGACCTTCTACAAGGTTAATTTTTCCCGAACTTTTGCGTCATGAATATCAAAGATATTGACAGTCGGCTAACTTCTGTGGCAATCTTTATTCAAATACTTTCATCATGCTATCATGGAAGTCTATTTGAAACCCACCCTAGTCGAGTTATTGAACTAGGGTAATTTAGCTCAGGGATCATTCCCAATTCTTTTTCAAGGGTTGGATCATGTTATTTACCAACCGATGGTACCCGGTTTTAAACGTCAAGCGTCTTAAGACCATTCTACGAACTTACTTCCACTCTTTACTAGGACTGCATCATAGGGATGTAGGTCAAACCTTCGAGAACATACTCTTACTCTTTACTTGTGCGATCGAAATACATCTAGGGTCAACCAAAATCGCTCACAAAATCCTTATCTTTCGTGTTACCGAATCGTGTCGTCATTCAGAAACAGTCAGTCAAGCGACGAAACCCCTGCCTTTCCTATGGACACCGCTACTTTCCAAGCCGGAGTTACAGCTGTCGTGACAGCTGTCCTTGCAAATCTTAGCGCTATCAACGCAAGCAATGCTGACAAAGGAGTTGAAATCCTGATCGTAGTATCAATCCAGGAAGTCATCAAATGATAACAGTTGTAGACTAGCAAAACCGAAAAACAGAGAACAAGAAACGAAAGCGCCAAGCCCAGAAGGAACACAAGCGATCCCAAAGACTTGCCATGCAACAACAACAAGTGGAAACCCCTGCCATCCCAGTACCGAGCAGACCATACGAAGGAAAACTTCCAAAGTGTGATAAGTGTAGTTTTCAGCATCATGGGGCTTGGCATTAAATGCAATGTTGCAATTGCCTAAAAATAGGGCACCATGCTCGTAGCTGTGGAGCACCCGCACGACCCATCACTCAAGCCCCTGACATCAGAGTCAACCAGGCTTGCAATGGTGGTGTTAAAACTAGACCCTATGAAAGGAAAGTTTCAAAGTAGATGAACAAGGAGAACACTCGTGTCCACATAACTCTAACTCGACACATCACTTCCACCACCAATGTTGGTGCTATCCAGATATGTCACCAATGCGGTGAAATTGGGCACCTCAAGAAGGATTGCCCTATAACGAAGAACTCTGGCGCAGACGGAAGGATACTAAAGATTGCAGCTGCAGGAGAGACTACATCAGACCCACGTTAAAGTATCTAAGGCGTTCGTTGTAACAGACTCATAAACTTTTTAAAGCTAGTGCAACTTGAGTCTTATCTTTTGCGAGATCCCATCAGTGAAGGGATGCTCGTGCTGCGTATACTTGTCTTTTGTAGTATGCCTAGTTCGCAGCAATAGTCTAGTAGTGAATCTATAGTACTGTAACTCAGTTAAAAGTTTCACTCTTGGTTTTTGTCTGTAACGCCTTTATGATCAAGTCTAATGTCTTTATTCCCAAGTGAGTCTGATATTATCATACAACTAGATTCAATTCGATTCGCAATACTAGTTCTGTACGTACATCTCTTTCTCCGAAATCGCCTTTCCAGCGAAGCCGTCATTTCAGAGCTCCAAAGTACTCATGCATAGAGTACCTCATATTTCTTATCCTTTCCGAAGAAATCTCAGCAAACCTCCCCGAAGTACCACTCATACAGTACGTCAAGTTCAATACAAGGACAGTCCGGACAACTTAGCGAACTACTCGGAAAAAGAATAGGAAGACCAAGCCCCTCGCCCTGGAGAACTCCGATCTTATTCTTCAGTAAGGTGGACGAATAGTATCATAAGTACATCGAGTATCGGAGCCCTCGTCAAGATTTAAATTGGAAATCATTATCTCCGCCTCGCATGAACGTGTGGGCTAAGCAAACGCGAGGAACGAATTACCTTTAAGAAATGGACCTGAATGCGACCTTCCGAACTCGATGCGAACACTACGAGTCCGTAGTGATACCCCTCAGATAGGACCAATATGCCTGCAGTATTCAGCAACTTAATGAATAGGGTACGCCATTCTTACTTGGATCAGTTTGTCATTGTCTTTGTAAATGACTTACTTATCTACTCTCGTAGTAAGAAGGAAATCATATAGAGCACCTACAACAAACCATGGAAACAATGCGATAAGGGGAGCTTTGCACGAAGTTCTCTAAATACGAGTTTCGGAATTGAAGAGTCAAATTCCTAAGACACACTATTAGTGATGTGGAAATTCTTGAGGACCCTTTCAATTTATCAAAACCGTTGAGAATTTGTCAGCACCGAAGGCGTCGACAGGAATTCGCCAAATTCTAGGTCTTGCAGACCTACTATCGTAGTTCATTTAGAACTCCTCGCAAATTATGGAACCTCTTACGACTTTGACCTAGAAGGGAGTGGCCCTTGACTGGGAAGAGGAGCAAGAGGGAGAAACCCTTGGAACTCCAGGTGAGAGACCAAATTTGTTTGGAAGTCTCACTCTGGGAAGGCTTAATATGCTTCGTAAAGCGTGGAAAGCTAAATTCAAGATTGTTAGGACCTCCGAGATTCTTGCCATAATTGGCCTTGTATCTCACAAACTCAATCTACCCCGCGAACTCAGTAACGTACGTTTTACCCTCCACGCCTCGAACTTGAAAAAGTATCCGTCCGACGAGACTCTTGAAATCCCACTCGAAGAGATCGAGTTCCACAAGAGCCTCACCTGCGTGGAAGAACCGTATTGACCATGGACCGAGAGGTCATGCGAACGATTCATAGCCGTTTCCCTTTAGTGAAGGTTCGCTGGAATACCAACCAAGGACCTGAATTCACTTGGGATCGCGAGAATCAATCGATTAGGAAGTATCCCCACTTTTTGGCTCGATTATTCATGCTTACTTCCTTTACCTAAATTCTAATTTCGGGACGAATTTCCTTCTAACGGGGGGATGATGTGACAACCCGAAATTTCTATTCTGTACAACCCTTCACTTCAATAGAAGTCAGAATAGTTTCAGCAAACTTTCAAGCTTTTTGGAATAAGTTTGAGTATGTTAGGATTAACCCTTTTAGGAGATATCAGGAGAGAGGATGCCCTAGGGTTTATTGTGCAACAATAAAGTTCCAAAAACTCCAAGAGTTTGGAGTTTACGGCCCAAATGGCTTTTGGACCGTAAACCCCAAGAGTATATATATGGCACTTAGCCATTTAAATCACTTTTTCACTTTTCAAGATCCAAACTCAATTCTCTCTCAAGTAGCTTCGAATTTTCCTTCTAGATCTTCAACCTAGTAAGTGTTTCTAACCCTTTTAAGTTGGTATATCACTTAATCTAGTGTTTTAACATACTTCCATCTGTAAAAATGTTCAAAAAGGTTAGATCTTCAACTTTCACCAAGAATACCAAGAACATACACTAGTGTTCTTGGCCTCTTGGTACCATTTCAAGCCTCTATCTTGTAAGTACTTCTATCCTAGAGTATCTTAAGGCTTCTTATACTTCCATATATCAAGAAATCACCCAAGAAAGTGAAGATCAAAGGTGTTTACGGTCCAAAATGTTCTTGGGCCGTAAACCCTAAAAAGTGTGCCAAAGTGGCCCTAGTCCCTTCTCAAGCTTTGGAAACTAGTTTAGACCCCTTCCTTGATGTGTTTAGGACTTGAAAACGTCAAAAGACCTTAGATCATATGGGTTTACGACCATAAACAAATGAAATAGTGTTCCATGGGCCGTAAACTACATATAGGAGTGTTTTGATGCCACAAACACTTCCATAGACTTATGCTTCAAGTAGAAATGCTTCTAAGGACTTATAAGGCTTCAAAACTCAAAGTGGTCAAAGAAGCATGAGTTTACGGCCGTAAACTGATGGGTTTACGACCGTAAACTCAATGAGTTATGGTCTAAAAACCGTAAACTCAAACAGAGGGCTCCCTTTAACCCTAACCTCAATAGCAATGTCCTCCTATACTTAGATGAAATCCTTAGCACTTATAACACTGATATAAGGTGTTTAGCATGCCCTAGGATGTTTTAACTTTGTTATTTAGTTGTTTAAAGACTAATGGGTTACATATATGTGATATTATATGTTAACTAGGATCATAGAGTGTGTACAAGTCTTCACTTGACACTTAGCATCCTATACTGTCCGTTCATCCCAACCACTTACTACAGGTGAGTTCATACCCCCTTAATCAATATTTTAAATGTTTTTAAATGCTTTTATGGGGGGGGATACAAGTTAAATCATGCTAGTTATTATATCAATCACATGTGATTAATAACTAACATACAAATGGATTTACTACACTTTTAGCTGTTTTACCAAACATATTACTTCAAATGGCTTTCCAAAACATTTTTACTCGTCTAAAAATCTTTGTTAAATTGTCTTACATACTGAATGTTTCTTTTCAAACCCTGTTATAATTGTGTTTCAAAACAAAGGTTTTCCTTATACTTAAAACTGTTGTTATCAAATAAATTGCTTTCCAACCGTTTTACAAACTGACATCAAGTCATCTTTTCTTAGTTGTTAAACTTTCATAAGGTTTTACAAAACTTCTTTTATACTTTTATATTGTCAATTGCATGACTATATATGTTTAGTTATATAAGTAATGTTTAAAGGACTTAGAAAGGGTAGCTTGCTTTATCTCCTTTTCCTCGTTGGGATGTGGCTTTAGGGCATCGGTTATCCGTCCAAAGGTCGTCTAAATATTAGTTATATATTATGTATACATATATAGACATAAAAGTTCTTTCAGTCAATTCAATACCTTTGGGTAGCAAGCGTATACATTCATGTTCATACGTACATGTCATATTACTAGTAAACTACGATAGGCGTAGTTTAGGAAGTTACTAATACTATTACTAGAACGAAGAATCATACAATAAGTCAGTTCATTCATGAGTCAATACTTGCTAGATAGAGAGCGAACACACATTACGGCTAGTACACACGGTACATTTCAATACTTGCTAGATAGAGAGAGAACACACATTACAGCTAGTACACACGGTACATTTCAATACTTGCTAGATAGAGAGAGAACACACATTACAACTAGTACATGCAGAACATTACAATACATATAGGCTAGACAGAGGGAGAACATACAATACAACTAGCACATTCATTACATATACATTCATGCAGTTATGTGAGCCACTAAACGGGGCATGGCATTTCCTGCCATGGCCGTTTTTGTATCCAGAATCTCCTTAATTGGGGAGTGTATGAGTTTGCGTAGAGATCTATATTGGATTGACTATCCTACACCTTGTTGCTCGCTACAGTGGGACTTGCAAGTCTACGGTTGCCAAATGTCATTTCTTACGGCGTCTTACATCGTCGTTTTACTAGAGTGGGTAGCAGGATACAGGCCGATCACATGGTACTTTAAATTACAATTGGTTTAAGGTAGTTAGTATAGCAGTAGTTACTTATTACAATACTATAGTACTAAATATTTTCCCATTACATTCACTTCGTGAACATTCACACGATGCACGGTAATGTAAAAGTTATGTTACCATGACACTATAAGCAACTAGCACCAAATGAACATCACCAATGACCCATGTGGCATCCATTGGTCTTACCTTGACACTATAAGCAACTTCCACCCAATGAACATCACTAATGACCCATATGGAAACCATTGGTGTTACCTTGACACTACAAGCAGCTACCACCCCATGAACATCACCCATGACCCAAATGTCATCCATGGGACTCACCATGACACTATCAGCAACTACCACCCATATGACATCAATTGGTTTTACCTTGACACGTTTAACAACTAGCACCCAATGAACATTACCAATAACACATATGGCATCCGTTGTTCTCACCATGACACTATAAGCCACCACTACCCAATTAAAATCACTAATGTCCCTTTTGTCATCTATGTGCCTTACCATGACACGATAAGCAACTGCCACAATAGAAAATCCCCAAAGACCGATATGGCATGCATTGGTCTTGCCATGACCCAGTGAGCAACTATCACCCAATGACCTGTATTTCATCTGTAGGTCTTACCATGACACTATTGGCGACAACCACCTAATGAACATAAACAATGACCCATATAGGATCTATTGATCTTACCATGACTGTATAAGCAAATACCACCCAATGAACATCACCAATCACCCATATGGCATCTATTGGTGTTACTATGACACTATAAGCAACTGAACATCACCAATGACCCATATGTAATACATGGGTCTTACCATGACACCATATGCAAGTATGTAACGCCTGGGTTTCAGGGATAAGCATATTTGTCAATGTAATAGTCTAGGTCAACTATTGTAACTCTTTTTGAAGTAATAAAGATGAAATATTTGAGTATTATGTGAATTATGTGTGTTTATGTGTTTATTGTTTAATTATAAATGTATAATTAATAAAGAATAAAAATAAGCGTCAAAATTAAAGTGTGAGATAAGCCCGATATCTTTACATAAAGTTGTAGTGTCGAAAACAAGGATTCCGGGGATATAAGGAATGCCGAAATCCGAGTTATAACGAAGAAGTTATGACCCGTCGAAGTTTCACGACGGAACCGACACAACACCGGGAAGCGTAAATAGTGAACTTACGATAGAGCGACTTTTAGCCTTAGATATCTAAATGAAAGTCGTAGAATATGTTAAACTGAGAGTGTCCATAAAAAGAACGCCCAAATCTGACTTCGTATGAAGAAGTTATGAGATTTTAAACAGACCAATCCTGTCCCGGCCTGTTAAAAATATAACTTTAAAAATAAAGTCAAAATTAGCCGACGGAGTCTAAACGAAAGTTGTAGAGTACGTCTCCACCTACGCGTGGATATAAAGAACGTCAAAAACGGAGTTTGTATGAACGAGTTACAAATTATAATAGCATATTTACGTATTAAAATAAAGTATAAATCATGTATACATACACATATATATACATATGTATATATCATTAGAAAGGTATCGACGATGCGGTTATTATAAGACTAATGTTGAGTTCTTTCGACATTAGTTTAGTACAAATATCATTAAATCCATTTAAAATAGTATTATAGAGGGGTGTTTAGTTGTTTATATAACTAAAGGGTCATTAAGTAATTATGGAGGGTAGTTTTTGAAAATTCAATTAGTATAAATAAGAGCCTTGGGCTCTCATATTTCTTGCACCATTCTCTTGATTCAAGAGTCTTTCTCTCCTTATCCCCCCAGCATTTTGGTCCCTCGTGATTCGACTTCTCTTTCTGTAGTTTAGTATAGTAAGGTGAGCGCTGAAGCGTTGCACGAATCTTTCTTAGAAAGATTCAGCGACGAAGTTCTGCCCCTGCAGAGCCCGACTCCTAGCTAAAACCCCATTGTAAGTAAGTTATGCTTACCTTATTTTAATATAGCTTATATTTAAAATTAGTATTGTTATTATGAACTTATAATAAATATTTGAGCTATTATTATAACTTATATAAGTGTCATTATAATATTTTTTTTAACTACTCGCGGTACGGGGAATCTGGTTTAAAGGGCCACATAGGGTTGTTGGATTTCAGAAGTGCTATATGCCAAAATGGTCATGCCCTCCGGTGTTTTATGTCTGGCCCTTGTCTGTACATAGTGGTTGTGTAACGACCCAAAAATCACGACTAAAAATTTCTTTTAAAACATTACTAAAACCATATTTACAAAACTGTATCATAAGTCATAATATAATTTTTAGAGTATTAATTCAAAACATAATCTCATTATCAGAGTAAAACATTACCCAGGCTAACTGACTATGGTGTGTGCACTGCAATCTCTCCGAGCTCCTCTTTTGAAAACTGAGTACCTGAAACCAAAACTGAAAACCGTAAGCACGAAGCTTAGTGAGCTCCCCCAAACTACCACATACCGAACAATAACATATAATACACATACTGGGCCTTGCCCACTGCATCGGACCGAGGTCCGGACTAACTGGGGCCTTGCCCCCTGCATCGGACCGAAGTCAGAAACTGACTGGGACCTTGTCCCCTGCATCGGACCAAAGTCCGGACTAACTGGGGCCTTGCCCCCTGCATCGGACCGAGGTCCGGACTAACTGAACAGAACATAACATAAACATATCAACTAGCATGAACACACATATACTGCATACTGCATCGGGCCGTAACCCGAAACACATAACACATAAATCCTGTCTGAGCCACGAAGGCATCAAACATACTAACTACTGCATCGGACTACAATCCGGAAACTACTGCTAGCTAAACGGGCCGGAATTGTGGCCTTAGACCCGTTCCTACTGGAAGGAAACTCACCTGAACTGCTGAGCTCCGCAGATAATCCTCTGGCTGCTGATCGACAATCCCCTGAGCCGCTGCTCCTCCAGCTCTCCGAGCTACCAATATCAATATGACACTTAGTCTGACAGTCCTCTAGAAGTCAACAAGGTCAACTCTGGTCAAAGTCAAAGTCCTGGTTAAAGTCAACCTTCCAGGTCAACCCTACTCGCCGAGTCCACCTAATGACTCGCCGAGTTCATATGCTCATGATCTTTCTATTCGCGACTCGACTCGCCGAGTCAGTCCATGACTTGCTGAGTCCAACTATTTCCGAGTCCTGACCTGTCCAACTCGCTGAGTCTCCACCCGACTCACTGATTCGAATCTCAACTCGAAGGGATTGGGGTTTCGCGACCTGACTCGCCGAGTCCAAGGCAATCTTCAACCAACTCGTCGAGTTGTTCTTCCAACTCGCCGAGTTCATGCTTAACTTCATCCGACTCGACGAGTTGTTCATCCCACTCGTCGAGTTCCTCCTCATCTTCATGCTACTCGCCGAGTCCACTCGAAGGACTCACTGAGTCCATTCAGATCTACATACATGTAGAGGACTTTTGAGTCATGCATGGACTCCAAACTATAGATCCACTCTTCTAAAGCCTATTCCGTATGTAAAGTGGCAAACTTTACGTGTAGCTAACGAGATCTAGGCTCAAATCATTATAAACTAGGGTTAGAGACAAAGGGGCTCAGCAATCAACCCATAGACTGATGCTTTATGATTCTCAATGCCAAGGTACACATAGATCTGAAGTAGCAACTTCAGATCTGGGCTTCTAACTCGAAATGGTTCATAAACTTGTCCTAAAAGCCCCAAATCCCATGATAAAGGTTGATCTATATGCAAAAGAGGGAAGGTAGCGACTCATTACCTTCAAAAGCTCTGGAAGACCTCACAAACTCTGGATCTACTGCCAATTCTTGAATCCCCAATGTGTGCCTTCCTCCTCCTTCCTTCAAATCACCCAAATTGGCAAGAAAGCTTGATTGAGCAACAATGGAGGCTTAGGGTTTCTGGTTCTGGACTATAGGGCCGCAAATGAGCCCTAGGGAAGAGATTAAGATGCTTAAATAGGGTACCAAGTCCCGAAATTAGGGTTTCCCAACCCAGACCTGACTCGCCGAGTCCACTTGCCGACTCGCCGAGTCGGTCACTTGCTTTACACCCGGATCCCGCTCCGACTCGTCGAGTTCCTCCCTGGACTCGACGAGTCAACCCTCTTTAACTTAGGGTTTTTCCTTTCCTCTCTTGACCTTTCTGATTTCGGGTGTTACAACTCTCCCCCACTTAAACTAAACTTCGTCCTCGAAGTTTGCTATGGCCAACTGTCCTACGAACTGCCTCCAACCTCTGTCTGGGAACACTAACACCCTTTTGTCCATCACTCTAGACACTCACAGTGCTGGTCACTACTGTTGGTACATACTGAATCCTTCTCTTTTCCATAATTTCCTCAACGTTACTTCCTCCGACTGAAAATCCTGTTGCCCCTCATCTGCCTACCGAATGCACTGAGACTACCCAGGTCTAACTAATCTGCCGATATCTGAGTTACCGGACTCCCACCGGTCACTACACTCCATCGCAATCTCCTAGTCGCTCCCAGCGACTCCTGAAGATACTTCGACTATCTATAACTGTTCTATCCATTCTGCCATCCATACTGAATCGATGCTGCTGGAACCAGCCTACTTATCTCTCATTTGACTACTCAATTCCTACTAACTCGAGCCTTCCATCCTGAAAGAAAAGCTACCTGCCTAGCTATCCTTACAGATCACTTATACTTGGCAGATGGCTCAACTGATCCTGCTGAGAGGGACTTGTCATTTCCAAATCAACCAACTATACCGTCAGCACTTGCATTCCAACACAAATACTAATACTGTCCAAAACTCTGAAACTATCCAAACACTGAACTTCCTGCAATACTGAACATGCCTGAAACTCTAAAATGCCTGAAACACTGAGCTGACTGAAACACTGAACTGCCTGAAACACTAAGCTGCCTGAAACACTGAACTGACTGAAACACTGAGCTGCCTGAAACACTGAACTGCCTGAAACACTGAACTGACATATGGCTGCTTCCCAAATATCTCGAGACCCTCCTGGTCTCCAGTCATTCGTCGGTTATTTGCAACACTGAGTTCGAACTCAATTATGGAGTCAAAGGACTCCTCACTTAGTCTCTCCCACGACTTCTGAATGAAATCTTTCTCTGGAACTAGTTTCCACTAGTTATCCTGTCACTGTGGCTCTAACAACCTTCCGATCCAATCGATCGGGTACATACATCACATCATGACATCATCAATTTCACGACTAACAACATGATGGCTCCCAGACTGACGGTAGCCCTTAACATACCCAAACCCCAACGGTCCACTGCTACTCTGATCTCATAACTGATGTGACGATCTATAACCAAATTGCTGACATAGCCATAACTGAACCATTTGGGAAATCCGAAATCTAACCCGTGGATTCCCATATCCTCACTGCTGCAACCGAACGGGTGGGAACTACTGCTTTCCCGCGTCCAACAACGCGCTCATGCTGCCTACCAATTTGATAAAGGCCACGGCTACACCCGCGGACTTACAACTCTCTAATACTATATGGCTGCTAATGAATGCTACGGCTACCCCCGTAGGCTTACAACACTACTACTACTATCTGACTGCTAGTGAATGCTACGGCTACTCCCGTAGACTTACACCACCACTACTACTATCTGACTACTAGTGAATGCTACGGCTACCCCCGCAGACTTACAACACTCTACTACTTTCTGACTGCTAGTGAATGCTACGGCTACCCCCGCAGACTTACAACACTACTACTACTATCTGATGACATCCTGACTATCCCTAGTCCAGTTAGGGATTCCTCATCCTGATTTCTCAAAACCAGCCCTCAGTCTTTGAATACTGCATCAACCTTGACATCTTATATCCTTGATATACTTAGCGCTTTGTTGAGGAATTCTTCGGCTTGGTTCCCAAACCAACCGTCTACTAATCCGGATACAAGAAGCTATTGTTGGAAAGTTTCCAAACTCCCAACTCCTGAATCTACACAATTCTGCATGCTGACTCTGTCACTGGCTACTAATACGAAAGCATCTCTTGCTAACCGTTCTCAGGATCCTCATTCCGACTCACTTGAGCCCTACAGGTGGTCCTCCAATCCTGGATTCCCAACCAGCTTCTAACCCTCTCGATTACATGAACTAACTGTTGGGAAGGTCCTCGAACTCCCAATTCTGAACTTCTCAATCCATCAATCACTATGTTACTATCTTTTCTTCTCAGAGGCCGCGCACTCATTCTGGGTCTACGTGGCTCTTATCCTTGTATACCCGGAGGGTTCTCCCCCACTTGGATTCGGCTAATTCCTTGCTGCTCACTGGTCAAAAGGATTCCCAACCTTCCTTCCATTAAAAGGGCGATATGCTGTCCGCCAACGTTTACCCTTGCCAGCACTCCAACTAACTCTTATCAGATCCGCACCCTTCTTGCTTTCTGACTGAGCACCCTTCGATCCTTAACTGTATTTGCTTTAGGGACTACATCCCGAGAACCTGCGTTTGGGGTGCACATCCCCAACCCACTTCCTTACTGACCGCTAGCTACTCCACTAAAAACTCTGGATTATCACTACTGAGAATATAACTGATCATTACCCGACTAACGCCTTCCGCAAGTAGTAAGGCACTACTGAATCTTACACATACATGTTACAGTCACCGCATCTGAAGTAACCTGATCTAGAGGGAACGACCTCCAATTCACCATTCTAATCCCATGGTATTCAGATGGCATAACACTCTGTCACAAGTAGGTAATATAATACCCCCAACACATATACTTATTGATATCAATGCAACAACATAACAAATAATAACATGAATAATAATTGACAGGGAGGTAAAAGACACATACCTCCATCACTCAGCGCTGTTCGAATCCTTGCTGAAATCAACCGGAAAACTCGGCTCCGAGCCGTGGGTGCCCTTGCCCGGCCTCGGAAACCACTGGCGGTACTTGAAGTCCCAAGGGCAGGAGCTGGCATCTGCCCTGCTGTATACAAACTCGGACAGTGGGCCTTCTTGTGGCCCCTCTGACTGCAATGGAAACATATCGGATCAAGTCCATGGGCGATGGTAATAGTACAATCTCTGCTAAAATGGCCAATCTGGCCGCACTTGAAACATCCCGCATCACCACCACTTCTACGCCTGCATGTACCCATGTGCGTCCTACCACACTTCCCGCATCGACTGCGGCTCTGATAGTTCCTCGTCCTCAAATCCGACCCCTTGGGCCTCTTGCCCGAACCTGCGGCTTCCTGAGTCTCATCCGTTTTCCTCTTCCTTTCCGATTCCCTGCCCGTCTCTCGTTCCCGCGTTCCTTTGTCGACACCGCCCGTCGACTGAACAACAGCTGTCTGATCCTGGAGCTTCGCAATCAACCTATCTGTGATCCTCACAACCATGTCGGGCAGATCCTTGCGAATGGCTCGCGTAACCTCTTCAACTATCCAATCATGCAAAGGTCTCTCTTGGAGACAGGGTGCCCCACTCACTCCTGTCCCCTGATGGCAAAAACTAGAAATGGGATCTCCTCTCCCGATGGATCCCTGAACTCCATAAGAATCGGGGTCTAGACGAGCCCCAATCTGTCCTGAAACTATCCCGACCTTAAAGGCCTCAAGATGACTGTCCATGAGCTCCACAATGGCCTCTCTAACCGAACCGAAAATCACTGGAGTTTGATCAATGATGTTGCGCATGATCTCTGCGGAAATGAAATCCCTCATCTGATCCTCAAGCTGCCCGGCTCTAGAGCCTGAGCTAGATCCCTCCCCGGCACCTGAACTGCCAACTGATATCTCGTGCAACGTCACCATGCTGAAAATATAACAATTCATGATCAATTTACACACTACTGCTGAGGGATCTCTGACACACTCTACTAGTTCCATGGTTTTGCCTTGGCCCCTCTTGAATCGAGTACGGATCCTCTGCTTTCAGTAGTACGGGCCCATACTACCTTCCACATCTATCCGTACTTTCCTCAAGAGTTACCTCAACTCCACCAAGTCCCCTTTTCTCTACTACTGATCTCTGCTACTCTCATCCTAGGCTTTCCCTAGGGAACCTCTGATTCCACCCAAACCAATCTTCAGCTGCTGAAGGCCTCCTCGTAATGCCAATTAGCCACCACCTGAATACCATCACATGCAATGAGGCTCGGATAATCCTTCGAGTAAAAGTCTCGTCCCTACAACGGTTAGACTCAAACGAGAGCTGCGCAGTAGGGCCAAATCCAGCACTCTGAGATTATTCAACCCTGATCACATGTGATGTGACGTATTCACCTAATGGCTAACTCCCATCACTCAGAGTCCCACAAAGCACAAAGCAAGCAACATTCGGATAAAGGAAACATACTCAGGCAAAACTATTCTCATAACAAGAAATTGTACTAGCATACAATGCTAAGCTCATACTATCAGGCATAACCTACACAGGCTATCCTACTACTGTCTACTCAATACTAGCATGAAATTTTTATCAAGCTGAAACATATAAAGTAGGCACATAAGGCATCCTCCTAGATCCTTAGTCCTATACTAGCATGCTGTTCTACTGAAACTGAAATTGAAACTGGAACTAAAACTGAAACTGAAACTAATGATCATAAACTTGTATGGGTAATTTGGGAGTACTTACTTGAGCTCGGCTGATTGCATGCACTACACCCTTTTCTCTTTTCAAAATTCTTTTCGCTTTTTCTAAAACTCTTTTCTTCATACTTTTTCTAAAATTTTTTTCTTTTCTCAAAACTCTTTTGTAACCATGGTTTTTCTCTTGAAAACTTTATACCTCTTCCTTAGTTTGAGTTCAGACACACTCGGGAGTGCGCCCGAATCCCTCAAACCAAGGCTCTGATACCATCTTGTAACGACCCAAAAATCACGACTAAAAATTTCTTTTAAAACATTACTAAAACCATATTTACAAAACTGTATCATAAGTCATAATATAATTTTTAGAGTATTAATTCAAAACATAATCTCATTATCAGAGTAAAACATTTCCCAGGCTAACTGACTATGGTGTGTACACTGCAATCTCTCCGAGCTCATCTTTTGAAAACTGAGTACCTGAAACCAAAACTGAAAACCGTAAGCACGAAGCTTAGTGAGCTCCCCCAAACTACCACATACCGAACAATAACATATAAAACACATACTGGGCCTTGCCCACTGCATCGGACCGAGGTCCGGACTAACTGGGGCCTTGCCCCCTGCATCGGACCGAAGTCCAGAAACTGACTGGGACCTTGTCCCCTGCATCGGACCAAAGTCCGGACTAACTGGGGCCTTGCCCCCTGCATCGGACCGAGGTCCGGACTAACTGAACAGAACATAACATAAACATATCAACTAGCATGAACACACATATACTGCATACTGCATCGGGCTATAACCCGAAACACATAACACATAAATCCTGTCTGAGCCACGAAGGCATCAAACATACTAACTACTGCATCGGACTACAATCCAGAAACTACTGCTAGCTAAACGGGCCGGCATTGTGGCCTTAGACCCGTTCCTACTGGAAGGAAACTCACCTGAACTGCTGAGCTCCGCCGATATCCTCTGGCTGCTGATCGACAATCCCCTGAGCCGCTGCTCCTCCAGCTCTCCGAGCTACCAATATCAATATGACACTTAGTCTGACAGTCCTCTAAAAGTCAACAAGGTCAACTCTGGTCAAAGTCAAAGTCCTGGTTAAAGTCAACCTTCCATGTCAACCCTACTCGCCGAGTCCACCTAATGACTCGCCGAGTTCATATGCTCAGGGTCTTTCTATTCGCGACTCGACTCGCCGAGTCAGTTCATGACTTGCCGAGTCCAACTATTTCCGAGTCCTGACCTGTCCAACTCGCTGAGTCTCCACCCGACTCACTGATTCGAATCTCAACTCGAAGGGATTGGGGTTTCGCGACCTGACTCGCCGAGTCCACTAATAGACTCGCCGAGTCCAAGGCAATCTTCAACCAACTCGTCGAGTTGTTCATCCAACTCGCCGAGTTCATGCTTAACTTCATCCGACTTGACGAGTTGTTCATCCCACTCGTCGAGTTCCTCCTCATCTTCATGCTACTCGCCGAGTCCACTCGAAGGACTCACCGAGTCCATTCAGATCTACATACATGCAGAGGACTTTTGAGTCATGCATGGACTCCAAACTGTAGATCCACTCTTCTAAAGCCTATTCCGTACGTAAAGTGGCAAACTTTACGTGTAGCTAACGAGATCTAGGCTCAAATCATTATAAACTAGGGTTAGAGACAAAGGGGCTCAGCAATCAACCCATAGACTGATGCTTTATGATTCTCAATGCCAAGGTACACATAGATCTGAAGTAGCAACTTCAGATCTGGGCTTCTAACTCGAAATGGTTCATAAACTTGTCCTAAAAGCCCCAAATCCCATGATAAAGGTTGATCTATATGCAAAAGAGGGAAGGTAGCGACTCATTACCTTCAAAAGCTCTGGAAGACCTCACAAACTCTGGATCTACTGCCAATTCTTGAATCCCCAATGTGTGCCTTCCTCCTCCTTCCTTCAAATCACCCAAATTGGCAAGAAAGCTTGATTGAGCAACAATGGAGGCTTAGGGTTTCTGGTTCTGGACTATAGGGCCGCAAATGAGCCCTAGGGAAGAGATTAAGATGCTTAAATAGGGTACCAAGTCCCGAAATTAGGGTTTCCCAACCCAGACCTGACTCGCCGAGTCCACTTGCCGACTCGCCGAGTCGGTCACTTGCTTTACACCCGGATCCCGTTCCCACTCGCCGAGTTCCTCCCTGGACTCGATGAGTCAACCCTCTTTAACTTAGGGTTTTTCCTTTCCTTTCTTGACCTTTCTGATTTCGGGTGTTACAACTCTCCCCCACTTAAACTAAACTTCGTCATCGAAGTTTGCTATGGCCAACTGTCCTGCGAACTGCCTCCAACTCTCTGTCTAGGAAAACTAACACCCTTTTGTCCATCACTCTAGCCACTCACAGTGCTGGTCACTACTGTTGGTACATACTGAATCCTTCTCTTTTCCATAATTTCCTCAACGTTACTTCCTCCGACTGAAAATCCTGTTGCCCCTCATCCGCCTACCGGATGCACTGAGACTACCCAAGTCTAACTAATCTGCCGATATCTGAGTTACCGGACTCCCACCGGTCACTACACTCCATCGCAATCTCCTAGTCGCTCCCAGCGACTCCTGAAGATACTTCGACTATCTATAACTGTTCTATCCATTCTGCCATCCATACTGAATCGAAGCTGCTGGAACCAGCCTACTTATCTCTCATTTGACTACTCAATTCCTACTAACTCGAGCCTTCCATCCTGAAAGAAAAGCTACCTGCCTAGCTATCCTTACAGATCACTTATACTTGGCAGAAGGCTCAACTGATCCTGCTGAGAGGGACTTGCCATTTCCAAATGAACCAACTATACCGTCAACACTTTCGTTCCAACACAAATACTAATACTGTCCAAAACTCTGAAACTATCCAAACACTGAACTGCCTACAATACTGAACATGCCTGAAACTCTAAACTGCCTGAAACACTGAGCTGACTGAAACATTGAACTGCTTGAAACACTGAACTGACTGAAACACTAAGCTACCTGAAACACTGAACTGACTGAAACACTGAGCTGCCTGAAACACTGAACTGCCTGAAACACTGAACTGACTGAAACACTAAGCTACCTGAAACACTGAACTGACTGAAACACTGAGCTGCCTGAAACACTGAACTGCCTGAAACACTGAACTGACATATGGCTGCTTCCCAAATATCTCGAGACCCTCCTGGTCTCCAGTCATTCGTCGGTTATTTGCAACACTGAGTTCCAACTCAACTGTGGAGTCAAAGGACTCCTCACTTAGTTGCTCCCACGACTTCTGAATGAAATCTTTCTCTAGAACTAGTTTCCACTAGTTATCCTGTCACTGTGGCTCTAACAACCTTCCGATCCAACCGATTGGGTCCATACGTCACATCCTGACATCATCAATTCCACGACTAACAACATGATGGCTCCAGACTGACGGTAGCCCTTAACATACCCAAACCCCAACGGTCCACTGCTACTCTGATCTCATAACTGATGTGACGATCTATAGCCAAATTGATAACTTAGCCATAACTGAACCATTTGGGAAATCCGAAATCTAACCCGTGGATTCCCATATCCTCACTGTTGCAACCGAACGGGTGGGAACTACTGCTTTCCCGCGTCCAACAACGCGCTCATGCTGCCTACCAATCTGATAAAGGCCACGGCTACACCCGCAGACTTACAACTCTCTAATACTATCTGGCTGCTAATGAATGCTACGGCTACCCCCATAGGCTTACAACACTACTACTACTATCTGACTGCTAGTGAATGCTACGGCTACCCCCGTAGACTTACAACACCACTACTACTATCTGACTGCTAGTGAATGCTACGGCTACCCCCGCAGACTTACAACACTCTACTACTTTCTGACTGCTAGTGAATGCTACGGCTACCCCCGCAGACTTACAACACTACTACTACTATCTGATGACATCCTGACTATCCCTAGTCCTGTTAGGGATTCCTCATCCTGATTTCTCAAAACCAGCCCTCAGTCTTTGAATACTGCATAAACAAAATCGGTCTTTTTTGGCCGTGATTTTGGGGATGTCACAGTTGGTATCAGAGCATTAGTTTAAGCGAACTAGGAATTTGTAGGGTTTCTAGACTTAAACTTAGAATGCTAAGAGATGATTGTGAGGTGGGAGCAATAGCTTATTTTAGGAATTGTGCCTAAAATGCTTTTATGTGCTAAATGCTTTGTGCATGATATACTGTTATTTGTTCGGATCTATGGTCTGTTGCCGACCGAATCTGGAAACCTTATGTGTTTAGGATTCTAAACGTACGACTATGATATTAAAACTAGCATGTAAACGTTTCAGAGTGATAAGGACGATTTAAACGTCTATCCTAAATAAAGATCTAAATTCACCTTATTCGGTGTATAGATCAAGATGGCAAGGACCCGTAGCGGAAACGTGAACGCAAATGGAGATAGGAACCAACCCCCACTGGTTCAGCAAATACCTGTTGTTGAAGAGGTTGCACCTGAGCCAGTCACGATGGCCGGAGTGCAAGCGATGATCCAGGCAATGTTGGATCGTCAAATGGAGGAAACCAAACGTTTGCTCCAGCAAAATCGAGAGGAAGAGACTATTCAGATCGAACAGCCCGAGTTGAACGAAGGGCAGACCGAGGAGGGAAACTACAGTGGGACTGTTGGTCAAGCCAACCCACCGATAGTTAGGCAAAACAACCAGGATGGAGGAAATGACGGACATGGATGTAAACACAAGGATTTCATGGCATCCAAGCCACCGAGTCTATCTGGAAGCCCGACACCGGTGCAAGTCATGAACTGGATCTCTGAAATAGAGACGATGTTTGAGAGTTGCGAGTGTAGCAATAGGCAGAAGACCGCTCTCGCGATTCCTCTGTTGAAATCTGGAGTGCTAAGTTGGTGGAAGCTACTAGCTGATTCAATGCCCAAAGGTGAAGCAAGCAAGATGTCGTGGGAGGATTTTTTGGTACAGTTGAAGATGCAATACTGCTCTGAGCAGGATCTTCTGGAAATCAACAACAAATTCCAGAATCTGAAGAAGGGAAGAATGAGCATTACTGAATACGCTGCAAGCTTTACTGAGAAAATGAAGCTTGTTCCTCACCTCGTTCCAACTTAACTCTCCAAGGTTAACAAATTTGCCCTCGGATTACTAGCGGACTTCGGTCCAATGGTCAAGCAAACTACCACTCTGAAAGCCGCCATCCGGGCTGCTAAGAATGTGGAGACCCAGATACGAGAGAAGGGTTTGGAGAGAGTGGAGGTGGGAGAGAAAAGGAAATTTGACGGATCCTCGAGATCCGGTAAGAAGAGTAGATTCTCGAAGTCTGGTTCGAGAGGAGGAGGGTCAGAAGCGAAGTGGTGTGACAAGTGCAAGAAGAAGCACTCTGGAAAGTGTGACAGAGGGGTCACTTGTTTCAAATGCGGAAATCCTGGGCACTACGCCAACGAATGCACGTTCACTAAGAAGGTCTGTTATGAGTGCAACGAGGAGGGGCACATTTCAAAGGATTGCCCAAAGAAGAAGGAGGCAGGAAGACCTAACATACCACCAAAGCCGAAGGCAAGAGCCTTCCAGATGACGCTCGAGGCTGCGAAGGAGGCAGCGTCCTTCGCAGCAAACGTCATTTCAGGTACCTTTCTTGTAAATGGTTTGCCTGCAAATATACTATTTGATTCGGGAGCCAACTACTCCTTTGCGTCACATAAATTTGGTGGGAAATTAGCATTGCCTGTAGAAAAACTTGATAATGCCCTGATTGTAGAAGTTGCCAGTGGCAAATTCGTACCTGTTAGTGATCGTATTAGGAACATCGTCATCGACCTAAATGGAAACGAATTCCACGAAGAGCTATTACCCATAGAGTTAAACGGTTTCGACATCGTTTTGGGTATGGATTGGCTTAGCGCCAATGATGCTAAGATTCAATGTCGAAAGAAGATAGTAAGGGTAAACCCACCCGGAAAGGAATCATTTATGGTGTACGGGGACAAACGCAGAGTGAATTTTGGAATCATCTCCCTGATGAAAGCCAGGAAATGTTTGTCCAAAGTATGTGCATCATACTTGGCATTCGTAATCGATGCTAAGAAGGAAAAGAAAGAGGTGCAAAATATACCAGTTGTGTGAGATTATCCAGAAGTCTTTCCCGAAGATCTTCCCAGATTACCACCTGATAGACAAGTGGAGTTTCGTATAGACTTGTTACCAGGTACAACACCAATAGCAAAAGCACCTTATCGATTAGCACCGAAGGAGATGAAGGAGCTTATGACGCAACTTCAGGAGTTGTTGGACAACGGTTTCATTTGACCTAGTTCATCACCCTGGGGAGCTCCGATGTTATTCGTAAAAAGAAGGACGGAAGCATGAGAATGTGTATAGACTACCGAGAGTTGAACAAGGCAACAATGAAGAACAAGTATCCATTTCCGAGGATTGATGACCTATTCGATCAGCTGCAAGGTTCAAGCTACTTCTCAAAGATCGATCTTAGGCCGGGATATCATCAGCTGAAAGTGAGAGAGCAGGATATTAAGAAGACTGCATTCAGGACGAGATATGGACACTACGAATTCTTGGTTATGTTGTTTGGACTAACCAATGCTCCAGCAGCATTCATGGATTTGATGAATAGGGTTTGTAAACCATTCCTCGATAAATCCGTGATAGTGTTCATCGACGACATTCTGATCTACTCAAAAAGCCAAGAGGAGAATGGCAAGCATCTACGGGAAGTGTTGGAAGTGTTAAAGAAGGAGAAGCTTTACGCTAAGTTCTCCAAGTGTGATTTTTGAATCCGAGAAGTCCAATTCTTGGGTCATGTGGTTAACCAAGAAGGGATAATGGTTGACGCAGCAAAAATCGAAGCTGTAATGAAGTGGGAATGTCCAAAGAGTCCCACGGAGATCCGAAGCTTTCTAGGATTAGCCGGATATTATCGACGATTTATCCAAGGCTTTTCTTCGATAGCTGCTCCATTGACATCTTTGACCCACAAAGGAGCCACATATACATGGAGTGAGAAACACGAAGAGGCGTTCGAGAAGCTAAAGAAGAAGTTATGCGAAGCACTGATACTTTCTCTACCCGATGGAGTTGAAGACTTCGCAGTTTACAGTGACGCATCTGGAGTCGGGTTGGGTTGTGTTCTGACCCAAAGAGAAAACGTGATAGCATACGCATCTCGACAATTGAAAGAGCACGAAAAGAACTATCCCACTCATGATTTGGAGTTGGCAGCGGTAGTATTTGCCTTAAAAATATGGAGGCATTACCTCTATGGCACGAAGTGCAAGCTTTTCACTGATCATAAGAGTCTCCAGTATCTCTTTAATCAGAAAGAATTGAACATGAGGCAACGACGCTGGCTAGAACTACTCAAGGACTATGACTGTGAGATACTTTACCACCCCGGTAAAGCAAATGTTGTTGCTGATGCCCTCAGTCGAAAAGTCAATCTTGAAAGGAAGAGGCCAAGAGCGTTGAGAATCGAAGTTGTCTCGACGATTATGGAAAGTATCAGGAAAGCTCAAGAAGAAGCTTTAGAGAAAAATGACCGAAAGGAAGAACATTTGGGCAAAACGTTAGTGTTCGGTACAAACAATCGAGGACTAAAGGTATTCCAAGATCGAATTTGGGTACCTAAGACGGGAGGAATAAGAGATCTTCTGATGGAAGAAGCACATAAGACCATGCACTCAATTCATCCCGGTAGAACTAAAATGTATAGGGACCTAAAACCCTACTACTGGTGGCCGACGATGAAGCTCGATGTTGCGAAGTATGTGGCCGAGTGCGTGACGTGTGCGAGAGTTAAGGCACAACATCAGAAACCGTATGGGAGTTTAGAGCCTTTACCTATACCCATGGGTAAATGGGAAGACATCACCATGGATTTTTTGACTAAACTACCCAGGACGAAGAACGGACATGACATGATTTGGGTAGTCGTGGATCGTTTCACCAAGAGTGCACACTTCATAGCAGCCAACGAGAAGTGGTCTATGGATAAGCTCGCAAATGCTTATGTGAAGGAAATTGTAAGACTTCACGGTGTTCCTCTTACGATTGTATCAAAACGTGATAGTCGCTTCACGTCGAGGTTTTGGAGGAGTCTACAAGAGGAGTTGGGTACAAAGTTGTGTTTGAGTACTACTTACCATCCGCAAACTGATGGCCAGAGCGAAAGAACGATTCAGACACTGGAAGATATGCTGAGAGCATGTACCCTCGAGTTCCAAGGGAACTGGGACGAGCACTTACCTCTGGTAGAATTTTTGTACAACAACAGTTTCCATTCGAGCATCAAGATGACACCTTACCAAGCTTTATATGGACAGAAGTGTCGTACGCCGTCTTGTTGGCTTGAAGCTGGAGAGAAGCAGTTTATGGGCCTCGAGATAGTCCATGAGACTGATGAAAAGTTGAAGGTGATTAGGGAAAGAATGTTAGCAGCTCAGGATCGTCAGAAGAGCTATGCTGACAAGAAAAGACGACCGATGACCTTCGAAGTTGGGGATTCGGTTTTACTTAAAGTCTCACCATGGAAGGGACTTATAAGATTCTGGAAACGAGGAAAGTTGAGTCCAAGGTTTATTGGACCCTTCAAAGTTCTTCAAAAGATTGGGAACCAAGCTTACAAGCTGGAATTGCCCGAAGAACTCAATGGTATTCATAACACCTTCCATGTGTGTTATTTGAGGAAATTCACGGGAGATGTTCCCGACATAATTCCAATCTTAGAGTTAAGGATGGATGAGAATAAAAGGCTGATCGAAGAGCCCGAGGCAATTGTTGATCGTAAGACTAAGAAGTTACGACGCAAGATGGTCGACTTAGTGCTAGTCCGATGGAAACATTCGAATGGGCCGAATCTCACTTGGGAAACAGAGGATGACATGATGAGTCGCTATCCACATCTGTTTGCTGATGCATGATTCTGGGACGAAATCATCCTAAGGGGGAGAGAATTGTAACGCCCGGGTTTCAGGGCTAAGCATATTTGTCAATGTAATAGTCTAGGTCAACTATTGTAACTCTTTTTGAAGTAATAAAGATGAAATATTTGAGTATTATGTGAATTATGTGTGTTTATGTGTTTATTGTTTAATTATAAATGTATAATTAATAAAGAATAAAAATAAGCGTCAAAATTAAAGTGTGAGATAAGCCCGATATCTTTACATAAAGTTGTAGTGGTCGAAAGAAGGATTCCGGGGATATAAGGAATGCCGAAATCCGAGTTATAACGAAGAAGTTATGACCCGTCGAAGTTTCACGATGGAACCGGCGCAACACCGGGAAGCGTAAATAGTGAACTTACGATAGAGCGACTTTTAGCCTTAGATATCTAAATGAAAGTCGTAGAATATGTTAAACTGAGAGTGTCCATAAAAAGAACGCCCAAATCTGACTTTGTATGAAGAAGTTATGAGATTTTAAACAGACCAATCCTGTCCCGGCCTGTTAAAAATATAACTTTAAAAATAAAGTCAAAATTAGCCGACGGAGTCTAAACGAAAGTTGTAGAGTACGTCTCCATCTACGCGTGGATATAAAGAACGTCAAAAACGGAGTTCGTATGAACGAGTTACAAATTATAATAGCATATTTACGTATTAAAATAAAGTATAAATCATGTATACGTACACATATATATACATATGTATATATCATTAGAAAGGTATCGACGATGCGGTTATTATAAGACTAATGTTGAGTTCTTTCGACATTAGTTTAGTACAAATATCATTAAATCCATTTAAAATAGTATTATAGAGGGGTGTTTAGTTGTTTATATAACTAAAGGGTCATTAAGTAATTATGGAGGGTAGTTTTTGAAAATTCAATTAGTATAAATAAGAGCCTTGGGCTCTCATATTTCTTGCACCATTCTCTTGATTCAAGAGTCTTTCTCTCCTTATCCCCCGAGCATTTCGGTCCCTCGTGATTCGACTTCTCTTTCTGTAGTTTAGTATAGTAAGGTGAGCGCTGAAGCGCTGCACGAATCTTTCTTAGAAAGATTCAACGACGAAGTTCCGCCCCTGCAGAGCCCGACTCCTAGCTAAAACCCCCTTGTAAGTAAGTTATGCTTACCTTATTTTCATATAACTTATATTTAAAATTAGTATTGTTATTATGAACTTATAATAAATATTTGAGCTATTATTATAACTTATATAAGTGTCGTTATAATATTTTTTTTAACTACTCGCGGTACGGGGAATCTGGTTTAAAGGGCCGCATAGGGTTGTTGGATTTCAGAAGTGCTATATGCCAAAATGGTCCTGCCCTCCGGTGTTTTATGTCTGGCCCCTGTCTGTACATAGTGGTTGGAAAATATTGTTTAACGCTTATATAATAATAATAATAATACTAAAACTAATAGTTGGTCACAGTAAATATTAGACTAAAATTTAGCGATAATAATGCTAGGTTTCGTCGAAGGTAAATAAAATTGTTAGAAGCAAGCGCTGCCCGATTTTGGAATCATCACTTTAACAAGTGAGTGCATAGTTACTTTCAGCTTACACATAGATATGAAGTATTTTATATAAATTACGTGCTATGTGTGCATATTATCTGATTATTTGCTATCTATGCCGGATGAACATTGTTATACATGTTTTCAATGATTTAAACTGTATATGTATTTTATATCTACGAAAATGTTGGGGTAAAACATGGGTAGATGTAATAGGTGATGTGTGATAAAATGATGAGAGGCCTCGATGTTGGTGTTGTTGATTCTGTCATCCAGCGGAGTATGGATGACGACCACGGACTCTTCTAGACAGTCCATTGGAACACTAGCAGGCTCGCAACCTGTAGGTGTTTGTGAACGATGTGTTCACCGGTGTACTCCATCCCCCACATGGTTGCCTTTAGGGCATTTATTGCTGAGGAATCCCCTTAGCAGTAGTGTCCGTCCCGATAATGATCCTTAGGCTAGGTCCCCCTATGATAGGTGTTTAGGGACATAAAGTGAGGATAACGGGAACGGGTAATCGGGTTATTGTTGATTGATGAAATTAATAAACTTATTTATTGTGGGTTGAAAACCCTATGTGCTCACCAGGCTCCCAAGCCTGACCCACTCAATTTTATGTATTACAGGTAGTGGCGCTTGAGCATAGATATGATGTTTGGACGAGGGATTACGGATATAGGCCTGTAGATATGAAATAATGTAGTAAGGCTTATATTGTACTGTTTATGCTTTTGATCTGTACGAACATGACATCCCAAGTCTTTTAATGAAATACATTTCTATGGAAATGCTTTTGATAAATCTTTATCATATTTTGTTTTGGGACAAATTCCGCAACACTTATATTTAAAATGTTACTCTGATCTTTAAACAAAGCATAAACAAAATCGGTCTTTTCTGGCCGTGATTTTGGGGATGTCACAAAGTACCACCCAATGCACATCACTAATGACCCATATTGCATCTATGGATCTTACCATGACACTATAAGCAACTACCACCCGATGAACATCACCAATGACCCATGTGGCATCCATTGGTCTTACCTTGACACTATAAGCAACTTTCACCCAATGAACATCACCAATGACCCATATGGAAACCATTGGTGTTACGTTGACACTATAAGCATCTACCACCCATGAACATCACCAATGACCCATATGGCATACATTGGTCTTACCATGACACAAAAAGCAACTACCACCCAATGAACATCACCAATGACCCAGATGTTATTATCCATGGGTCTCACCATGACACAATAAGCAAGTACCACCCAATGAACATAACCAAAGACCCATATGGCATCCATTGGTCTTACCATGCCACTATAAGCGACAACCACCCAATGAACATCACTAATGACCATATGTTATCCTTAGGTGTTACCCTGACACAATAAGCAACTACGACCCAATGAACATCTCCGACCCATATGACATCCATCGGTTTTACCATGACACTATAAGCAAGTACCACCCAATGAACATCACTAATGACCCATATGGCATCTATGGGTCTTACCATTACACTATAAGGAAGTAGCACCCAAGAAACTTCACTAATGACCCGTCTTGCATACATTGGTCTTACCATGACACTATAAGCAACTTCGACACAATGAACATTGTCACACCCCGAACCAGACGGCGGAAACGTCCGAGGGCTGTCGTGACTTAATTGAATACCATAACATTGAATATATATGAAACATAACAACATTCGTCACCATGCATTAATATAGTACAACCGATAAAGTTTACATGAAGTACATTGTTTAAACATTACATTCCCAAAATAAATTGTTCGATTCATTAATAAGTAAACTGCAAGCCATCACTGAGTACATTTTCCTTTGATTCACTGGTTACCTGAGAATACAAGTATTTTGAAAAAAAAACGTCAACATGTGAAATGTTGGTGAGTTCATAAGCGGTATTTGAAAAGCAATGTTTTGTATCATTTTGAAAACCACCAGAAAATCCGATATTTTCTGAAAAGAGCTTTTGAAAACATTTGTGAAGATCCATAAGTATGCTTGTTTGTTTCTATAGTTGTAAGAAAAATGTTCATCAAAATTGTGTACATTTTGAACACCGTGTGTACTGAAAAACCCTAGGAAAACCCGATGTTTTCCTAATTCTTTGAATTCCATGAAGTTAAAAATAAAACCATTGCAGCGCGTGAAGTCATTAATTCCAGGCGACGTCGGATTATTTTTGCGCATGATTAATTGCTATAAACACGCGTTACACAAACGACCTGTTTATAACTTTACTAACGATCCCGTAAGCGTCGTCCGTACTAATCACGTTATCCAACCGCCCTGACTTTGAGTAATCCCACATCCGAAGAGAAAGAGGACACGAAGACCCCGATGACTCCATTAACCGGTAGGGGATAAAAAAAAGGTACGAGGGGCCCTTGACCCGCCTCGCATAAAATACCGACTTTACTAGCAATACCATAGGACCCTTGGGGACCAATAGTATAAAAGCCATTGAAAGTCCTTTTACGCTGTGTTAGATCATGTAAGACCCAACAACTCGTAAGGTAGAAGTCTTCGGGCCTTAAGATCAGGTCATTGGGCTAGCTAGGCCCAACAAACAAGATTTTACACTTTGGGGCCCAAAGATGGTGCGTAGACGTCTGTGCACTCTCACGTGTGTATTAAATTCCCAAATGTTACTTGTATGAATCGAGGTATCGTCGCGTTAGTAGTTTCGGATTTTTATTGGTTCGAGACCGAACCAATTCGTTTAACAACGATTTTTGGTATTGTTGTGTATTGTATTTTGTCGGTAGTCGCGGTGCCAATATTTGATCAAGTTGCGTGTATTGAATTAGCCTTGAAAGTTTTCTGTTTTCAGCCCCTCATTGTTTGTAAAATTTACTTTTTCAACCCTCTAATTAAATAACTTTCCGGTTTGGTCCTTAAATCATTTTTCTAGACATTTTAACACCAAAAATTATTGAAATTAATATTTTTCAGCATATTTTTCATTGAAAACAGTTTAAGTCCCTGAAAATGCAGTTTTCTCGGTTATAACCCCTCTTTTTCGCAGTTTTTACAATTTTGGCCCAAATTGGAAATTTTTTGCAACTTTGGTCCTTTTTAAATTTGAAAAGCATTTTAAACCTTTGAAAAGTACTTGGAACACTAGTAGTCCACTGTTTTACAGAAAAACACAGTTTTGGCCCTCCAAAACAGAAAATTTCGCATAATGGGCCCTATTGGGCCGAAATTGTCATTTTTAGCCCATTAAGCTTGAAATTTATATTTTTAATCCTCCAAATGAGTATATTTCCAGAAAATATTTTATTGAAACTGTTTTGACACTCCTCATCCATCAGAATTCGTGATATGTCATTTTGGGCCCTTTAACTTTATATTTTTAACCTTTTATGTCCAAAAATTGAGTTTTTAGCCCAAATAAAATGTTATTAAGCCATTTAGCTATTTTTCTTGGAACACTTGGTATGTAGAAATATATTTGATGCTAGTATCATTTAACATAAAGTATATCTCGATTTTTAGGGGTTAATGGCTAGATCCAACATTATAAACACACAAAAACACCCACATAAGCATAGAATCATACAAGACATACAAAAACACATATAGATCTACACTTTCACTTGTATTCCCACCCCCCCAAAAAAAACTCATAAAAACAGAAAATAGGGGGTATGAAACTCACCTTAGGGTTTGATTTCGGTTTTTGAAGAAAGATGGAAGAAAACCTGGTGATTTTTGGTCTTAGCACTCTTTTCTTGAAGATCTCGAGTTTGATGTGCTTCTAGGATGTAAGATCACGATTTTGGCATGGATTAGGAAAAGATTTTGATGACAAAAAGAATCTAAGTCATAGATCCAAGCATAATCTTACCTTAGATGAAGAATTTGTGGAAATATCCTCTTGAAAGCTTCCTAAATTTCGAGATCTTTGAGTGGAGAGGGAGGAAGTGTTCTTGAGTGTTCTTGAGAGAGTTTGAGAGATATTTGTGTATGTGTGTGTGTGTGTTTCGGCCGAGAGTGAGGGAGGGAAAAGAAGAGAAGTGATCCTTGATGAGATAGGTGCTTGGAAGTATGAGTTCCATGCATGGATATCCAATGAATAAAAATGAGGTGGCAATCCAAAGTCAACTCCTCCTTTATCCTTGGGCTTGGGCCGAAAATAGAGAGGGAAGGAAAGATTTTTGGGCTTTTTGCCTCTAGGCCCAATATTAAAGTTAGTTTGGGTGATCATTGGCCCTTTAAAATAAAATTGTGACTTTTATTCTTCATTAAGCTAGATTAGGTTAATTATGGATCAAGGCTTTTAATTCATTTCATTCTAGGCCCACAATGGCCCAAAATGTTAAAATAAATGATTGTGGGTCCAATTAGAGCCCAATTAAGGTTCTAAGCCCATGATAGTCAAATTGGAAGCTTATTGGTCCATTTGGGCCCAATAAGGAAGTCCTAGTCCAAAGTGGACCTAAACAAGAACTTCTAGGGTTTCCAATTGTTTGATGACTATTTGTAGCACATTCATGATGTATTTGATTGAAGTTTTTGATGTCATACTAGTAGGTATCACACATGCTCTTAAGTTTTTGATTCACATTAACTTGAGTGTATAGATTACATGACACAAAATTTCCAGTTGTGACAAACATCACCAATGACCCATATGGAATCTATGGGTCTTACCATGACACTATAAGCAGCTACTACCCCATTAACATCACCAACAACCCATATGTCATCCATGGATCATACCATTACACTATAAGTGACTACCACCTAATGAACATCAACAATAACCCATGTGGTATCCATTGGTGTCACCATGACACTATAAGGAAAAACCACCTAATGAACATCACTAATGACCCATATGTCTTTCATGGGTCTTACCATGTCATCACTATAAGCAGCTACCTCCCAATGAACAATACCATCAATCCAAATGGAATCCATTGGTCTTACCATGAGTAGAAGCAACTACCATCCAATGAACATTACTCATGAACCATATGGAATCCTTCGGTCTTACTATGACACTATAAGGAACTACTACCCAATGAACATCAACAATGACCCATTTGTCATTCATGGTCTTTAGCATGACATTATAAGCAACTAGCATCCCATGAACATCATTAATGACCAATACGGCATCCATTGGTCTTATCATGAGACTATATATAACTACCACCCAATGAACATCACCAACGACCTATACGTCATACATATGTCTTACCTTGACACTATAAGGAACTACCACCCCATGAACATCACCAATGACCCATATATGATCCATGGGTCTTACCATGACACCATAAGCAACTACCACCCAATTAACATCACCAATGACCCATATGGCATCCATTGGTCTTACCATGACACTATAAGTAACTCCTACCCAATGAACATCATTGATAACCCATATGTCATCCATGGGTCTTACCATGTCATCATTACAATCAACTACCACACAATCAACATCACCAATGACCGTTATGACATCTATTGGTGTTATCATGAGACTATAAGCAAGTACCACCCAATGAACATACTAATAACCCATATGTCATCCATGGGTCTTGCCATGTCACAATTATAATCAACTACCACCCAATAAACATCCCCAATGACCCCTATGGCATACATTGGTCTTACGATGAGACTATATGCAACTAGAATTTAATGAACATCACTAATGACCCATATGGAATCTATTGGTCTTACCGTGAAACTATAAGCATCTACCACATAAACGAATATCATAGATGACCCATATGGTATCCATTGGTCCTAGATGACACTATAAGCAACTAGCAACCCATAAACATCACCAATGAACCATATAGAATCTAATGGTCTTATATTGACATTGTAAGCAAGTCCCACACAACGAACATCACAAATTACCCATTCGTCATCCATGGGTCTTAACATGACCCTAGAGGCGACTAACACCCAAAGAAAACCTCCAATGACCTATATGGCATCCACTGGTCTTACCATGACACTATAAGCAACTACGAGCCAACGAAATTACTAACGACCCATATGTCATCCACGGGTCTTACCACCAAATGAATATCATCAATGACCCATATGGCATCCAATGGTCTTACCATGACATAGAAGCCTCTACCACCCAATGAACATCACCAATGACCCATTTCATCCATAGGTCTTACAATGACACTATAAGCAATAACCACCCAATGAACATCACCAATGACCCATGTGGTCTCCATTAGTCTTACCAAGACAATATTAGCATCCAGTAGCCATGAGTGCTCATTAGTCTCCATTAGTCTTACCAAGACAATATCGGAAGTAGGTATGAATCAAGATTGTCATGAATTGGGTTTGTAGATGGCTAAAGGTGTTTAGACATGGCAATGGTTGCTGCAACGTTCATGAGTGCTCATAAGTTATGAGGATTGGTATAAACCCACGCTCACTTGTATCACTTCATGGAATTTATCTCGAGTGATCGTGAGACGATAATATCATATAAGTCTTCAAACCTAGAGATATGAGTTGTTATGAGTTGGTTGTGCATTGATTGCACGAAAAACGCATCAGTAACTTGATGTTATAAAGCGTGCCTTTGTGTACAATTCAACAAGTAGTAGAACAAGCATATGAGTCGAAGTTTATCTGTTCCTTCTAGAAATAGAAGCGATATCTGGGCCCCTCATTGATTTTGTGTTGACCCATGTACCGGGCCCGGTCAGAACTAAACTGATGTGTTCAGTGAAGTTCTCAGTCAAACAAATCGGAAATCGAGAAACAACTGCCAGACAATAAGCAAGACATAGTTCCATGTGTTTGTCCGGCTGATATCATGAGAACAAAGGATTATATGATCACTTTTCTTAAAATGGCGCTTCATAGTTCAACGGAGTTTTCGAGAGCTACGATTGCTGGTTGGTTCGTGAAGTTATATAGGCAAATAGAGTTATTAGACTTATCCAAGTGGGAGTCTGTTGGATAAGATGTCTAAGTCCATAACTTATATGGTATATACTTGACCCGATCGGCATGGTCCATTTGGGTTGCATCTTATCCAAACTATTTATGGATAATTTTATGAGAGTTATACACATATGTTTATTAATATATTATAAGTTATAATATATTAATATGAAGTTATGTTATTTAATTAGTATTAGTCTTAAATTAATTATGAATTAATTTAGAGATTAAAAGGAAGACTAATTAGATTATAGGCTACTGGTTTTATATGGTGTGGGCTAACACTCATTTGTTAATGGGCTAGGATTTGATGGAAGTCCATGGATGATCCATGGAGCTTTTAACCCATGGATCCTTGGAAAGGAAAGGTCATGGGTTATTAGGGTTTCACCCTAACCATGTACACTATATAAGCATGCTTATGGTGCATGAAATGGAACTAGTGAACTAGTGTGTGTGTGCTTGTGTGTGGCCGAAATATACAAAAGTTTTCCAAGAGTTTGTGGTGTTTTGTGATTCCATTTGAGGCATTCACACTATTGGTGCTTGGCCCTCAAACTCCTCAAGAACCAAACTTATCAAAAAGGTATGTAATCTCTTCTAACTTTTTATGTTGAAATGTTCCCCATGCCATGTTGGATAGGTTATAAACCTTGGAAAATTATTATTTTGCATGTATTTAGACAAACATAGATCCAAGGTTTATTAGGGTTGCATGCACACTTAGGAAGTGTTAGATTGCTCAAAACCCAACAGTGGTATCAGAGCCTAGGCTTGCTTGTTTGATACTTGATGCAAAATAGTTGAAAAAGTCGAAAAACTTGCTGTCTGCCTGATGAACTCGCCGAGTACATGTGTATCTTCAACCTACTCGCCGAGTAGGTTCATGCACTCGACGAGTAGGAGCGACAGAGTGCAGATTTTCGACTTTTGCTGCTGGAAATGGACTAGAAACATTACCCTAAACTGTTTTGGTGTTTTAAAACTTGTTTTAGTTGGTGTAATGGTTGTTCTAATCCATTTACAATAGCATATATCAAAATTCCATGATTTTTATGTGTTCATATAATTCTTGAAATTTTGATGATCATGTTCATGTTCTTATGAATTTAGAAGATGATAGGAATTATTTGCTGAATTGTTTAGAATTAATTCTTGATCATTTATGTGTTTTAATGGAGTCCATAATTTGTCCTCAAGTTATGGATATCCAAAGGTCACTTTCTTTAACACACACATTTAAACACATAAGTTACATGAAAGTGAAGAGTCTTCATTTTTATGAACCTTTAATTCATAAATTATGAAATGAAAAGTTTTGGATTGTTACAAAACTTGTCCTCAAGTTTTGGAATTTGTAAAGTTTCACACACTTTAATAAACTTTAATTCCAACCCTTAGAGTTTTAATAGTTAAAATTCAACCCTTATACTATTTATAACATTAATGGTTAATTATTATATATATGTATAAGAATAAGTCGTTCTACCGTTAGTAGGCCTCATTCACGAAACCGGTCTATAAGGTGGGTATAAGGTTGTTGCCTATAAAATGGTGACTTAATGGGTGTCCACTCTCACCCACCGCTTGCTTGACTGGTGGAGGGTCGTTAGCCGAACGGGTAGCACAATGACTTTAAATCCTCATTAAAAGTATAATGATTATTATAAAGTAACTAAACCTTTTAATTCCCAATCTTAGTTATTTTAGGAAAAATGTGAACATGGTGCTAGTCCATGGACTTCACACTTTGTACCTTACCAAGTCGTTGGTGGAGCGTGTGTGGTTAACCGGCACACTAACTTGGACTAGTAAGGATGACGAAGGGTGACTTAATGTTTGTCATGGATCAATGGAGCGTGTGTGGTTTACCGGCACATTGATTAAGTGATAATATTAAGGGTACCAAGTGAATTAGCATGGTTATTCACACCTTGTTTTGTGATCCTCGGCATCCCAGTCACAAAACTTGAAGGGCACAATCGAGATTGAAACATGCCATTGAAAAGTTCAATGAATCTCAAAAGAATCTAGGAATTTCAAATCCAATTAAACCTAATAATTCATTTTGTTTTTCATGGTGGAAATTGGTGAATCGTCATTCACCTACCTTTCAAATATATTATTACTTAGATTACGGCATCCCTCTTCTAAGTATAATATATTGTGATTGGGTCCTAGCCTTAATATTACATTTGAGTGTCTTATTAAGGATTCTATATATCTAATCTAAACTTGCTTTCTTCCTTCAGATGTCTTCCAACACTAATGCTTCAGGCTCTAACCCAACTGGTTCTTTCTCTCTCATGAATCTTTGTGGGAGGGTCATCTTTGATGGTTCCAACTTCATGGATTGGATTAGGAACATCAGGATGGTTACTCGTTATGAGGACAAGGAATATGTCCTCGATAAGGAGTTAAAAGAGCTTGATGAGTCTACTGCTACTCCTGAGGAGATCACTAAATTCAGGACACATGAGAGAGATGCTACTAAGGTGGCATGTATCATGATGGCCACGATGACAGCCGAGCTCCAAAAGTCATATGAAGATTTCTACCCTTTTGAGATGCACCAAGACCTGATGGAAAGGTACCATCAGAGTGCTCGTCAGGAGCGGTATGAAATAATCTCCTCCATAATAACTACCTGCATGAAGGACGGTGATTCCGTCACGGCTCACATGCAAATGATGCAAAGGTATGTGGACCGTTTGCTGAAGCTGAATGTGAACATCCCTGAGGAGTTGGCATTTGACATCATTTTGCACTCCTCACCTTCTTGTTATGACCATTTTCGTATGACATATCATATGAACAAGGAGGAAGTTACCCTCAGCAAGCTTCAAGGACTCTTGAAGACCACGGAAACCGGTCTTAAGGGCAAGGCGGTTGTTACCTCTACTACTCCTACTCCAACATCTACCCCTGTTTTGGCTATCGGGCAAGGCAAAGGGAAAAAGAGGAAGCACCCTTCGAAGGGTACCAAGGGAAAGTCTCTTGAAGGCTCCTCATCGAAGACCAAGAGCGGTTCTGTCACTCCTTCTGCCATTCCCAAGGATGCTGAATGCTTTTATTGCCATGAAAAGGCACACTGGAAGCGAAACTGCCCTAAGTACTTGCAGGATCTAAAGGATGGGAAAGTGAAACCCACCCATGCAGGTATTTACACAATATTGTCTAATTACTCATCATATTCTAACTCTTGGGTGCTTGATACAGGATGTGGTATTCACATATGTTCTGATATGCAGGGCCTAAGAAGAAGTGAGGATGTGGAGCACGGGAAGATAAACTTGATCATGGGGAATAGGAAGGCTTCACCTGTTTCCAAGATTGGAGTTTATACTTTGTTGCTTAATAATGGGTTAAAATTAGATTTGAATAAATGTGTGTACTCGTCTGAAATGGCAAGAAATATTATTTCTTTTCATGCTTTGTACAAACAAAGTTTTACCTTTTCGTTTGATAATGAATGTGGTGGTATTAATGCTTTCTTTAAAAATGTGTTTTATTTTAAAGCGTTACCTTGTGATGGTGTGTATGAAACTGTGTCGATTGTAGACAACTTAGGAAATAATGTGTTGTATATTGATTCTTCTACTAGCCTAGATAAAGCATCATTGTGGCATTGTCGTCTTGGACATGTAAACAAGAAACGCATAGGCCAACTCCAAAAGAGTGGAGTTTTGGAATCATTCGACCTTAAATCGGATGATAGTTGTGAATCTTGTCTACTTGGAAAGATGACAAAATCACCCTTCACTGGAACTTGTGAAAGGGGTGAGGGTTTGCTGGACCTAATACACACTGATGTATGTGGGCCATTCAAAACCGCCACAAGGGATGCTAATCGGTATTATGTGACTTTTATTGATGATTTTAGTAGATATGGGTATGTCTACTTAATCAAACATAAGTTAGAAACCTTTGAAAGGTTTAAGGAATTCAAACAGGAAGTAGAAAACCAATTGGGCAGGAACATTAAGATGATTCGATCCGATCGAGGTGGTGAGTATCTTAGTACCGAGTTCCTTGACTATCTTAAGGAGTGTGGGATTGTCTCACAATTGACTCCTCCCAGGACACCACAGCTGAATGGTGTAGCTGAGAGGCGTAATCGAACTTTGTTAGACATGGTTCGCTCTATGATGAGTCGAGTTTCGCTACCAATCTCTTTTTGGGGGTATGCCTTAGAGACTGTCGCCCATATCCTTAATCTAGTCCTTACAAAGAAGGTTACCAAAACACCTCATGAGATGTGGACTGGGAAGGTTCCCAGTTTGAACCACATCAAGATTTGGGGTTGCGAGGCTTTCGTGAGGCGTGAGACTCATGATAAGCTCGAACCCCGAAGTGAAAGGTGTATTTTCATCGGCTACCCACAGAAATCCTTCGGTTACCTCTTCTACAGACCCAGTGAGAATGTGGTCTTTGTAGCAAGAATAGGGGTCTTTCGTGAGAGAGAATTTATAAGCCAAGGAGACAGTGGGAGGCAAATTGATCTTGAAGAAATTCAAGAAGCAATTGGTGAAGGAACCTCAGACACTAGCAATCAACCTGAGGAGGAAACTTCTGTTGAGCAAGCTGACATGTCTGTACCTCCGACGCGTTCCACACGGGTTAGGAACACACCTTCGTTTTATTATGGCTTTCATATTTCTACGGAAGGTGATACGTTTATCAGTGATAGTACACCGGTAAATTTGGATGAACCTAGCAGTGTTAAGGAAGCCATGGCAGGCCCGGAGTCTGCTAAATGGAAGGAGGCTATGGACAGCGAGATACAGTCCATGTATGACAATCAAGTGTGGAACTTGGTTGACCATGTACCAAGCCGTAAAACAGTCGGGTGCAAATGGATCTTCAAGAAAAAGACCGACATGGAAGGAAAAGTGCATATTTATAAGGCTCGACTGGTTGCGAAGGGTTTTACTCAAACTCAAGGTATTGATTATGATGAAACCTTCTCGCTGGTAGCAAAGATTAAGTCTATTAGGGTTATGCTAGCCATTGCCGCATTTCATGATTATGAAATATGGAAAATGGATGTCAAAACCGCTTTCCTTAATGGAAAGTTGGCTGAGGATGTGTACATGAATCAGCCAGAGGGTTTTGTCAGGGCAGAGTACCCTAATAGAGTATGCAAGCTTGAGAAATCCATTTATGGATTAAAACAAGCATCTCGTAGCTGGAATCTTTGTTTCGATGAGAAGGTCAAAGAGTTTGGCTTCTCGAGAAGTGAAGATGAGTCTTGCGTGTATGTCAGAGCTAGTGGGAGTATAGTTAGCTTCTTGGTACTATATGTGGATGACATACTACTTATAGGAAATGACATCCCAACCTTGCAGGAGGTTAAGTCCTGGCTTGGGAAGTGCTTTGCTATGAAGGACCTAGGGGAGGCTGCCTATATCCTAGGGATAAGGATATTAAGAGAAAGGAGTAAAAGACTAATTGGACTTAGTCAGAGTATCTACTTGGATAAGGTGTTGAATAGGTTCAACATGCAGAATTCCAAGAAAGGAGATTTACCGATCCAAAGCAATACCAAACTAAGTAAGACTCAGAGTCCGAGTACAGAGGCGGAGATAGCTAAGATGAGCCAACTACCGTATGCTTCCGCTGTTGGCTCGATCATGTATGCTATGACTTGTACCCGCCCTGATGTGGCATTTGCTTTGAGCATGGTCAGCAGGTATCAGGGGAACCCTGGCAAGGCTCATTGGACCGCGGTAAAGAACATTCTCAAGTATCTGCGGAGGACTAAGGATTGGATCCTTACCCTTGGTGGGAGTGATGACTTGAGAGTATTAGGGTATAATGATGCTGGTTTTCAGACTGATAGGGATAACTTCCGCTCTCAGTCGGGCTGGATCTTTACCTTAAATGGAGGGGCAATTTCTTGGAAGAGTTCCAAGCAGGAGACGGTGGCTGATTCGACTTGTGAATCAGAGTATATAGCAGCGAGTGAAGCAGCAAAGGAGGCGATATGGCTAAAGAACTTCATCGGAGACCTTGGAGTTGTACCAGCTATTAAGGAACCTATGGAGATTTTCTGTGACAACAATAGCGCGGTTGCCTTAGCCAAGGAACCAAGAGATCATGGCAGATCCCGACACATTGACAGAAAATATCACTTCATAAGACTAAAGATTGAAGAAGGACTCCTCGTGGCAAGGAGGATATCGTCTGATGAGAATCCTGCAGATCCCCTTACGAAGGGACTGACGAGGGTTAAGCATTTTCAGCATGCGAGGAGCATCGGGCTGAGAGACGATATTAGTTTTACAGATTAGATAGTTTTCCTGAAACTTGTAAGATGTAATCGACGTTTGATGATGAATAAAATTTGTGATTTATTTATGAGTAAAGTGTTACTATCATTGTCAATTTTTTACTATTGTTTCAGTTTTGCATGTTTTGACTTCCAGAATAATTAATTTATTCAAACCTCCAAAATCGGTCATATGTCAGAAGTAGGTATGAATCAATATTGTCATGAATTGGGTTTGTAGATGGCTAAAGGTGTTTAGACATGGAAATGGTTGCTGCAACGTTCATGAGTGCTCATAAGTTATGAGTATTGGTATAAACCCACGCTCACTTGTATCACTTCATGGAATTTATCTCAAGTGATCGTGAGACGATAATATCATATAAGTCTTCAAACCTAGAGATATGAGTTGTTACCTATGAGTTGGTTGTGCATTGATTGCACGAAAACGCATCAGTAACTTGATGTTATAAAGCGTGCCTTTGTGTACAATTCAACAAGTAGTAGAACAAGCATATGAGTCAAAGTTTATCTGTTCCTTCTAGAAATAGAAGCGATATCTGGGCCCCTCGATGATTTTGTGTTGACCCATGTACCGGGCCCGGTCAGAACTAAACTGATGTGTTCAGTGAAGTTCTCAGTCAAACAAATCGGAAATCGTGAAACAACTGCCAGACAATAAGCAAGACATAGTTCCATGTGTTTGTCCGGCTGATATCATGAGAACAGAGGATTATATGATCACTTTTCTTAAAATAGTGCTTCATAGTTCAACGGAGTTTTCGAGAGCTACGATTGCTGGTTGGTTCCTGAAGTTATATAGGCAAATAGAGTTATTAGACTTATCCAAGTGGGAGTCTGTTGGATAAGATGTCTAAGTCCATAACTTATATGGTATATACTTGACCCGATCGGCATGGTCCATTTGGGTTGCATCTCATCCAAACTATTTATGGATAATTTTATGAGAGTTATACACATATGTTTATTAATATATTATAAGTTATAATATATTAATATGAAGTTATGTTATTTAATTAGTATTAGTCTTAAATTAATTATGAATTAATTTAGAGATTAAAAGGAAGACTAATTAGATTATGGGCTATTGGTTTTATATGGTGTGGGTAACACTCATTTGTTAATGGGCTAGGCTTTGATGGAAGTCCATGGATGATCCATGGAGCTTTTAACCCATGGATCCTTGGAAAGGAAAGGTCATGGGTTATTAGGGTTTCACCCTAACCATGTACACTATATAAGCATGCTTATGGTGCATGAAATGGAACTAGTGAACTAGTGTGTGTGTGTGTGCTTGTGTGTGGCCGAAATATACAAGTGTGTATACTCTCTCAAAGTTTTCCAAGAGTTTGTGGTGTTTTGTGATTCCATTTGAGGCATTCACACTATTGGTGCTTGGCCCTCAAACTCCTCAAGAACCAAACTTATCAAAAAGGTATGTAATCTCTTCTAACTTTTTATGTTGAAATGTTCCCCATGCCACGTTAGATAGGTTATAAACCTTGGAAAATTATTATTTTGCATGTATTTAGACAAACATAGATCCAAGGTTTATTAGGGTTGCATGCACACTTAGGAAGTGTCAGATTGCTCAAAACCCAACAATATCCTCCATGGGTCTTACCATGTCATCATTATAATAAACTACCACCCAATCAACATCGCTAATGACCCCTGTGGCATCCATTTACCATGAGTCTATAAGAAAGTAGCATGTAATGAACATCACTAATGACACATATGGAATCTATTTGTCTTACCGTGACAATATAAGTAACTACCACCCAATTAATGAACATCACCGATGACCTATATGGCATCCATTGGTCCAACCATGACACTATAAGCAACAAGGAACACGTGAATATCACCAATTACCCATATGGAATCTAATGGTCTTATCTTGACACTGTAAGCAAGTACCACCCAATGAACATCACCATTTACCCACTCTTGATCCATGGGTCTTAGCATGACACTATATGTGACTAACACCCAAAGAAATTCTCCAATGACCTATATGGCCTCCACTGGTCTTCCCATGACACTATAAGCAACTTCTAGCCAACGAAATTACCAATGACCCATATGCCATCCACGGGTCTTACCATGACACAATAAGCAACTACCACCAAATGAATATCATCAATGACCCATATGGCATCCATTGGTCTTTCCATGACACAATAAGCATCTACCATCCAATGAACTTCACCAATGACCCATGTCATCCATAGGTCTTACAATGACACTATACGTAACTACCACTCAACGAACATCACCAATGACCCATATGGTCTCCATTGGTCTTACCATGATAATATTAGCAACTAGCACCCAACGAACATCACCAAGAACAATATGGCAGCCATTTGTCTTACAATGACACGATAAGTTACTACCACCTCATATAACATCACCAATAACCCATATGTCTTCCATGGGTTTTACCATGACTCTTTAAGCAACTACAACCCAATGAACATCCATAAAGACCCATATGAAGTGTACTAATGACCCATATGTCATTCATGGGTCTTACCATGACACTATAAAAAAGCACCACCCAATGAACATTACTAATGAACCATATGGAATCTATGGTTCTTACCAATAAGAAACTACCACCCAATGAACATCACTAGTGTCCCATATGGCATCCATTGTCTTACCATGACACTATAAGCAACTACCACCCATGAAACATCACCAATGACAGATATGGCATCCTTTGGTCTTACCATGACACTATAAGAAACTACGACCCAATGAACATCACTAATGACCCATATGTCATCAATAGGTCTTACAATGACACTATAAGAAACTACCACACAATAAACATCACAAATGACCCATATGGCATCCATTGGTCTTACCATGACACCATAAGTAACTACCACCCAATGGACATCACTGATAATCCATATGTCATCCATATGTCTTACCATGTCATCATTATAATCAACTACCACACAATCAACATCACCAATGACTCATATGGAAACCATTGGTCTTATCATGAGACTATAAGTAACTACCACCTAATGAACTTACTAGTAACCCACATGTCATTCATAGGTCTTCCCATGTCATCATTATAATCAACTACCACCCAATTAACATCGCTAATGACACCTATGGAATCCATTGGTCTAATCATGAGATTGTAAGCAACTTGCATGTAATGAACATCACTAATTACCCATATGGAATCTATTGGCTTACCGTGACACTATAAGCAACTACCACCAAATAAACATTACCGATGACCCAAATGGCATCCATTGGTCCTACCATGACATTATAAGCAACTAGAAACCCATGAACATCACCATTAACCCATATGGAATCCAATGGTCTTATCTTGACACTATAAGCAAGTACCACCCAACGAACATCACCAATTACCCATTCGTCATCCATGGGTCTTAGGATGACCCTATAAGGGACTAACACCCAAAGAACATCTCCCATGACCTATATGGAATCTACTGGACTTCCCATGACACTATAAGCAACTAACAGCCAACGAAATTGCCAATGGCCTATATGTTATCCACGGGTCTTACCATGACACAATAAGTAACTACTGTTGGGTTTTGAGCATTCTAACACTCCGATGGTGTACATGCAACCCTATAAACCTTGTATCTATGTTTTCTCTATTATACATGCAAATATGAACTTTCTAAGGCTTTAATCCTAACTAGCATACTATGAAGCAACTATACTACAAAGACTAGTTAGATGACATACCTTTTGATGTAGCTTGATGTCTTCAAGCTTTAAGAGCTTAGCCCCAATAGTGTGGAAGCCTCAAGTGGAATCAATAATCACCAAAACACCTTGGAAAATATATTAGAGAATATGGATACTTTGGTTCTCTCTAGTGAAATCGGCTAGCCCTCTTAGTGTACCCATACTTGTGTAATTTCACCAACCAAGGACATCTTTATATAGTGTGGAGGATTAGGGTTAAACCCTAATACCCATGACCTTTCATTTCCTAGGATCCATGGGTTAAACACTCCATGGACTGTCGATGAAATCTTAGCCCAACCTAAATGAACTTGGCCCATTCCTTATATAAAAGAGTCCATATTTAATTAGTTTCTTTTGATCACTGATTTAATTATAAATTAATTCTTGATCAATACTAATTAAATAATATGATTATATATTAATATATTAGAACTTATAATATATTAATATAAATCATAAATATACTATTCTCAAAAGACTATCCATATAAACTGTGTCGGTGAAGTGCAACCCAAATGGACCATGCCGGGACGGGTAAAGTACATACCAAATATAGTTGTGGACTTAGACATTAATCCAACAATCTCCCACTTGGATAAGTCTAAAACTATTATTAAGTATGACTTCAAGACCTAACTGGAAATCGTAGCTCTTAAAGCTGCTGTCGAACTCTGATCTTTGTCAACGAATTTGTCTATTATCTAAGGGATCATATATTCCTCCATTCTAGAGATCATATGGACTGAGACATGGATTATAATCATTCTCTCGGTCCATAAGTTGTTTCCCGATTTCTGATTTATGACGACTAACTAATTGAACAAATCAAATCAGTCCTAGCTTGGCCAAGCACTCACAAGTATCATCATTAAATCATCGAGGGGCCCACAAATATCGCTTTTATCCCGAAGGTAAAAGGAATGGATAAACTTCGATTCATATGGCTTGTTCTTCTACTTGTTGAATCATACACAAAGGCACGTTTTATAACATCGAGTTACCAATGCGTTTTCATGCAATCAATGTACTATCAACTCATAGTAACAACTCATATCTCTAGCTTTGAAGAATATAAGATATTATCGTCTCATGATCACTCGTGATAAAATCCATGAAGTGATTCAAATGAGCGCGGGTTGAATCCAATACTCAGAACTTATGAGCACTCATGAGTGTTGTAGCACAACTTTGTCCACCAACTTGGACCTCTAAAAGACAACCCATGCTAGTCTTGATTCATATCTACTTCCAACATATGACCGACTGTGGATGGTTTGAATAACTTAGTCATTCCGAAAGAATAACCTAGTTATTATGGAAGTCAAAACATGCAAAGTGAAACACAAGAATAAATGAATCTAATATGGTATCAAAACCTATGAATATAAATAAAACACTTTTTATTTATCGCAATATTGATTACTCATTATTCATTGTTTCGGTTTTATCAACTTTATACTTGAATTAAAACACTAGGTGTCCCATGCTCCAAGCATGTACACTATGTTCTTCTAAACAATAGCTTTGCCATACAGCAAGTATGAACTCTATGTTTGTCTATGATCTTTACTTTTGTGAAATAAACCAATTTACCAAACTTTTAATGATTCTAATATCACACTCCAAAATCCTTATCGTAAATGTAGGAATTCCAAATCCCTATCATTTATCAAATCTGTTTAGATTTTAAACTTAAATGCACAGACCCTCTTGTAATGAATATGAACAAAGTCACAAAGACTTGTCAACACTCATTATAGGGTATTTCAATGAAGATCAACTTCACGGAAATTAAGTCTCATATTCAAAGTACATTGCTTTGAACATGCTTCTTGCATTAAGGTTTTCTAATCTTACACATATAACCTCAACCTATGGAGAAAACTCCATATTCCCACTTTGACTAACACTTATGAACAAGAGTTGCCTCTTTTCAGACTATGTCAATATGGTCCTTCCAATATTAACAGTATACTTCCAACTGTCCTTGAGCAACCAATCTTTGGTAAACCTTAGATTGTCCTCGACAATTGTTTAATCACTTTAGTCATATCCAATTCTAGACATTTTCCTCCTTAATGCCCCAAGGCATTTGGAAAATTCAGAAAGGATGAATATAACACATGTAATCGATCCTATATCAGAAGCATATGGGAGACGATTCATGATGTCTCACATAAAGACTAAACCAGTCTTTTGCTATAATATTTCCATTTCTATTTGCCAAGTTCTCATAATTCAGATTATGAAAAGGGATGCCATAATCATAATCGAATTTTAGAACGCAAATAATGACCCCATATATAGAATTCCCTAATGTTGAGCCATTCCAACATGAAATTCATATATATTCTTGCCTAAATACGATTAAGACCTCAATCTAAGCTTTTAGATTTGAGATGAAATATAATTTCCTCTCCTTTAATTATATCAAAACAACTTTTTCAACCCCTGCAACCTCACAAATTGAAACTTTTGTTTTCTATAGTTAACATTGCTAACTTGCAATTCTTATCATAATTATCATGCTCCCACTAACATGATGATTATTAGCACAACACTTAAGCTCCCACTAGCTTTAACATGTATCCAGAAAACGACTGGACCTCAAGAAGTCAATACTTTATTGACATTCTTACCAAAGATCAGATTTCTGATACTAGATTGCTTTGATAAGGCTTTATCAAAATTATACATCGCATCTTAGATAGCTCACAGGTGAGTCTAAACAATTTCAGAACTATGAAAAGGGATGCCGTAATTATAGTCTCAATTGTTTAGACCTGTTTCCATTTCTCATAAGTCAATTTTAGTGTGCTAGTTAACTTCGCACGCTCCACTAACGACTTTGAGAACTACAAATATCACAATTGCTATTTACTTAAAATCTACTTAGTGAAAGAATTTCCTCACCATCATTTTCATGAATCGGAGAGAAACCTTATGACACTTAGATATTATGGTGTATGTGTTCTAATCCACGTGAATTTTTCAAAACCATAATCAAAGGAATAGGTTAGTGACAAATCCTAACTCATATGGATTGAACTTGTGCAATCTAAACTTCTTGCCACCTGGCAGCTCAAGGGCCTGCCATTGCTTCCAAGTAGCTATGCAAAAAATTGAGAACATGTAAAACTCAAATGTATAGCCAACTTAATTGGAATGGGCACAGAAATGTCAACACGATAGGTTATAAACCTCTAGTTGTGTGCTAGTGATGAAATACAGGTTTTTATTCTTGATTACTTCTTGAAACCCTTTAAGGATCTTTTAGACTCCCACTGTCTCCTTGACCTATAAGACTTTCTTGCCAAATATACAAGAGATAGTGTGGATTCTAGTCAAGACAAACACTTAACACAATTGGCCTTAGTTGGTGTTTGTTTTATCCAAAACATCACAAATTACCAATTTCAAATGTACAAGAGTAGAAAAATTTTGCTCTTACATTTGACAAGTGTTTTAAACCTTCTTAAGACATGTCACTCAAGTTACAATCTTAATGTATAACTCTAAGAATTGTTTTGGAACGAATTATGAATCATCTTCTTGATTTAACCACTTCAACAATTCATAACTATCAGAATCCACTCAGAGGATGAATTGTGATAAGGTCTCCAAATCATTAAGATGATCTTAAGACATGATAATAAAGTACTCTCCCATCTTTTCAGATTTGAGAAACTTTTATCCTTCTGCCTAATTTTATTCTTCTTATTGGTTCTGTCATACATTGAAACTTTTCCAATGTCTCAGAATTATACTTAAGCTTGTAAGTGTAATCATATTTACTAAACCTTAGTAAATCATGACGAATAGTCTTATCCATCTTTTGTGGTGGACTTTGATGTCACACCCTGAAACCGAAGGCGGAAACGTCTCGGGGCGGAGGTGACTTCATGTGAATCATAACCAATGTACATAGTAAGCGAAGTAAAACACAAAACATTACATTACATAGATTTCATTACATCAGTTGAAAAGTAAAGTAGTACAAGTTTCACAGATATATAGTTTAAACAAAAGAAAGACGATTCTTCTACGCACTCCGTCTTCACAAAAAGAGATCGTCAGGATACCTGTCTAAGGAAAACCTGAGAATACAAGCGGTTTAAAAATCAGCATAAAGCTGGTGAGTTCATAAGCGGTTTATTTTATGAAAAGAACGAGTTCCTTTAGTTTCCTGAAAAAGTGGTTAACCAAGAAAATCCCATATTTTCTTAAGTGTTAGATACCAAATCCAAATTGTAATGTAAAAGATGTACAATGAAAACATGATTGTTCTTATGATTTGTAAAGGTTAGTTATTTAACTTATTACACTTATCTGGTTACTAACTACTGTTACTTAGGAAAATCTTATACTTTCCTATATGTGTAAGTGTGAACTATTACTGGTTTTTTGTGAGCTAACTGATACTGATTTCGATTATGTTCATTATTATCCATAGGAAAACCCCATGTTTTCCTGAATGTGTGTGCTGATAGTCTGATTATCCCTAAATGTACATTAGCTTTACTACATACATAAAGCTAGTAAATGAGTCTAAAACATTAATAATCTAGATTGCGAGTCCTTAACCATACTCAGACTAGATATGACTCGGACCAAGGCCAATATCCTTTTTATGACTTTCGTCACCCTTGAACCTTTCGATTCGGCTGTAGCTAGCAGCCAGGTGCGGGATTGTCAGTCCAGTATATAGATCTATACACTCAAGTCACGTTCTCCCTCCCGAAGATTTTGGTTACATGGTTAGTCCTCCACTCTCTCGTGCCAAGGAAGTGTTACAGAGGACGTGTCTCCAATCTTTAAGATTATTCCTTACTTCTCGAGCCTAAGGAAGTAGTATCTATGACTAACTAGGTTCTAACGTACATGTCCTTTACACTCGGGCCTAGGTGTTATTATTAAGGACATTACAAATGCTCTATGATTTCTAATGACGACTATCCATTTACACTCGAGCCGAGGTGCGTTATTAAAGACATTACAATGTTCTATATTATCAAATGACTGTTGTCCTTTACACTCGAGCCTAGGTGTATTATTAATGACATACCGAAGTTTTATGTGTTCTTTATGGTGTCTGACTTTTATACTCGTGCCTATGGTATTTTATTGCAGACTTTACAATGTTTTATGTTTTCTATCAATATAAGCATGAACAATCAAATGTGAAGTATACAATATGACAGTATATAATAAGAATTGAAAATCGGTTTTTAAACAAATACCTCTGCAAGTTAAAACAGTTTGTTAAAAGGGTTTTCAATCTTTAAAAATATACAAGTATGAAACCATTTAACTAAAATCATAAGTTTAAGTACAAGATATTCTTGTACTCTTGCTTGTATCCCCCCCTGAAAACTTTGAAAAACCATTGAAAAAGTGTAGGGGTATGAACTCACCGGACACGGAAAGTGTCGAATGGGATGCTAAACGTCGAACCGAGGCTTGAATACGAGCGAAGTTCCTATGTAATATTAAATAATACACAATATATATCTAATTAGATTTAAATAACTAATTAGATACAATTAAACATTCTAAGATGCGAAAACACTCCAAAATGAGCGTTTGAAGTGACCCGGGTGGCGTTTCAGGACATGAATGACTAGGATTTAGAGTTTACTCTTCAAGGGTAAATTCTTAGGGAGTGTTCACGGCCTAAACACCACATCCCCATGAGCTTACGGCCATAAACTCATGGTGGGTGTTTTTATGAGATAAATGGCCTTAAATCAATTAAGAGGTGTTGCTAGGTTTGGCTTTTGGACATTTGAAAGGGACAAAATCATTATATGAATTGATAGAAGAGTTTAGGGCAGTAAACTAAGAGTTTACGGCCGTAAACTCTCACCCACATCCTACTTAATTATTTTGAAGGCCAAGGATTAATCACAAGTGATTCAACTAATTTTTACAAGGCTTAGGGTGAGTTTAAGGCTTCAAATGGCATCCATCTAGGAGTTTACGGCCCTGGAGCATATGCTCTGGCCATAAACTCTCAATTAGAGTGTTTATGATATGTTTAAGGCCCCTAAATGATTTTTGGTTGGTTCCATAATTTATTCCAAAGCCTAAGGGGTGTGTAAGTTGCATTTTAACACCCAAAAGAGGAGTTTACCACCCATTTATATGAGTTTATGGCCCAAGCATATTCTTGGGCAGTAAACTCATGTTTACTCCTTAAAATTGACATTCAAGGTGTTTTAAGTCCATTTCAATAATTCCTTAAGCATTATCTAAGCTCCTATGGTGATTTGGAAGGGTTTTAAGGCTCAAAAACCCCAATTACATGTGTTCACGGCCTAAGGCTGATCCAGGGCCGTAAACACTTGTTTATGGTCCTAAAATATGATTTAAACACGAAATTGAAAGCTAAGGATGTTATACTAGGAGCTAGGATGCTTACCTTGGTGTTTTAAGGCTTGAAATGGATGATTTTGGCTTAACAAGATGGGTTTGAGGAGAGAGTTTAGAGAGAGAGTGAAAAGCTTCAAATGAGGCTTAATCCACTTTAAATATGATTTGAATTGGATACACGGTGGAATTTCACCCGAGACCGACGCTAACCGATGCTTTGGGTCGCACCCGATTAAGTTGTCGTTACCCGATATGGTCGAAACTATAATTTTTCAAATTACTAGTTCGGGACGTTTTCGCATGTTTCCAACATGTTTGGATACTTAACAAGTCAAAATAAAGGTTTTTACTTAATTGACCTAGTTCAGGACGAAATCGAAACAATTCGCTTAAGACGAGTTTTGACGGAACGATTACGGCGAGGAAGCAAAGTTTCGGGTTGTTACATTATCCACCCGTTAGAGGTAATTTCGTCCCGAAATTCAAGAATTTAGATACAAAATTATGGACAAAGGGTGTGGATGTGTCTGCTGTATCGGGCCTTCGCGCTCTCATGCGAATTCAGGTTCTCGCTTGGAACCTTCACTAATGGGACGTGGTTCGGTTTCATACGCTTGATTATTTGGTGTATGACCTTAGTTTGCTCGCCCAGAGAGTTTGGGTATATCAAGGTTCTTGGTCACACTAGAATGGATTTCTATGGTTTTATCAGGCAGGTATTCATTAAGGATAGAGGTGCAAGGTACAGGATGAACGTTGCTAATTACTGAAGGTATTTCGGAGCTGAAGGCTAAGGAATCAATCCGAATGGGGATCTCAAAGGGTCTAATGTACCACAGACTAAGTTTTCCATGCCTTATCAAGTTTACTATGGGTGTCTTTGGTGCCGAACAATTCTCTATTGCTTCGATCTTAGGAGGATCTACGTGTACGTCTTCATCGTCTACTACATGACCGGAAAGAAAATGGTTTGACCGAAGGGTATCAATGCGAACTCTCAGTGATCATATCTAATCCTGAATGCTGTCTTTGAAACATGAACTCGTAGCTGGTGGTGTCTCGACCTGAGGCATATCTTCGAGGAGTAGTTGGCTCCCTGAAGTTATCGAAGAAATCGTCTATTCAAAAAAGAGAATATCAGTTTTGACGGTCAACTCATTAAGCCGATTGGATAACTCCTGCATTTCTGCTGGAGCAAAGCGATACGGAGGTTTGGCTACGGGGATAGATCCAGGGATTAAGTTGATACGAAACTCAACTTGGCGTTCCGTAGGAATTCTCGGGATCTATTCGGAAAGATATCAGGAACATTATAGTCCTCGGGGACGTTCTTGGGGTCTTTAACTCCTTGTTTCTCGCTGATCACATGGACTAGGAATACTTGACACTTCTTTCGCAGGAACTTTCGAGTTTTGACGCATTGAACGAAGCGAAGATTTGGGCTAAACTCGCCACCATTAATTATGAGGGTCTGATCAGAAGGAAGATTGAGACGAATAGCTTTCTATAACGAGGTGTATCAACACAGTCGGGGCTCAATCGATACATAATAAGGATAACATCAAAGCTCTTACTGAAACTGACATCGGCTTAATGAGAAATGAATGATTACTCAAGGTAAGGACACAACGTAGAGATAAGTCGTTTATACACTCATTCTCACTGACAACTATCTTGACGGTAAATGTTTTTGGTTGTCAAATGAGGACTATGTTTAACAAGATAATTGAATGAATGACTAATTGAACTTTCTTGACACTAGATTCGAAGAGGATGCGAGCATAAAGATAGTCAGAAAGAAATATACCCGCGACGTTAGTGGGATCGGCGGCTTCCTGCTCCTGCTTCTAAGCTAAGACCATTCCGGCGTTGTTGACATTGTTGGAGGTTGTTGCTTTTGGGCAGTTTCGCTTGAAATGCCCAATTTCTCCACAACTATAGCAGACCTGTTCGATACTTGATTCAGAAGTTTGTTCGAGGTGTTGGACTAGTGTTCTGCAGCTTCTAGCAAGATGACCTTTCTTGCCACAGCGTTTGCAAATCATGTTGCGACATGGGCCAGGAATATAATGATGGTAACTACACCTGCTACACCAAGGGAGATTACCAACATACCCAGTGACAGGTGCTTGAGCCTTAGACGAAATAACAGGAGTAGTGGTAGCTTGAACTATAGGAACAGCGGCAGGATTGATAGCAACTTGGACTGCCACATTTTTGAGCTTCTTGGAGGGTCCTTGGGAACTCTAACTCTTTCGCTTTTCCAGATAACCTTATTACTCTCATCAAACTCATTCTAATGCTCCTGAACATTTTCACGGTTTTGGGGGTAGGGGTTATATCCTGGACCAATGGACTTGTTAGGGTTCAACATCGTCATTGCAGCCGTCACTACAGCAGAAACAGCCAGCTGGAACATCACAAGGTCGAAGTGAGATGAGGATGGAGATGAAGGATCGTTGTTCTTCGAGATGGGTTCTTTCCTTGAAGACATCTCGATCTAAAAGTTTAGGAAAAGAGGATAATAAGTCCTCTAAATTGAATCAAGAGATATGAAACAAAGGATATCTCTTTATGACAGACATATAATTCTATTAAGCGAATAAGCAGGAATGAATTATCACAGCAGACATTTATCGCTAACGGAATGATCGAGAGGCAATGCTTGAATGAGGAATTTCTATTACAAGGTTGGATCCATAAATACTCCCATAGTATTTCACGATTCACCGCAACGACGATTTGTTGTTTGTGGTATTTGGGTAAGTTTTAGGTATGCCGCATTCCACAGTCACTCCCAAGCACATGTTGGCCGTGTCTCGAATGAATATAGTTGATCAGGCGATATTGATCCTAGACACGACTACATAACTGCCCAGGTTTAACTGTAGCGTACAACACCCATTTACTTATGTTATGTTCTACTTATAGATACGATTCTCGACGGTTAGGTATACTTATATATACTTTTTGAAAATACTTATATTTTGAGGTATACTTTTAGTTCAGAGCACTTAGGCCCCTTAGTGTTTATAGTCTTATACCATGTAAAGTTTGGTATACTTAGTTCACTATAAACAAGGGCTCTGATACCAATCTGTCACACCCCGAAACCGACGGCGGAAACGTCTCGGGGCGGAGGTGACTTCATGTGAATCATAACCAATGTACATAGTAAGCGAAGTAAAACACAAAACATTACATTACATAGATTTCATTACATCAGTTGAAAGGTAAAGTAGTACAAGTTTCATAGATATATAGTTTAAACAAAAGAAAGACGATTCTTCTACGCACTCCGTCTTCACCAAAAGAGATTGTCGGGATACCTGTCTAAGGAAAACCTGAGAATACAAGCGGTTTAAAAATCAGCATAAAGCTGGTGAGTTCATAAGCGGTTTATTTTATGAAAAGAACGAGTTCCTTTAGTTTCCTGAAAAAGTGGTTAACCAAGAAAATCCCATATTTTCTTAAGTGTTAGATACCAAATCCAAATTGTAATGTAAAAGATGTACAATGAAAACATGATTGTTCTTATGATTTGTAAAGTTTAGTTATTTAACTTATTACACTTATCTAGTTACTAACTACTGTTACTCAGGAAAATCCTATACTTTCCTATATGTGTAAGTGTGAACTATTACTGGTTTTGTGTGAGCTAACTGATACTGATTTCGATTATGTTCATTATTATCCATAGGAAAACCCCATGTTTTCCTGAATGTGTGTGCTGATAGTCTGATTATCCCTAAATGTACATTAACTTTACTACATACATAAAGCTAGTAAATGAGTCTAAAACATTAATAATCTAGATTGCGAGTCCTTAACCATACTCATACTAGATATGACTCGGACCAAGGCCAATATCCTTTTTATGACTTTCGTCACCCTTGAACCTTTCGGTTCGGCTGTAGCTAGCAGCCAGGTGCGGGATTGTCAGTCCCGTATAGATCTATACACTCAAGTCACGTTCTCCCTCCCGAAGATTCTGGTTACAGAGTTTGTCCTCCACTCTCTCGTGCCAAGGAAGTGTTACAGAGGACGTGTCTCCAATCTTTAAGATTATTCCTTACTTCTTGAGCCTAAGGAAGTAGTATCTATGACTAACTAGGTTCTAACGTACCTGTCCTTTACACTCGGGCCTAGGTGTTATTATTAAGGACATTACAAATGTTCTATGTTTTCTAATGACGACTATCCATTTACACTCGAGCCGAGGTGCATTATTAAATACATACAATGTTCTATATTATCAAATGACTATTGTCCTTTACACTCGATCCTAGGTGTATTATTAATGACATACCGAAGTTTTATGTGTTCTTTATGGTGTCTGACTTTTATACTCGTGCCTATGGTATTTTATTGCAGACTTTACAATGTTTTATGTTTTCTATCAATATAAGCATGAACAATCAAATGTGAAGTATACAATATGACAGTATATAATAAGAATTGAAAATCGGTTTTTAAACAAATAACTCTACAAGTTAAAACAGTTTGTTAAAAGGGTTTTCAATCCTTAAAAATGTACAAGTATGAAACCATTTAACTAAAATCTTAAGTTTAAGTACAAGATATTCTTGTACTTTTGCTTGTATTCCCCCCTGAAAACATTGAAAAACCATTGAAAAAGGGTAGGGGTATGAACTCACCGGATGCGGAAAGTGTCGAATGGGATGCTAAACGTCGAACCGAGGCTTGAATACGAGCGAAGCTCCTATGTAATATTAAATAATACACAATATATATCTAATTAGATTTAAATAACTAATTAGATACACTTGAACATTCTAAGACGTGAAAACACTCCAAAATGAGCGTTTGAAGTGACCCGGGTGGCGTTTCAGGACATGAATGACTAGGATTTAGAGTTTACTCTTCAAGGGTAAATTCTTAGGGAGTGTTCACGGCCTAAACACCAAATCCCCATGAGTTTACGGCCGTAAACTCATGGTGGGTGTTTTTATGAGATAAATGGCCTTAAATCAATTAATAGGTGTTGCTAGGTTTGGCTTTTAGACATTTGAAAGGGACAAAATCATTATATGAATTCATAGAAGAGTTTAGGGCAGTAAACTAAGAGTTTACGGCCGTAAACTCTCACCCACATCCTACTTAATTATTTTGAAGGCCAAGGATTAATTACAAGTGATTCAACTAATTTTTACAAGGCTTAGGGTGAGTTTAAGGCTTCAAATGGCATCCATCTAGGAGTTTACGGCCCTGGAGCATATGCTCTGGCCGTAAACTCTCAATTAGAGTGTTTATGATATGTTTAAGGCCCCTAAATGATTTTTGGTTGGTTCCATAATTTATTCCAAAGCCTAAGGGGTGTGTAAGTTGCATTTTAACACCCAAAAGAGGAGCTTACCACCCATTTATATGAGTTTACGGCCCAAGCATATTCTTGGGCAGTAAACTCATGTTTACTCCTTAAAATTGACATTCAAGGTGTTCCAAGTCCATTCCAATAATTCCTTAAGCCTTATCTAAGCTCCTATGGTGATTTGGAAAGGTTTTAAGGCTCAAAAACCCCAATTACATGTGTTCACGGCCTAAGGCTGATCCAGGGCCGTAAACACTTGTTTATGGTCCTAACATATTATTTAAACACAAAATTGAAAGAAAAGGATGTTATACTAGGAGCTAGGATGCTTACCTTGGTGTTTTAAGGCTTGAAATGGATGATTTTGGCTTAACAAGATGGGTTTGAGGAGAGAGGTTAGAGAGAGAGTGAAAAAGCTTCAAATGAGGCTTAATCCACTTTAAATATGATTTGACTTGGATACACGGTGGAATTTTACCTGATACCGACGTTAACCGATGCTTTGGGTCGCACCTGATTAAGTTGTCGTTACCCGATATGGTCGAAACTATAATTTTTCAAATTACTAGTTCGGGACGTTTTCGCATGTTTCCAACATGTTTGGATACTTACCAAGTCAAAATAAAGGTTTTGACTTAATTGACCTAGTTCAGGACGAAATCGAAACAATTCGCTTAAGACGAGTTTTGACGAAACGGTTACGGCGAGGAAGCAAATTTTCGGGTTGTTACATTTGACAAGTGCACAAGAAAGTGTACTTGATCCCTTAGTCCTTCTCTTGAGTCACATATACATGTGAACTCGGAACTAGTCTTAATTTTCCAAAGTTGAATATTCTCACACATCACACTCAACACCTTGTATGATTCCAAGTTTCGGTCCAATTGAAACTTAGGTGATGAGAATATTTCCTTATTTGGTAAATTTAGACACTACCACAAATGAAATAATCAAATTCATATTTCCAATATTGCTATAAACATACAAACATCAAGTTTTCATGAATTTCATTGTAAGGAGATAAAAATAAAGTAAAACAAACTTTTATTTATTTTAAAATGCGGAAAACTTTTCCTTACAATGCAACTTAAAATGAAAACTATGTTATTACATGTTTCCTAGCAATCTATCATAACTCCTAAGAAGTAGCTCATGAATCCGATCTTCAATCAAGCGATAGAAATCCATCTTCGCGGTCAGATTCAGCATACCCTATCTTTAAGTTTCCTTAATTTTTCCTTTGATTCTTAGAAAATCAACATGTGACCCAGTCACATCATGTAATAAGAATCTCCAAGTAGGAACTTAATAGAGTTAGACAATGGACTTTACCTGAAATAAAGTCAAACTTATTGACTTTACCATCCTTAGGTAAGTTTGGCAGCTTCATAACCAAAGCCCCTTCCTTTGGCAATAGAAACATATGGACCCTTATGTAATAGTACATGGGACTATCTCAGACTTAGCCTTTCTCTTTACCATTTGGTCAACCAAGTTAACTATGTCCAATCCCTTTCCATTGGGAAGAGAATGCTTTTCTGGATTTCCTGTGTCACTATTGTCCCTGTTCATAAAGTTTTTGGGAAGTTGAACTCCTAATCAAATTTGCTTTACTAGTACACCAAATCATTTCTGATTTAGCAGCATCAAGCAAATAGATAATGATCATTAAGGGTCTTGTCATAGTCTATTTCATAGGAGTCCCAAAGGAATTCACAATGTGACTTAGAAAGTGATTAAACATCCACTTCCTCTAGAATTTTACACCCAACTCTCCCGGCTTGTCAATACGTGACTTTATCTCCAAGATGTGATCACACATACACCTTGCTTGTCAATAGGGATAGAGTGACCTTAAACTTGTGGCTTAGGGAGAATAATAGGAGGAGGTGAAGTTCCAAGAGATTTGGGAAAATCATAGATGTCTGAACCAGACATCTTTTTGGGAGATATCCAAGATAGTTGATTTAAAGTCCTTAATATAGCACCCAATATGAAATATTAAGGCTAGGACCCAACACAATATTTTATAACTTGGAAGAGGGATGCCGTAATCCAAGCTATAGAATATTTGAAGGTAGGTGAATGACGATTCACCAATTTCCACAATGAAAACGAAATAATTTAATTAGGTTTTACTTGGATTTGAAACTCCTAGATCTTTTGAGATTCATTGAACTGTTCAATGGCATGTTTCAATCTCGAGTGTGCCTTTCAAGTTTTGCGACTGGGATGCTGAGGATCACAAAACAAGGTGTGAAGTAACCATGCAAATTACATGGTACCCTTAAGTGTTTACCCCTCAATCGATGTGCCGGTTAACCACACACGCACCATCGATACTATGATAAACATTAAGTTACCCTTTGCCTACCTTGTTAAATATGAGTTAGTGTGCCGGTTAACCACACACGCTCCACTAACCGACTTAAACAAAGTGCAAAGTGTAATTTCATCGATTAGCACCTTATTCACATTTTCCTAAGTAACTAAGATTAGGTATTTATAAAAGGTTTAGTTACTTAGTATTGATCATTAATACTTTTAATGAAGGGATAATTTATAGTCTTTGTCCTACCCGTTTGGTTAACGACCCTCCACCAGTCAAGGAAGCGGTGGGTGAGAGTGGACACCCACTAAACTGCCATTTTATAGGCAGTAACCTTATATGTGACAACCCGAAATTTCCATTTTGTACGAACATTATCAATTCAATAGAAGTTAGACCAGTTACAGTGAATTTCAGACTTTTCCGAATAAGTCTGAGTATATTAGGGTTTACGTTTAAGGAGATATCAGGAGAGTGGATGCACATGGGTTAGTGAAACTGGAGTATTTCAAAACTTCATAATATTAGAGTTCATTTCCGGAATAAAAATATTTTCTGCCAAAAATATCTCAAGACTATAAATAGATTTCTGAACCAAATTCATTCATTATTCACATTTCCAACTAGAGAAAAGCCATTTTCTCTCTCACGGATCTTCGGGTTTTCGCCCCAAATCGTGAGTACACTTCTCTAGGTTTCTTATAATGCTTATTATGTGCTTAATAACTTAGTTTACATATCAAATCTGTGAGATTCGGGAGTTTACCGCCCAAGAACGTTCTTGGAGAGTAAACTCCAATATGATGCTTAAATGCTACCTAGTCTTTTCCCCATGATAAGTGATGGACTTAGGCTTAATTGTAAGTGTATTTAGGCTAGAAAACAATCCAAAAACACCCAAGTTTAGGTGTTCACGCCCCAAGGAGTTCTTGGACCGTGAACTCCAAAAACAAGGACCAAAAGGTGTTTTTAACACTCCTAAAGCCCTGGACATTTAACCCTATTTGATCCTATCTAATTTGTGGACTTTAAAACATCAAAGACACTCCCCAAGAGAGTTTACGGCCCTGCTAATGTTCTTGGGTCGTGAACATAAAGCAAGGGCACCAAAGTGTGCCTAGGACCTTCATTAGCTTAAAACAAATGCCTAGAAACTATCCTACTTGAGCTTGGGGCTTGAAAACATAAAAACACCCATCCCATGAGAGTTTACGGCCGTAAACTCTAAGGGAATTGGCCTTGGGTCCGTAAACTCCTCAAAGGAATATTTCTAGATCCTAAACTACCCGAAGAACTAAACCACCAAGTAGAACTTATTCTAGAAATCAAATAACACTTCAAAACACCAAATGCCATCAAGTTTGGGAGTTCACGGCCGTAAACTCAAGGGTTTATGACCGTAAACTCCTTGTGTGGAGTTTGTTGAGGAGTAAACATATATACAAGGCCCTTGGAAACTTTAAACCCCTTTAGCCTTGTCCCACAACAACCTAGAAGCAACCCTTAGGACTTATAACATTTATACAAAGTGTTTACATGTTCTAGAATATCCCAACTTAATTCATTAGTTATGATTTGGCTAATTAGTTATATATATGCTCATTATATGATAACTAGGCTCGTGCGTGTGAACAAGTCTCCGTTTGCCACCTAGCACAGTATCTGACACTTCAATCCAATCCACTCACCACAAGTGAGTTCATACCCCTTTAATTAACCTTTGAAATACTTTTAAATGTTTTAAATGCTTTTATGGGGGGGGGGAATACAAGTTAAATACTTATAGTTATTACATCAATCACATGTGATTGATAACTATAAAACCAATGATTTTATCACTGTTCAAACTGTTTATCAAACTGCTTTACTCAAATTGTTTTACAAACTCTTTTCTTACCAAATACTTTCATTTAAAATTTGTTATACTTCTTATAAATTGCATGCCCATATATGTATAGATATATAAGAAATGTTTAAAGGGCTTAGGAAGGCCATCCACCCTATTTCCTTTTCCTCAATTTGGATGTGGTCTGGTGGGATGTCGGGTAGCCGTCCGAGGGTCGTTTCAATATTAATTATATATCATATATGCATATATAGACATAAAAGTACTCCCATATTCATGCATATTAGTTACATCATTAGTAAGTTACCATTGGGGTAACACAGGATCATACTACTGCGAATTTCTAGATCAATGAGTCAGTTCATTCATGAGTCAATACTTATTACTATGAGAACATATACATTACATTACTATGAGTACATATACAACTATACTAGAAAGAGAACATACACAACTATACTAGAAAGAGAACATATACAACTATACTAGAAAGAGAACATATACAACTATACTAGGAAGAGAACATATACAACGATACTAGAACAAGTAACATTACATTACATATACATGAATACGTTAACAATTGTGATCCACTGTATCGGAGCATGCCTTAAATGTCATGGACCGAGTTGTAGCCAGAATTCTCTTGGAGGGAGAGCGTGAGTTTGCGTATAGATCTATACTGTATTGACTATCCTACACCTTGCTGCTAGCTATAGCCGGACCTGCAGGTCTGTGGGTGCCAAACGTCATTCCGTTTTACGACCATTCGTATGTCGTTGTTACCAGTCAATAGTATGGTGCAATTAATCACATGATACCTTAATATAAATCCGGTATAAGGTAGTTAGTACAGCAGTAGTTCCTATAATACAACACTACAGTACTACAATAACTTACCCATTACACATAATTAGTGATTATTTCACTTAAACATTAATGTACAAACTATATTTTGTTAAATGATAGTTACACTTGGGAAATTACACACTTTTACAACAAACGAGCATACAAAACAGTTAAGTCTTGGTAGAAGGCTACCTTAATAGAAAATATAGGTTTTTCTGAGAGATTCAAACTTTTACAAACACTTATAAACATTTACATATATTTTACAAACTTACACTTGAGACATGTTCAAACGTTTTGATAACAAACATCGACACTAAAATACTTATGAACTCACTAGCTTTATGCTGATAAACTCTTTCAAAATAATTTGTATTCTCAGGTCATCAGTAGACAGGTACCGAGGCCAGCTTTTGAGAAGATGGAGCGCATCCAAGACTCATCTTATTATTTTGATTTACATTATATTTTTGGTGTCTATAACTGTACAGAACACACTTGTATTAAAATTATATATTTAATGCAATGGATGATGTTGTTTGCTTGTTTACTTTGACTGTGTTGTGATACTCTACATGACGTCCTCCGCCCCAGAACGTTTCCGCCGTTCTAGGTTTTGGGGTGTGACAGATTGGTATCAGAGCATTGTTTATAGTGAATCAAGTATATCAACCCATAAAAGATATACTAAATTATAAACCCATTAGGGATTAAAGCATTCTGACCAAGAGTCTATACTTTAAATATTAAAATATTTAATTAAGTATACTAGTCTGCATTCATACTAAAATCAGTGTCACAATGACAAGAACAAAAGTATTACGATTGTTAAATATCACAAGTGAGCTCGGGGATGTATGGTCAGTCCTGGGAATGGCATAGCCTGATCAACTATGCTGGTCTGAGGAGTGATTAGCATATGCCCTAGAATGGTTGTGATATGTTAACAAGTCTAAAAACTTACCAACAATACCACAAGAAGATCAGTAGAACCTAAACTTAAAATACTATAGGTGTATTTTGTACTACTAGCTATATATATACTATATTCTTATACCTCTCTTCTCGCATAGATTTAAATGGTTGGATTCCATCACGACGACCCGTACTTTCCAAATGAAGGCAATGCAGGGTGGATCGAAGAAGAGCCCGAAGATGAGCATCCAATCCCTTTGGATGATCACCTCGCAGAAGGCTTTTCTGACGGATCCGACTCCGAGCCTGAAGTCAACAACCTACCGCTAGTAGGTCAAGCCCCGAACAACAACCCTTGACCAGCTTTTCCAGGTCGTACACCCTTGTGGGCAACCAAATTGAATCGCTGGAGTGACGAACAGGGTCAACCCTTACCTTACTTTGGGGACCGAAGCTTTTACAACGTCAGCGAAGCTGGTTCTGCTGACCGAGCTCTGCCCGTCATTATCCGCAAAATACCTAGTAACGTTGAGCAAGGTCGAGCAGCCATCGACCGGGTCATGGAGATTAATGCCAACTCTGGTGTCAGCACAGTCCGCATCCGCCGTCTTGAAGAAGACATGGAACGGACCCGGAGAACCAATGAGACCCTGCAGCAGTAGCTGGCTGCCTCCCGAGCTGAAGTCTTAGAACTTCGAGCCCGCCAGAGGAATCAGGAGCGACGCCTTCAAGAGGTGTCTCGTCAAGTGTCAGACCTCAGGGTTCGCCCGAGGATTTCCCATCGCCGTTAGAAGATGTCTAGTACATCTTTGTCTTTTGGTTAAGGAATAGCCTTTAACATCTGTGCTCTAAGTAGCACTTGTCTATAAAATATTCCTAATTTTTAGTACTTTAATTAGGATTCTAAGAACTATCAAACTTTTCCGTATGGTATGATGTAAGACCTACTGTTAGGTCGATTTTCCCTGAACTTGTTACATCGGTAATACCAGTATTATTGACGTCTATCTTATCTGTGGGAAAAATCTGTACACATGTGTTTTCCTACTAATACTCTTTGTTGTGATCTCAAACACTCATTCAAACTGTGGGGCTATGGTTAGTTAGTCCATGTGTCACTCTCACCTTACTTACAAATTGATTCTTACCACTTTGCTTATCTTTATAAACTTATAGCTGAAAGATGCCTCCTCGCAAATCTCCCCGGAATAACCCTGCACCTCCACCGCCTCCTCCGCCTCCAGTCATCGATACTGCCGCCCTGAATGCTGCCGTAGCCGCAGCAGTGGCAACTGCCATGGCTCAGTATCACTCTTCTGATGCTAGCATAGGTGGAACCCCTGTTGAATCAATTCCGGTTGAAACCCCTGTGCGCTCGAGAGAGTGCTCCTACAAGGATTTCACCAACTGCAAGCCGAAGTCTTTCCATGGCACCGGCGGAGTCATTGCCCTCTCGCAATGGTTCGAGAAGACTGAATCAGTCTTCGAAATCAGTTCATGCCCTGCTGCGAGCAAAGTCAAATATGTTGCATGCACCTTTGAAGGAAAGGCCCTGACGTGGTGGAACGGCCACGTTAAATCACTGACTCTCGTAGTAGTGAATGATATGGGCTGGGAAACCATGAAGGACCTCATGATTGAGGAATACTGCCCGAGGGGCGAAATCCAGAAATTGGAACAGGAACTTTGGAGCCTGACCATGAAGGGCACCGACGTGGTCGCTTATACTGCCAGATTCAGCGAACTGGTGGTCTGTCCCAATATGGTTCCCACCGAAGGGAAAAAGATCGATAGGTACATATGGGGGCTAGTGCCTCCGTATCAGGGGAATGTCCTATCATCAAACCCCGCTCCCTTCGACAGTGCCAAGCGATTGGAACATCAACTCATTGACCATGGAGTCAAAACCCCTGCAACAACAACCACCCTAGCCATCCCGGAACCCTCCAAACCCGCTGACACTAAGCGGAAGCTCTGGGACGAAAAGAAGAAGAAACAACGAGCTGCCAAAAAGCAGCAAATTGTGGCAGTGCATGCCGCGATAACCCCTGCTCCTGCTACTGCTCCGGTGAGGCAGTATGCTGGAAGTTTGCCTAAGTGCAACAAATGCAACTTCCACCACAACGGCCCCTGCCGTGAAATGCAGTGCTCTAACTGCAACAGGAAAGGACACACCGTCCGTTTCTGTAAATCCTCGGCGAGGCTGATCACCCAAGTCCCCGGCTCTAGCGCGAGCCCGACCTGCTATGGATGTGGCGAAGTAGGCCACTATAAGAGGGACTGCCCCAAAGCGAAGAATGCTAGAGGAGCAGGGAGGGTACTAGCAATAGGCCATGGGGAAGCAGTTTCTGACCCGACAGTGGTGACTGGTACGTTCCTCCTAGATAACTCCTATGCATGCATTCTATTCGATAGTGGAGCGGAGCGAAGCTTCGTGAACCATAAATTTGCTCGCATGCTTAAGCAACAACCACACACACTTAAGGAACAATTCACAGTAGAAATGGCTAATGGAAAAACTGAAAGTACGAATAGCATATACTTAGGTTGTACCCTAACTCTAGATAACCATTCATTCCCAATCGACCTTATGTCGGTCTCAATAAAAAGCTTTGACGTTATCATTGGCATGGATTGGTTAAGTCTTCATCGCGCCGACATCATGTGCTTCGAGAAAGCAGCCTGTCTAAACCTTCCGTATTATATCAAGTATTCAAGCACAGAAGTATCTGCGTAAAGAATACCATGCATTCCTTGCTCACGTCGTCGATACGAGCCTCGAAACGAAGGAACTAAAGAGCATTCCAGTAGTGAGCGACTTCCCCGACATTTTCCCAGAAGAGCTACCAGGATTACCTCCGCAACGACAGGTCGAGTTCAGAATCGACTTAGTCCCAGGAGCTACCCCAGTAGCCAAGTCGCCCTACCGATTAGCACCAGCAGAGATGCAGTAACTATCTGGGCAACTTAACGAACTGCTTAGCAAAGGATTTATAAGACCAAGTTTCTCAACTTGGGGAGCACCGGTCTTGTTCGTTAAGAAGAAAGACGGATCATTCCGTATGTGTATCGACTATAGAGAACTCAACAAACTGACGGTCAAGAATCGTTACCCTATGCCTCGCATAGACGATCTATTTGACCAACTGCAAGGGGCGAACTACTTTTCCAAAATTGATCTGAGATCCGGATATCACCAGTTACGAGTGCTGGAGGAGGATGTACCAAAGACAGCCTTCTGAACTCGTTACGGACACTACGAGTTCGTGGTGATGCCATTCAGATTGACCAATCCGCCTGCAGTCTTCATGGATCTGATGAATAGAGTATGCCGACCTTACTTGGATCTGTTCGTCATTGTATTCATTGATGACATCCTGATCTACTCCAGAAGTAAGGAAGAGCATGGCGATCATCTGCGACAAGTTCTAGGAACTTTACGAGCGGAGAAGCGCTATGCGAAGTTCTCTAAGTGTGAATTTTGGATCCGAAGAGTCGAATTCTTAGGACACGTGGTAAGTGAAGAGGGAATCCACGTGGACCCATCCAAAATTAAGGCCATTGAGAACTGGTCAGCACCGAAGATGCCTACAGAAATTCGGCAATTTTTAGGTCATGCTGGCTACTACCGCAGGTTCATACAGAACTTCTCCCGGATTGCGAAACCTCTTACAACACTGACCCAGAAAGGCGTGGCCTTCGACTGGGAAGAGAAACAGGAGAGAGCGTTTCAAACGCTCAAGCGAGCCTTATGCACCGCACCAATACTATCCCTCCCCGAAGGAATAGAAGACTTCGTAGTCTATTGCGATGCATCGAATCAAGGGCTCGGGTGTGTTCTAATGCAGCGAGGTAAGGTCATCGCCTACGCCTCCAGACAGTTGAAGACACAGGAAGTTAACTACACGACCCACGATCTTGAACTAGGAGCAGTGGTGTTTGCTCTGATGATCTAGAGACATTACTTGTACGGAACAAAAGCACTATTTTTACCGACCACAAGAGTTTGCAACACATTTTCGATCAGAAGGAGCTCAACATGAGACAACGACGGTGGGTCGAGCTACTCAGTGACTACAAATTCGATATTCGTTATCATCCGGGTAAAGCCAACGTAGTAGCAGACGCCCTAAATCGGAAGGAATATTCTGGTCGCAGAGTCAAGTCATTGTCAATAACCATCCATTCACATTTTTCTAAGCAAATTCAACCGGCCCAACTGGAAGCCATGAAACCTGAAAATGTGACGAGTGAATCCCTTAGAGGAATGGACAAGAATTTAGAAGCCAAGGGTGACGGAGCCTTAATTTTCATGAACCGGATCTGGAGACCGAAACATGGCTCAAGTGGAATCACAAATCACCAAAACACATTGGAAAACCTTTTAGAGAATATGGATACTTTGGTTCTCTCTAGTGAAATCGGCTAGCCCTCTTAGTGTACCCATACTTGTGCAATTTCACCAACCAAGCACATCTTTATATAGTGTGGAGGATTATGGTTAAACCCTAATACCCATGACCTCTCATTTCCAGGATCCATGGGTTAAACACTCCATGGAATATCCATGAAAGCTTAGCCCAACCTAAATGAACTTGGCCCATTCCATATATATATAAGAGTCCATATTTAATTAGTTTCTTTTGATCACTGAATTAATTATAAATTAATTCTTGATCAATACTAATTAAATAATATGATTATATATAAATATATTAGAACTTATAATATATTAATATAAATCATAAATATACTATTCTGAAAAGACTATCCATATAAATTGTGCCGGTGAAGTGCATCCCAAATGGACCATGACGGGTCGGGTCAAGTACATACCAAATATAGTTATGGAATTAGACATTAATCCAACAGTCTCCCACTTGGACATCACCAATGACCAATATGTGATCCATAAGTCTTACCATGACACCATAAGCAACTACCACCCAATGAACATCACCAATGACCCATATGGCATCCATTGGTCTTACTATGACACTATAAGTACCTACCACCCAATGAGCTTACTAATAACCCATATGTCATCCATGGGTCTTACCATGTCATCATTATAATCAACTACCACCCAGTCAACATCGCCAATGAACCCTATGGAATCCATTCGTCTTCCCATGAGACTATAAGCAACTAGCATGTAAGGAACATCACTAATGACCCATATGGAATCTATTGGTCTAATCGTGATGCTATAAGAAAATACCACCCAATGAACATCACTATTGACCTATATGGCATCCATTGGTCCTTCCATGACACTATAAGCAACTTGCAACCCATGAACATCACCAATGACCTATATAGAATCCAATGGTCTTATCTTGACACTGTAAGCAAGTACCACCCAACGAATATCACTAATTACCCATTCTTCATCCATGGGTCTTAGCATGACATTATAAGCAATTAGCACCCCATGAACATCATTAATGACCAATTTGGCATTCATTGGTCTTATCATGAGACTATATATAACTACCACCCAATGAACATCACCAATGACCTATATGTTATACATATGTATTACCTTGACAATATAAGCAACTACCACCCCATGAACATCACCAATGACCCATATGTGATCCATGGGTCTTAGCATGACACCATAAACAACTACCACCCAATGAACATCACCACTGACCCATATGGCATCCATTGGTCTTACCATGACACTATAAGTAACTACAACCCAATGAACATCATTGATAACTCATATGTCATCAATGGGTCTTACCATGTCATCATTACAATCAACTACCACACAATTAACATCACCAATGACCCCTATGACATCTATTGGTGTTATCATGAGACTATAAGCATCTACCACCCAATGAACTTACTAATAGCTCATATGTCATCCATGGGTCTTGCCATGTCATAATTATAATCAACTACCACCCAATAAACATCCCCAATGACCCCTATGGCATCCATTGGTCTTACCATGAGACTATATGGAACTAGAATTTAATTAACATCACTAATGACCCATATGGAATCTATTGGTCTTACCATGACACTATAAGAAACTACCACATAAAGGAATATCACCGATGAACCATATGGGATCCATTGGTCCTAACATGACACTATAAGCAACTAGCAACCCATGAGCATCACCGATGACCCATATAGAATCCAATGGTCTTATATTGACATTATAAGCAAGTCCCACACAACGAACATCACAAATTACCCATTTGTCATCCATGGGTCTTAGCATGACCCTAGAAGCGACTAACACCCAAAGAAAATCTCCAATGACCTATATGGCATCCACTGGTCTTTCCATGACACTATAAGCAACTACGAGCCAACGAAATTACTAACGACCCATATGTCGTCCACGTGTCTTACCATGACACAATAAGTAACTACCTCCAAATGAATATCAACAATGACCCATATAGCATCCAATGGTATTACCATGACACTATAAGTATCTACCACCCAATGAACATCACCATTGACCCATGTCATCCATAGGTCTTACAATGACACTATAAGCAATAACCGCCCAATGAACTTCACCAATGACCCATGTGGTCTCCATTGGTCTTACCAGGACAATATTAGCATCTAGTACCCAACGAACATCACCAAGAACAATAAAGGAGCCATTGGTCTTACCATGACACAATAAGCAACTACCACGCCCTTTAACATCACTAATGACCAATATGTCATCCATGGGTCTTACCATGGCACTTTAAGCAACTAGCATCCTATGAACATCATTAATGACCCATATGGCATCCATTGGTCTTATCATGAGATGATATGCAACTTCCACCTAATGAACATCACTAACGACTCATATGCCGTACATAGGTCTTACCTTGACACTATAAGCAACTACCACCCCATGAACATGATCAATGCCCTATATTTTATCCATGGGTCTTACCATGACACCATAAGCAACTACCGCCCAATGAACAATACCAATGATCCATATGGACCACATTTGTCTTACCATGATACTATAAGTAACTACCACCCGATGAACATCACTGATAACCCATATGTCAACCATGGGCCTTTCCATGTCATCGTTATAATCCAGTACCACACAATCAACATCACCAATGGCCCTTATGGAATCCATTGGTCGTACCAGGAGACTATAAGCAACTACCACCCAATAAACATACTAATAACTGATATATCCTCCATGGGTCATACCATGTCATCATTATAATAAACTACCACCCAATCAACATCGCTAATGACCCCTATGATATCCATTTACCATGAGTCTATAAGAAACTAGCAAGTAATGAATATCACTAATGACACGTATGGAATCTATTGGTCTTACTGTGACAATATAAGCAACTACCACCCAATGAACATCACCGATGACCTATATGGAATCCATTGGTCCTACCATGACACTATATGCAACAAGGAACCCGTGAGCATCACCAATTACCCATATGGAATCCAATGGTCTTATTTTGACACTGTAAGCAAGTACCACCCAATGAACATCACCATTTACCCATTCGTAAACCATTGGTCTTAGCATGACACTATAAGTGACTAACACCCAAAGAACTTCTCCAATGACCTATATGGCCTCCACTGGTCTTCCCATGAAACTATAAGCAACTTCTAGCAAACGAAATTACCAATGACCCATATGCCATCCACGGGTCTTACCATGACACAATAAGAAACTACCACCAAATGAAGATCATCAATGATCCATATGGCATCCATTGGTCTTACCATGACACTATAAGCATCTACCACCCAATGAACTTCACCAATGACCCATGTCATCCATAGGTCTTACAATGACACGATACGCAACTACCACCCAACGAACATCAACAATGACCCATATGGTCTCCATTGGTCTTACCATGATAATATTAGCAACTAGCACTCAACGAACATCACCAAGAACAATATGGCAGCCATTGGTCTTACCATGACACGATAAGTTACTACCACCCCATATAACATCACCATTGACCCATATGTCGTCCATGGGTTTTACCATGACTCTTTAAGCAACTACCACCCAACAAAAATCCACAAAGACCCATATGAAATGTATTGGTCATACCATTACCCTATATACAACTAGCACAAAAAGATAATCACTAAGTACCCATATGTCATCCATAGGTCTTACCATGACAATATAAGCAACTACTTGCCAGTGAACTTAAACAGCGACCATAAAGGCATCCATTGGTCTTACCATGACTCTACAAGCAAGTAACTCACCCCCCCCCCCCCCCGCGAATAAACATCACTAATGACCCATATGTCATTCATGGGTCTTACCATGACACTATAAAAAAGCACCATCCACTGAACATTACTAATGACCCATATGGAATCTATGGTTCTTACCTATAAGCAACTTCCACCCAATGAAGATCACCAGTGTCCCATATGGCATCCATTGGTCTTACCATGACACTATAAGCAACTACCAATCAAGAAACATCACCAATGACACATATGGCATCCTTTGGTCGTACCATGACACTATAAGAAACTACCACCCAATGAACATCAATAATGACCCATATATCATCAATAAGTCTTACAATGACACTATAAGCAACTACCAGACAATAAACATCACGAATGACCCATATGGCATCCATTGGTCTTACCATGACACCATAACTAACTACCACCCAGTGAACATCACTGATAACCCATATGTCATCCATGTATCTTAACATGTCATCATTATAATCAACTGCCACACAATCAACATCACCAATGACCCATATGGAAACCATTTGTCTTATCATGAGACTATAAGCAACTACCAACCAATGAACTTACTAATAACCCACATGTCATTCGTAGGTCTTCCCATGTCACCATTATAATCAACTACCACCCAATTAACATCGCCAATGGCCCCTATGGAATCCATTGGTCTTACCATGAGACTGTAAGCAACTAGCATGTAATGAACATCAGTAACGACCTATATGGAATCTATTGGCTTACCGTGACACTATAAGCAACTACCACCAAATAAACATCACCGATGACCCATATGACATCCATTGGTCCTACCATGAGATTATAAGCAACTAGCAACCCATGAACATCACCACTAACCCATACGGGATCCAATGGTCTTATCCTGACACTGTAAGCAAGTACCACCCAACGAACATCACCAATTACCCATTCATCATCCATGTGTCTTAGCATGACCCTATAAGGGACTAACACCCAAAGAACATCTCCCATGACCTATATGGCATCCACTGGACTTCCCATGACACAATAAGCAACTAACAGCCAACGAAATTGCCAATGGCCTATATGTCATCCACGGGTCTTACCATGACACAATAAGTAACTACCACCAAATGAACTTTATCAATGACACATATGGCATAGATTGGTCTTACCATGATACTATAAGCATCTACTATCCATTGAACATCACCAATGACCCATGTCATCCATAGGTGTTACAATGACACTATAAGCAACTACCACCCAATGGACATCACCAATGACCGATATGGTCTCCATTGGACTTACAATGACAATATTAGCAACTAGAACCCAACGAACTTCACCACGAATAATAAGGCAGCCATTGGCCTTACCAGGACAGAATAAGCAACTACCACGCTCTTTAACATCACCGATCACCCATATGTCATCCATGGTTCTTACCATGACACTATAAGCAACTAGCATCCCATGAATATCATTAATAACCCATATGGCATCCATTGGTCTTATCATTGAGACTCTATGCAACTTCCACACAATGAACATTACCATTGACCAATTGTCATACATAGGTCTTACCTTGCCACTATAAGCAACTACCACCCCATGGACATCACCAATGACCCATATGTGATCCATAAGTCTTACCATGACACCATAAGCAACTACCACCCAATGAACATCACTAATGACCCATATGGATTGCATTGGTCTTACTATGTGTAACATCCAGATTCCCAGGTATAATATTTTAGTCCTTTATTTTGGGAAGTTGTGAGGAGACTCGGCGAGTTCGTGTTTAAACTCGCTGAGTATGGTCGCGGATTTGTCTCCGGGTTCACAGTCGGACTCGGCGAGTCCATGAGTGGACTCGGGGAGTCCATGTTGTTTAATGAAACCCTAATTTCTTGGGTTTGGGACCTATTTAAAGGCCCTTAGGGCCGTCATTTGCGGCTACCAAACCCCAGAGAGAAACCCTAAGAGATCTAGAGCGTTTGTGAGGAAGCAGAGGCCATTCTTGATCCTTTTGTTGGTGTATTTGCAAGAAGGAGGTGACCAAGGCAAGAGGAGGCAGAAGGAGGTGCGATTTTGGTGATTTTTGAGTTCTTAGAGATCATATTGAGGTATTTGTTCGGACCTTCTTCAGTTTTGGTGTTGATTCTTAGAGTTAAGGTTTTCTAACCCCTTTAGAGGATGGATAAGTGGAGAAATTGGTCCCTTCTCGGGTCTATGCTTTGGATCTGGACCCAAAGAGGTCCAGAGACCTTAACACTTGGAGCTTTATGGGTTATTTTGGGAGCCATGAGCTTGGAATGCCATTTTTGGGGCTAGATCACCAAGTTAGACCATTTAGATGTTATATGAGTGTCAAGGTCTGAACTTTACGTGATTATCATGCTTGGGAAGGCCGGATCTATGAATTTGAGGAACAGATCTGACCTCAGGAGGTCTATGGAGTTTGTGCATGGCATGAACTCGTCGAGTCCAAAGATCCGACTCGGCGAGTAGGATGAGGGTTTCCCGTAAATCACTCAGTGAGTAGACTTACCGAGTTGGGGAAATAACTCAGTGAGTCAGGGAGAGTTAGGGGACTAGAGTTCAAGGCGGAACTCGGCGGATTGTTCTTGAGACTCGGCGAGTTGAGTTGGGGTGGCCCCGCGATTCATGCCAGGTGTAACTCGTCGAGTAAGGGGAAGGATTCGACGTACCAAGAGAGGGACTAAGAGAGTCAGTGGACACATGTAGACTCACCGAGTAGCCCAAGTGCACTCGACGAGTCGGGTCAAAGTTTGACCATTGACTTTTGCTGACTGTTAAGGTTTGGTCAACAGTAAGGCCTTTAAGCCAAGAGAGGGGTAAAATGGTCTTTTACCCTTCTTAGGGTGTTAAGAAAGGTTTCAGTATAGTTCTATTTATGAGAGTATTTACTTTATGTGATTAGGCGGAGGCTAGATCACAGTTCTACCGAGTCAGAGACTTACCGGGACACCTGAGATGAGTCTTCTCACTATACATTACCTAGAGTGGTATCTATGTGCAGACTCGAGGGTCTTATGTGTTATGTATGAGATTATGTGCTATGTGATATGTGTAAGTTGTATGATGATATAGACCGGACCGGAGGGTCCAACGAGCTATAACCGGACCAGAGGGTCCAACGAGCTACGAGACTGGAGGGTCCCGCTGAGACACATCGACCAGGGGGCGTACAGTAGCCTCGAGTGGCGTATGTGTTGTATGTGGTATTTTGGGGAACTCACTAAGCATTTATGCTTACAGTTGTTGTGTTATGTGTTTCAGGTACTAGCGAGGACCGTGGAAAGGCGCCGACGTGATTCATACACACTAGAGAGAGAGAGAGAGAGAGAGAGAGTTTGATTTTATGATCTTGGGATATGTTTTGTTTCAAAAACTAATATTGGAAATAGTTGAGAATGTTTTTATATGAATTTGGTTGATGAAAAATCAAAAATCTGTTTTGAAATTTACGTTGTTACACTATGACATTGTAAGTAACTACCACCCAATGAACTTACTAATAACCCATATGTCATCCATGGGTCTTACCATATTATCATTATAATCAACTTCCACACAATCAACATTGCCAATGAACCCTATGGCATCCATTAGTCTTACCATGAGACTATAACCAACTAGCATGTAATGAACATCACTAATGATCCATATGAAATCTATTGGTCTTACCGTGATGCTATAAGCAAATACTACCCAAAGAACATCATTGATGACCCATATGCCATCCATTGGTCCTTCCATGACACTATAAGCAACTAGCAACCCATGAACATCACCAATGACCCATATAGAATCCAATGGTCTTATCTTGACACTATAAGCAAGTACCACCTAACGAGTATCACCAATTACGCATTCATCATCCATGGGTCTTAGCATGAAACTATAAACGACTAACAGTACCCAAAGAACATCTCTAATGACTCATATGGCATCCAATGGTCTACCTATGACACTATAAGCAACTACCAGCCAATGAAATTACCAATAACCATATGCCATCCACGGGTCTTACAATGACACTATAAGCAACAACCACTCAATGAAGATCACCAATAACCTGTATGGTCTCTAATGGTCTTAGCATGACAATATTAGCAACTAGCACCCAACGAAAATCACCAAGAACAATATGGAAATCATTGGTCTTACCAATGACCCATATATCATGCATGGGTCTTACCATGGCACTATAAGCAACTTGCACCCAATGAACATAAATATTACCCTTATGGAGTCCATTGGTTTTACCAAGATACTATAAGCAACTACCACCCAATTAACATCACCAATAATATTTCATCAATGGGACTTACTGTGACACAATAAGAAATTATCTCCCAATAAACATCACCAATGACCCATATGTCATCCATTGGTCTTACATAACACTATATGCAACTAGCATAGAATGATTAATCACTAGTGACCCATATGTCACCCATAGGTCTTACCAAGACATTATAAGTAACTACCACCCAATCAACTTAAAAAATGACACATTTGGAATCCATTGTTCTTACCATGACATTATAAGCAACTATCACCCAATGTACATCACTAATTGCCCATATGGAATCCACTTGTCTTACCGTGACTCTATAGGCAAGTAACCCCCTAATGAACATCACTAAAGACCTATACGTCACTCATGGGTCTTACCATGACTCTATAAGCAAGTACCACCCAATGAATATTACTAATGACCCATATGGAATATATGGTTCTTACCTATAAGCTGCTACCACCCAATGAACACATTAGTGTCCCATATGGCATCCATTGGTCTTACCATGACAGTAGAAGCAACTACCACCCAAGAAAAATCACCAATGACCCATGTGGCGTCCTTTGGTCTTACCATGACACTATAAGCAAATACCACCCAATGCAAATAACTAATGATCCATATGTCACCAATAGGTCTTACCATGCCACTATAAGCAAATGACACACAATTAACATCACAAATGACCCATATGGCATCAATTTGTCTTACAAGACACTATAAGAAACTACCAATCAATGAACATCATGAATGACCCATATGACATCCATTGGTCTTATCATGACACTATAAGCAACTATCAAGCAATGAACATCATCGATGACCCATATGTCATCTATGGGTCTTACCGTGACACTATAAGCATCTACCATCCAATAAACATCACCAACGACCCATGTCATCCATAGGTGTTACAATGACACTATAAGCAACTACCATCCAGTTAACATCACTGTCACACCCCAAAACCGATAACGGCGGAATACGTTTCGGGGTGGATGGCGTAGTGAACAGTATCATCACAATTGCATAATAGTAGAAACAAGAAACATACAACCATAGTATTACATAGTGAATTTAATTACAAGCGTGTTTTGTAATGTTTAACAATCACCCAAAAGTAAATCAAAAATAAGAGATGGGTCTTGTGTGCTCCACCTTCTCCAAAAATGTTGTGTCTGTACCTGTCTATCTTTGACCTGAAGATACAAGTTATTTTGAAAACGATTATCAGCATAAAGCTGGTGAGTTCATAAGAGTTTAGTGTGAGTTTTGTATACAAAGCATTAGTGCGAAAAATGTATCATTTATATTCATAAGTAGTAGAAACTTAGAAAAATCCCATATTTTTCCAGAAATACATTTTAAGTGACAATCTGTGAAAAGTATACATTTCCTCATTTCTTTGAAAACGTTTATAGTAAGGTATATTGGCAAATCTCCAAATAACAATATGTGATAGAATAGGTTAAGCCTGAAGTCAGTGATAGAGGTGCAAACTTCCTTTAGTGGTAGATACTTACTTACTTCGGGATATAGTACAACATTTAGTTTAGTATTTTAGAGTAGTTATAGTGTATTCCTTGTTTACTAGTAGTGAGGATAATAGAGAACCCCATGACCTTCCCAGTCATGCACAATATAGTGAAGTAGTGGCATCCCTGGGCCTGTACAGCGCGGACTGAGATTAACAGTCGGGATGTAATAGCGTCTGCCCCATATAGATCTATACATGTAGAGTCGTCTTCCTGCTGGAAAACTCCGGGCATAGTGGATAGCGAATAGAGTACTTCGTAGTGGGTTAGTGTATTATGATTTGTTTTGTGTTTTCTCTATTGTTATAGTGTAGTAATCTTTTAGTATTGATCATAGTGTATTTTCTTACTAGTGTATCGTCTAGTAATAGTGAGTATTATAGTGTAGTTAGTAATGACTTTAGCGAGTAGTAGCTGTAGCAACCGTAACCATACCTATTATGGTTATCTTAGTGGGGATGGTTCTTAGCATGTTAGTGACTTTATCGTTAAGTGAAAACAGTAACATTTGTATCCCATACTGATATACAGATTATATAACTAAGAAATCAACAACAGTCGGACGGATAACCACTACCCTAAGCCCACAATCAAACAAGAACAGGAAATAAGGCGAGATATCGGTCCTAAGTCCTCCAAGTCTTACTTATATAAATATATCAGTGTGGTTACATTTTATAAGTAAATTGATTAAATAAAAGTATTTTTCCAAAAGAACATTTAAATTCTGATTCACTGTTTAAAAATAGTTTGAAAAGGGTAAAACCCGTTTTTAAGGCATAGGGACAAATCACATGTGATTTGAACTAAGGGTAGTGAATCACATGTGATTAATCCTTGTAACGCGGAAATCGTTCTATAAAACTTTACATAAACATTTATAGTCGACTTGTGTCTCCCCCCTAAAACATTTAAAACATTTGAAAGGTTCATTAAAGGGGTATGAACTCACCTGAAATTGCGGAAATCGGGCGAATCGGGTAAATCGGGTAAAAGTGTCGATTGAGCGTTTGGTACCAAATAACCACTTGAGCACCTTTTAGGACCCTAATGTCATATGAAATATGTATTTTACAAGAAGTTAATCATCTTATGCTTTTCATTATAGTATTTGGACATTTTAGCATCGCTTTCGGGGTTTTAAGGCCTAGAAGGGGTTCCCGGGAGTGGTACAAGGCCATGAATGATTTACGGGAGGGTCCATGAGTTCACTCTCTTAGAGTTTATGGCCCAAAAGCCACCCATTGGGAGTTTACGGCCGTAAGCCCCCTAGGCTTGGCCGTAAACTCTTGTGACACTCCAAAATGTATGTTTAGGGCCTTATCTCACTTCCTTAATTTAGTGGTGTGTGTTTTAGACCAAGAGGGAAGGATTAAACATCATAATTTGTGACATTTTTGGGGAGTTTACGGCCAAGACTTGTTCTTGGGCCGTAAAATCCTATAGATCCTTCAAGATGTAGGTTTTACTTGTACAACATGGTCTCATATGCCTTAGATAAATCCTAGAAGGCCCTATAGTGAGTTTGGAACAATTTGGCATGAATTTTTGGGGAGTTTACGGCCCAAGAACATCCTTGGCTGTAAACTCTTCATTTTGTTCCCAAATGTGAAGTTTAATGGTACAACACACTTCCAAAGGCCTTAGATAAATTCCTTTCATGCATTAGGGTAGTTTAGGGACTTGTTTGACACAAAAGTTTGGGTGTTTACGGCCCAAGCTTAGCCTTGGCCATAAACTCCTCATCTTGCCCTCAAATGGAGTTGTTTGATGCATTTAAGTGTTCCTTGGAGTCAAGTCCAATTTACCAAACATCCTAGAAGAGTTTTTGGAGCTTTAAACATAGATTTATGGGGTGTTTGAGGTGTTTACGGCCTAAGCACAAGCTTGGGCCGTAAACTCCTTTTTAAGCATCAATTTCTTGTGTTTTAATGTCCAAACTCTTCTAGTTATAAGCCTTAATTAGTATACTAACTTACAAGAAGGAAAAACTTGGTCTTTGGCATGGTTTTGGGGGTTTACGGCCTAAGGAGCTTCTTAGGCCGTAAACTCCTCTTTGGTCCTTGATTCCTATGATTTTGGCCCTCAAATTCAATGAAACATGACTAGAATAAGATAGAGGATGAGTACTTACGTTTGGAAGTCGGAAATTAGCGGAATCGGGGTCGATTTCGAGTCTAGAGAGAGAAAGTAGAGAGAGAGAGTGTGGATGTGTGGTAAATGAGTGTTCAAATGTTGTGCACACCCATTGCATATGTCTCGGGTATCGCACCCGATACATGGCTACCCGATGTTTAAAGTTAACTGGGTTAAAACTTTTTACCCAGGTGAAGTGGTTGAAAAGGTAATACAACTCTATTAGGTTAAACGGGGTTAACACATACGAGTTATATTTCTTATGATAATATTAAGCCATGCATAAATTTAGATATTCGGATATTGACGATTCCAAATATTACATAAAATAACGTATAGTGACACGTTCCGTTAGTGAAAATGGGATTTGTAACGGAATTAGATTTGGGGTTGTCACAATCACCAATGACCCATATGGTCTCCATTGGTCTTACCATGACAATATTAGCAACTAGCACCCAACGAACTTCACCAAGAACAATAAGGCAGCCATTTGCCTTACCAGAACACAATAAGAAACTACCACGCCCTTTAACATCACCAATCACCCATTTTTCATCCATGGGTCTTACCATGACACTATAGGCATCTAGCATCCCATGAACATCATTAATAACCCTTATGGCATCCATTGGTCTTATCATTGAGACTTTATGCAACTTCCACCCAATTAACATCACCAATGACCAATTGTCACACATAGGCCTTACCTTGCCATTATAAGCAACTACCACCCCATGGACATTACCAATGACCCATATGTGATCCATAGGTCTTACGATGACACCATAAGCAACTCCCACCCAATGAACATCACCAATGACCCATATGGCATCCATTGGTCTTACCATGACACTATAAGTAACTACCACCCAATGAACTTACTAACAACCCATATGTCTTCCATGAGTCTTACCATGTCATCATTATAATCAACTACTACCCAATAAACATCGCCAATGAACCCTATGGCATCCATTGGTCTTACCATGAGACTATAAGCTACTAGCATGTAATGAACATCACTAATGACCCATATGGAATCTATTGGTCTTACAGTAAAACTATAAGCAAATACCACCCAATGAACGTCACTGATGACCCGTATGGCATCCATTGGTCCTTCCATGACACTATAAGCAACTAGAAACTCATGAACATCACCATTGACCCATATAGAATCCAATGGTCTTATGTTGACACTGTAAGCAAGAAACACCCAGTGAATATCACCAGTTACCCTTTCGTCATCCATGGGTCTTAGCATGACACTATAAACGATTAACACCCAAAGAACATCTCCAATGACTTATACGACATCCACTGGTCTTCCCATGACACTATAAGCAACTGCCAGCCAACGAAATTACTAATAACCATATGTCATCCACAAGTCTTACAATGACACTATAAGCAACTACCACCCTACGAACATCGCCAATCACCCGTATGGTCTCCATTAGTCTTAACATGACAATATTAGCAACTTGCACCCAACGAAAATCACCAAGAACAATATGGCAATTATTGGTCTTACTAATGACCCATATGTCATGTATCGGTCTTACCATGGCACTATAAGCAACTAGCATCCAATGAACACATACATTACCCTTATGGAGTCCAATTGTATTACCAAGATACTATAAGGAACTACCACCTAATTAACATCACCAATAATATCTCATCAATGGGACTTACTGTGACACAATAAGAAATTACCTCTCAATAAACATCACCAATGACCCATATGTCATGCCTTAGTTTTACATGAAACTATATGAAACTAGCACACAATGATTAATCACAAGTGACCCATATGTCACCCATAGGTCTTACCATGACATTATAAGTAACTACCACCTAATCAACTTGAGCAACGACCCATATGGCATCCATTGGTCTTACCATGACATTATAAGCAACTATCACCCAATGTACATCACCAATGGCCCATATGGCATCCACTTGTCTTGCCATGACTCTATAGAAAGTAACCCCCCTCCAATGAACATCACTAATGCCCTATACGTCACTCATGGATCTTACCATGACTCTATAAGCAAGTACCACCCAATGAATATTACTAATGACCCATATGGAATCTATGGTTCTTACCTATAAGCTGCTACCACCCAATGAACACACTAGTGTCCCATATGGCATCTGTTGGTCTTACCTTGATAGTAGAAGCAACTACCACCCAAGAAACATCACCAATGACCCATGTGGCGTCCTTTGGTCTTACCATGACACTGTAAGTAAATACCACCTAATGAAAATCACTAATGACCCATATGTCATCAATAGGTCTTACCATGACACTATAAGCAACTTCCACACAATAAACACTACGAATGACCCATATTGCATCAATTAGTCTTACATGACACTATAAGCAACTACCACTCAATGAACATCACTAATGACCCATATGACATCCATTGGTCTTATCATGACACTATAAGCAACTACCATGCAATGAACATCATCGATGACCCATATATCATCTATGGGTCTTACCATGACACAATAGGCAACTACCACTGAACAAACATCATCAATGACTAATTCGTCATTTATGGGTGTTACCATGAAATTATGACAACCCGAAATTTTGATCTTGTAAAGTCAGTCAGTTCTATCAAATGCCAGACTTGTTTATGTTATCTTTTAGCCTTGTTAAGGGTCTATTTGAGAGTTCTAAGCCTAGTATACTCAAGGATTGTGTGTTAGGAAGCGTTGGCTTGAGTTCATTGAGTTACATTCAAGCTAGAAACATCATCTAGGGATGTTTACGGCCACAAACTAGGTTCACGGTCGTGAACCCATGTTTGGCCGTGAACCCCTCTCCATATACATAGTTTTCCTTCATTATTTCCTTGTTTCTCACATCTTCCAACCAAGAAATCTCAAACTCTCTCAAGTATCATCAAGGTAAACCCTTCCTTCTCTTCAAAAATGTAAGTGATACACCCCTTTTTACTAGTTATTCTTCTTATTCACATGAAGCCTTTTGATAACATCCTTGAATTCATCACTTTTCCTTCAAGATCTTCAAATCACCATCTTTTCCACCAAGAAAACCAATAACACATACTAGTTCTTGGGCCGTGAACACTATAAAGGCTTCCAATATGTAAGTATCTTATTCATCTTATTGTTGTCCATTAGAAATACAAGCATCCCCATGAAACAAATACCTCTTTGGCATGATTCTTCAAGAGTTCACGGCTGTGAACCCTTCATTGGGCCGTGAACCCTTTATAGGATCATGGTTTGACTGTGAACCCTTCATCCATGGTCGTGAACACTTCATAGAAGCAAGGTTGGGCCGTGAACACATCATGTGTTCTATGGCCGTGAACCCTTATAAGGTCGTGAACACTTCCTTGTGTGGCCGTGAACTCCCTTCAATCAATCATATGTGATTGTAACACTTCATGGCAAGTGTTTCCTAGTTCCTAAGGTTGTTTGCCTTAGCATGTTAGTTGTTATATACACTAATTGTATACATATATGTGTCATTATATGCTTAATAGGATCCGTTTGTGTCGAGACTTCACTTTGCATACTTAGCATCCTATATCGATCTTACATTCAAATCACTCACTATACGTGAGTTCATACCCCTACAACTACACTTTTAAATGCTTTTAAATGATTTTAGGGGGGTGGGGGTGGGGGGAATACATGTATAACAGAATATAATTGTGTTAATCATTTACATGTGAAAACAACATTCAAAAGGATTTCTTATACTCAAACTTGTTGAAAACTCTTTTAAAGATTTTATAAACTTCTTTTATATCAAATCATATTCGTCTATTTATTTACGTATAAGTATGCTTTAATAGACTTAGGACTATTTCTAGATACCTTGACTCTTTTTCCTTGTTTGGTTGTGGGCTTGGAGTAGGATCACTAGTCCGAATATTGGTTAAATCATAGTTCTACTTATTAAATACATATGTGAATATTAAACCCATTTCAAGGATTTTACTTAACTTAGTTACCTGGTGAGTAATTGAGTCTTTTCTATACATCAGTAACAGTCAAACAATCATACTAGTAAACTATAATATGTATAGTTTAGAGGGTTAGTACTTACTATTTCTAGAACAATGAAACTTACAAGAGTAAGTTCATACATGATTCAGTTCAAGCATACTATAACAACAACAGAAAGGAACATACTATAACTAGAACAAGAAGGAATATACTATAACAAGAACAGAAGGAGAATACTATAAACTAGAACAGAAGGAACATACTATAGCAAGATAACATTAATATGAGCCACTACTTCATGGCATAGCAATATACTACTGTGTCACATTTTGTAACCAGAGTCTCCTTGAGGGAGAGCGTGAGTTTGTGTATAGATCTATAGGGAATTGACCATCCTAGAAAACGGAGCTCGTATGCGGAAGATACGGACGAAACTTAGGGCCTACTCTATGATCAAACGCCTATAAATAAAGGATGGATTCTTCATATTTCCTTACTCTATTCCTCTAAACTCTCTCTAGAATCCTTATTTCTTTCTTGTTTGATTTCTCCTAGTTTTAGAGTGCGATAGAGAAACTCTAAGTCGTCAAAAAGCTGACAAAAGAAGTTTTTAGAGTCGGAATTCTGTCAACGTAATTTCCCGGTTTTCGTTAAAAGCCCGGTAAGTTAAGCTACACTATTCTGTTTTCAGTGTAACTTATATTTATAGCAAGGTTGCAAAAATTGCTTGACGGTAGCTCGGCGGTGGACTGGGGTCAAGGGATTAATCGGTTAGGCAGGGATTAACTAGGGGATTAATCGGGGACCATTAATTATTAAAAAAATTAATTAAAACAAAAAACTAAAGATTGCAACGATTTGTATTTAAAAATATTGGAGTAGGATGTAATAATTCTTGTAAACCGACCAATCTTACAACACAATGGATAATTATAACAAAACTACCTTCAAGGGCAAATTGGTCAAGATACCAACCAAAGCAAAGTAGACATGTACTAACAAACTGAACACTACAAAATATATTTTATGCATGTTATTTAACATTTGAGCACATCAAAAGAAATCAAAAATTGTAAATGGTTACTGTAAGTAAAAGACACCAGGCTCCATGAATTAGTAATGATGATGACATGTCCTCATAATCAAAAAAATACAATTCACAATTCGAAAACAAGTTTGAGCCCTACACAACAGCACCTGCATATATGATCACATTTGCATCTGATCACATATATATTGGATCACATTTGCAAGCTACTGCCAGTAGAAGTCGTATTATATCATAATTTTTAAAAAGTAAACATACTACTGCATGATATGAGAATAAATCAATAATAATATCCCAAGATTATTGATAAGAGAAATAACATATGAATATAACATACAACCCATCCAGAAACCTACACAGCAACACCTTCAGCATTTATCTTGATCACTCATTCATATTTGAACACTCATTTGTATCTGATCACCAATTCTGACTTGCAATCACATTCAATTTTGACTTTCACTGCTTTGACCATTGAATTGAATTACCGACAACCAACAACCATAATTTTCTGAAACCAATTTTTAGATCAAACAAATGGATTCAACAATAATCATCATCTTTAACCACCTGTTATGTAAACTAAGAAGAAGCGAAGAAGAGAATAAGAAAAAACGTGTTAAACCACTTGTGGTTCAGGTTCTTCACCGTCATTTTTATTCGATTCGACCTCATCTTTCTTCACCCTCGATTTGACCTAATCTCATCCTCACCAATCCTTTCAAGATTACCCAATTATTGATTGTTTATTGGCTTCAATACTAGTCGTCTTGCGATTCTTAGTTTGATTTCATTCCTTTGATGTCGTGGCAGAAGATGATGGCTAACGATAGCAGGGGAGGAGTCGGAGTCGATCAGGGGAGGAGTCAGACCATCAAGAAAATTGGGGAAAAACGAGATGCAAAAAACATATATAGAAGAGTAGAAATTTGAGCATCCCACATCGAAGCTTGCAACATTCTATCAAGGAAAAATAATCTATAAAAGGGAATCCTTCCTAAGAGAACAAATGCACTTATGTTTTAGGTAAGCTAGCTCCTTTGAACTGGTTGGTCCTTTAGAGTCAGCTGGACCGATTAGGTCCGAGTTGGACCAATTTTGTCCGAGTTTGGCCGACTTTGACCGATATTGACCAAGGCCGCCTAGTTTAACCCTCTAACACTTATTCATATGTGTTTAGAGGCCGCCAAGTGCCTAGGCGCCGATTAATCGGCCGCCTAGACCAAATTTTACAACAATGATTTATAGTCATAAGTCATTATTATGAACCTGTAAACAATAAATATGCTAAGTATTATAATCTATACAAAGTGTTATTATATTATCTTTTAACTGTCACACCCCCAAACCGGAACAACGGAAACGTTCGGGGGCGGATGATATCATGTACAGTATCAAAACAACTGAATAATAAGCAACAACCATGGTATTAATAATATAGAGTTTTACATTGTGTTCATAACATTGTTTGTATGACACCAAAAGTGTATAGCAAAAACTATAAGACGTGACACTATGATGCTCCGTCTTCTCAAAACCTGTAAGCATACATGTCTACTGGTTCCCTGAGAATACAAGTGATTTTCAAAATGTATCAACATTTAAGTTGGTGATTTCATAAGCATTTTAGTATTATAAGTCTGTCTTTGTTTTTTGAAAATGTTAGTGTGTTCCTCCAGAAAATCCAATATTTTCTTTTGTAAATGAAAAGTAGTCTTAGGCCTTAAGACCAAAATGTATGTGAGTTATGGTACTCTGAAATAGTCTACTATAATCTAATTATCAAATAAAACCATATAAATGAATACTTCCCAAAAATGAATGTTGTAGTATATTTGGAAAATAGTGTATTGTATTGCATTTGTATGAAAACCCTTTGTATGTATGTGCCTGTAATCCACCAGTTGTACTGTATAGTAGTGTAATGTAGTTCTATTATTAAAATAAAACCTTTGAATTTATGTTTATCCCATAAACCAAAATGTTTAGTTAATGCTTATTGTGAGTGATATTGTAACCATGCTAAAATGACTAGTGGCCTGCACGGTGTTCTTCAGGTGTCAGAATGTTATGACATTTGTCACCCCAGGCCTGCCAGTCTTACTGTAGCTAACAGTTTAGGTACAGGATTGTCAGTCTTATATAGATCTATACACAAATTCATTCTCTCCCTCCAGGATACTCTAGTTATAATTCAGGACTTTAGCGTGTACTCTAGTAGGTACGATGAAGTAGTGGCTCACAATCTTATATTAACTTGTTTACGTATAGTGAGTGAATGTTCTCTTATTCTTGTAAATGTATGTATTCCCCTTTTGTAACGTGCTCGTAGTGGAAAATAATTATACTTAAATAATTATTTTAGTATTGTATCTTTGAACATAGTAAAATAGTGTAAGTGTTCCATAAACTATACCTATTATAATTTATTATGTATGTTCTTGTATTGTAAATGTATGTTCCATAAGTTATACCTATTATAGTTTATATGTATGCTCTATATGTAATGAAAATATTTCTGAAAATACCTCTTTTCTCGGTATGTTAAAGAAGGGTTAAAGTTTTATACTCATATGTGTATAAGGCATATATAAATGAGATTAAAATGGCAGTCGGACAAGTGATTCCACCCTAAGCCCACAACCAAACAAGGAACAGAAGTTAAGGCGAAAACACCAGTCCCAATACTCTCAGCCTGTCAATATGTGACTTCATCTCCAACACGTGAGTACACATAGGCCTTCCATCTTGATGTTTCATTGCAAGTAGCGCTTGAGTGGTCTTGAATTTTTCAAGTCTTTAAACTTGTGGGTTAGGGAGAATTATTGGATGAGGTGGAGGAAGTGAAGTATGACTTCCACGATGCAACCGTGGGACATCATCTTCAAGAGGAAAGCTTGTTCCAAAAGATTTAGGAAGACCATAGTTGTCTGAACTAGACATCTACAATGGGAGAAATTCAAGTTAGTTGATTTAAGTCCTTAATATAACACCCAAATGAAATGTTAAGGGTAGGACCCAACACAATATTTTACATTTTGGAAGAGGGATGTCGTAATCCAATTGCAAAATGTTTGAACGTAGGTAACTGACGATTTACCAATTCCCATCACGAAAAACAAAAAAGAATTTTAGGTTTTAAGTGAATTGAAATTCCTAGATCCTTTGAGATTCATTGAAACTTTCAATGGCATGTTTAAATCTCGATTGTGCCCTTCAAGTTTGTGATTGGGATGCCGAGGATCACAAACAAGGTGTGAATAACCATGCAAATTAGCTTGGTACACCCAATGTTACAACCACAAAATCAATGTGCCGGTTAACCACAGACACTTCGTTGATCTATGATTAACATCAAGCTACCCTTTGCCATGCACTGTCAGTCCAGATTAGTGTGTCGGTTAACCACACACACTCCACTAATGACTTAACAAGGTGTAAAGTGCAATTTCATGAGTTAGCACCATATTCACATTTTCATAAGTAACTAAGATTTGGGATTTTGTAAGTGTTTAGTTACTTTATATTTATCATTATACTTTTAATGAAGGGATAATTAGAGTCCTATCTTACCCGTTCGGCTAACGACCTTCCACCAGTCAAGGAAGCGGTGGGTGAGAGTGGAAACCCATTAAACTGCCATTTTATAGGCAGTAACCTTATACCCCCTTACAGACCGGCTTCGTGAATGATGGCTACTAACGGTAAGACTAATTTTGTTCTTATAAATATATATAAATATTAAACCTATAATATTATAATAGTATAAGGATAGAATTTTAAACATTAAAGTTCTAGGGTGTGGAATTAAATGTTTCAAAAGTTAGACTTTTACATTTACAAATTCCAAAACTTGAGGCCAAGTTTTGAACTACTCAAAAAAAACTTTTGGAATCCATAACATATGAGTTTAATATAGGTTTTAATGAAAAGACTCTTGAAAATCCATTACTTGATGACAAGCTATGGAGTTCATAAAACCATTTATGGGAAAAAGACTTTTCAAGTTTATAACCTATGATTTTAATGATCTCTTTATACAAAAACTTTTCATTTTCCATAACTTGAGGACAAGTTATGGAATTCATCAAAACCATTTAGATCAAAAATTTGTCTATGATCTGAATTAAACCCATAAGAACAAGACAATTTATATCAAACAAATTTCATGTAATTGGCCTAACCATATAAGCTAATACAAAACATGAAACTTTGACAATTATCTTTTAAATTGGATAAGCATGATCATTACCACATCAAAAACAGGTTTATAAGTTCAAAAACAGTTTAGGGTAATGATCCTAGTCCAATTCCAGCCTTAAAACTAGAAATTTTGCATCCAAATACTTCACCACGTCGTGGTAATAGCTTCCACATCATGGTGGACATGCAGAAACGAAAATGGCAGATTTTTAACATTGGAAAAACAAGTAGCATCAAGTATAAGGAAAGAAAGACTAAGCTCTGATACCACTGAAGGGGTTTGAGCATTCTAACACTCGTATGGTGTACATGCAACCCTAGATTCTTTGGATCTATGTTTTCCCGAATATACATACAAAATTTTGTATTTTTCCAAAGCATCATCCTAACTAGCATATGTCACACCCCCAAACCGAAACAACGGAAGCGTTCGGGGGTGGATGACGTCATGTATAGTATCACAACAATTGCATCAAAGTAATCAAAGTAAACACAACCATTACATCGAATATATAAAAAGTATTTACATCTGTTTGATTCATATTTATATACATCAAAAGTAGCAAAATATAAAGACGTGACTCTATATGCTTCGTCTTCTCAAAATCCAGCGGGGGGTACCTGTCTACTAATTGCCTGAGAATACAAGCGGTTTTGAAAGAGTATCAGCATTAAGCTGGTGAGTTCATAAGCAAGATTTTGAAATGAAAACTTGTTAATAAATCAATGAAAATGTTTGTGCGTTTCCAAGAAAATCCAATATTTTCTAACACGTGTGTTTTTGTTACGGTATCCCATAATGTATTAGTTCTTATGCCTGGTTACCACTGTATGTGTTGTATAATGTTGTTTTAAATGAAAAAACTTTTTTCATGAAAACCCTGGCTATCACCAGTATATATAGTAAGTTATGAAAACTCTACAATCCTCCAATATACCTATTATAGTTTATAAAAATTATCCATTGGAAATGTGATTATTCTAAAACGTTTTATTTTGCTCAACATATTACAAAGGATTAGAATATTGAACTCGTGTTTATATGAATAACAATACATATATATATATATATATATATATATATATATATATATATATATATATATATATATATAAAAGTATGTTATTGTAAGAATGATGGTTGCAACTGTTTAAAATAGTTTATCGTCATTTGAAATTTTTGAAGACGTTTGAAATCATTTGAATGTCTACACAAACTTAATTGTGTTGTACATGTATCCCCCCCCCCCCCCCTCTAAAAACATTGAAAAAATATTGAAAATGTAGGGGTATGAAATCACCTTGTATGTGCGTTAACCGGAAATAGCGAGTTGTAGCGACGATTCCCAGGTATGCGTACACGCTAATAACGTTGCCCTAAAATAATTATATTGTACGTCGCATTTAAATTAATAATAATAATAATAATTCAAATATAAGACTAGATAATTATTTAATTAAGTGAAATAGGACTTACAAATAAATTGGAATTATGAGGGAATTAATTGAATTGTTAGGAAAATTTGGTTTATGGTTGAAAAAAGGGGTTTACAGTTGGAGGCTTGGAGTTTATGGTTGGATCATATGGAATTATTAAGATTTGAAGGCCATATGAAGATTTGAAGGTGAATACGAATGTTCTTGGTGGATTGTTTGAAGATTTGAAGGAATGTGACTGTAAATACTTGAAGATTGAGAGAATTTGACATTGTTCAAACTAAAAAATTTAGAGAGTTTTGAGGGTGTTTATGGTTGAAAATGGGTGAAATGAATTAATCAGAGTGTAAACCCATATATATATATATATATATATATATATATATATATATAGGAGGTGTTTACGGTTGAAAAAAGATTAGGCCTAAGGTGTTTACGGATGGCCTATTGGACTTGAATTGAAAGTTAGCCAATTAAGGGGGTGTTTACAGATGAATTGAACTGTGAATACATGTTTCTTTTCCACTTTGGCCGTAAACTACATCACTCAATAAAGATTGGACCGTGAACGCCAATTTGGGAGTTAATGCTTGACCGAGAACTCATTTATAACATTAATTATTTTGGGTGAAACTCATTTATTGGTCATATTTATGTTTTAAACCCCTAGTCTTTTAACTTATGTTTATTTATAACACTCTAAATTAGCTTAGTTTTCAACCCATGATTCCTTGTTAACTCTTTAAACAAACCATTTAAACCTTGCATTACTTTGTATTAACTAAGTTTCAGACTCGTATTTCTTTGCATTAAATCTATTTTGTATATAAATACATATATATATATATATATATATATGTTTAAATAAACATGCTCCCTAGGAATTTAAAGAACTTATAGCAACAGTTTAGAGTTTTATTGATTCCAAAACAACGGGTTGTCACAGCATATAATGGAGTATCTTTACTACAAAAATTCTAGTTAGATGACATACCTTTTATTGTAGTTGGGAACCTTGGACCTTTATGAACTTAGTGCCCCAAGTGTTGCACCTCAAATAGAATCACACAAAACCACCAACAATGGAGGAACTTGAGAGGATGTTACTTGCACTTCATAAAATCGGCTTGTGCTCTTGTAAGCTCCCTTAGATCCGATTTCATGAGCTAGAGGAGTTCTTATATAGTGTGGCTTAATTAGGGTTACACCATACAAACCCTAATGTGCATGACCTTCCATATTCCTCACGCTCCATGGGTTTAAACCTCCATGGATCATCCACGGGTCACCACATGGGTTTAGCTCAATACATAAAACTATGGATCATAAGCCCACATTATAAGAATGAATGATTTACATAATCAATCCCCGTATATTTAATTAGTCCCTTTTTGATCACAAAATTAATTTCAAATTAATTCTTGATCAATACTAATTAAATAATATGATTTCATATTAATATATTAGAACTTATAATATATTAATAAACCATAAATAACCTCTTCTCAATTATCCAGCGTTCAGATTGTTCCGGTGCCATGCAACCCAAATGGCCCATGCTACTCTCGGGTCAAGTACATACCAATAATAGTTATGGGCTTAGACCCCTAATCCAACACTGTGTTCATGTAGTAGTTTGAGTTTGTAAGCTATGGGGCCGATTCTAGCAAGAATCTTGAACGGTCCAATGTACATTGGATTTAGTTTTCTATGTTTTCTGAAACGTATCATGTCCTTCCAGGGTGAGACCTTCAACAGAACACGGTCACCAACGTGGAATTCCAAGGGGTTTTGTCTCTTATCTATGTTGCTCTATTGTCTGTCTCTAGAAGCTTTTAGTCGTTCTCGGATTTGAACGATCTTCTCTATCGTTTCCCTGATAATCTTCGGGCCGGTGAGAGTGCTCTCAGGAGCTTGTTTCTTTGCTAGTTGTGTATCACCCACTTCAGCCTAGCGTAGAGGGGATATGCACTTACGGCCATAGAGGGCTTCAAATGGAGCAACCTTAATGCTAGTGTGATAACTATTGTTGTATGAGAACTCGACACGTCGCAAATGAGTATCCTATGCTTTACCAAAGTCGATCACGCAAGCTCTCAACATTTCTTCTAAGGTTTAAATAGTTCTCTCACTCTACTCGTCAGTTTATGGGTGTTAGGCTGTACTCATGTCCAGCTTAGTTCCCAACAATTTTTATAGTGAATGCCAGAACCGTGAGGTGAATCTACTGCCTCTATCAGAGATAATAGATATTGGCACACCATGCAGTCGTACTATCTCCCTAATGTAAGTTCTGGTCAATTTCTTCATCTTTTCGGTTTCCTTTATTGGTAGGAAGTGTGCGGATTTTGTTAATCTGTCGACGGTTACCCAAATGGTGTCATGACCACCCGTGGTCTTGGGCAACTTGGTTATGAAATCCATTATAATCCACTCCCACTTCCACTCAGGTATCTCTGGTTGTTGTAGTAAACCTGAGGGCTCCTGGTATTCTACCTTGACTTTGGCGCAAGTTAGGCACTAGCCCACATAGGTAGCAACCTCTGCTTTCATGTTCGGACACGAATAGATTTTATTGGGATCCAGATACATCTTATCTGAGCATGGATGAATGGAGTATCGAGTCTTTTGGGCTTTGTTCATGACAACATCTCTATAGCCACCAAACTTCGGTGTCCAGATCAGATTCATGAGATAGCGAGATCCGTCACCCATGATTTCTAAGATATTCTCCACTATTCTTCAGGATTCACCTATCACATTATCAGGTTTCAAGGCTTCCAGATGAGCCTCTTTGATTTGTGTGGACAGATGTGAATGGATGGTCATGGTTAGTGCTTTTACTCTGCGACCGGAGTACTCCTTTTGAATGAGGGCATCTACTACTACATTGGCTTTGCCAGGAAGATAACGAATCTCGCATTTGTAGTCATTGAGTAGTTCTACCCATCGTGGTTGTCTCATGTTAAGATCATTTTGGTCGAATATGTGTTGAATAATCTTGTGGTCGGTGAAGATGGTGCACTTTGTACCGTAAAGGTAGTCCCTCCAGATCGTCAGAGCAAATACTACTGCTCCCTACTCAAGGTCATGAGTGGTGTAGTTGACCTTGTGTGTCTTTATCTGTCCCGAGGCATAGGCAATAACCTTTCCTCATTGCATAAGTATGTTGGGTTTCGAGCATTCTAACACTCCTATGGTGTACATGCAACCCTATAAACCTTGGATCTATGTTTTCTTTAGTATACATGCAAATAAGAACTTTCCAAGGCTTTAATCCTAACTAGCATATTATGAAGTTCTTATACTACAAAGTTCTAGTTAGATGACATACCTTTTGATGTAGCTTGATGTCTTCAAGCTTTAAGAGCTTAGCCCCAATAGTATGGAAGCCTCAAATGGAATCACAAATCACCAAAACACCATGGAAGACTTTAGAGAATATGGATACTTGGTTCTCTGTAGTGAAATCGGCTAGCCCTCTTAGTGTAACCACACTAGTTCCAATTTCACCAACCAATGACATCTTTATATAGTATGGAGACTAGGGTTAAACCCATGACCTTTCGTTTCATATGATCCATGGGTTAAACACTCCATGGACTATCCATGAAAGCTTAGCCCAACCTAAATGAACTTGGCCCATTCCATATATATAAGAGTCCATATTTAATTAGTTCATTTTGATCACTTAATTGATTCTAAATTAATTCTTGATCAATACTAATTAAATAATATGATTCCATATTAATATATTAGAACTTATAATATATTAATATTAATCATAAATATACTATTCTCAAAAGATTATCCATATAAATTGTGCCGGTGAAGTGCAACCCAAATGGACCATGCCGGGTCGGGTCAAGTACATACCAAATATAGTTATGGACTTAGACATTAATCCAACAAAGTACACAACCTAATCCCTGATTGGATGCATCGCAGTATACTACGAAATCTTTTGTTCCTTTTGGAAAAGACCTGAGGTGCGATACATAGGGCTTGCTTCAGTGTTTGGAATGCAACGTCTTTTTTCTCTCCCCAGCTGAAGGTTACACCCTTCTGAGTCAGGTTGGTAAGTGGCTTAGCGATTTTGGAGAAGTTTTGTATGAACCTGCGGCAGTAGCCAGCAAGTCCTAAGAATTAACGGATCTTTGTTGGCATTCTTGGTGCCGACCAATTCTCAATTTCCTTAATTTTGGAGGGGTCCATGTATATTCCTTCTTTTCTGACCACGTGACCAAGGAAATTTACCTTCCTAATCAAAAAATCACACTTTGAGAACTTTGCATATAGCTTCTCCACTCTTAATGTTTCTAGAACTTGTCTCAAGTGCTGAATATGTTCTTCCTTACTCCGTGAGTAGATAACTATATCATCTATGAATACTATCACAAATTTGTCTAGGAAAGGACCGCATACCCGGTTCATTAAGTCCATGAACATTGCGGGTGCATTTGTTAGTCTGAAGGGCATCACTACAAACTCGTAGTGACCATAACGAGTTCAGAATGCTGTTTTGGGAACACTATTCTCCTTGACTCGTAATTGGTGATACCCCAATCCTAGGTCGATCTTTGAAAAGTAGCTTGCTCCTTGGAATTGGTCGAAAAGGTCATCTATTCACGCTAGAGGTTATCAGTTCTTAATGGTGAGCTTGTTTAGTTCGCGGTAATCTATGAACATACGGAAAGATCCATCCTTCTTCTTCACGAAAAGGACCGGTGCTCCCCAGGGTGAGAAGCTCGGTCTGATGAATCCTTTGCTGAGCAGTTCGTTTAATTGGTTGGATAATTCTTGCATCTCTGTTGGTGCTACACACTACGGGGATTTGGCTACAGGGGTAGCTTCACGGATTAAGTCGATTCAGAACTCGACTTGGCGCTCAGGTGGCACTCCTGGAAGATCTTCGGGAAATTTTTTGAGGAAATTACAATCTTCGGGAATGCTCTCGATGTCTTTTACTTCTTGCTTCTTTATCACTACATGTGGTAAGAATGTGTGGTACTCCTTGCATAGGCATTTTTGGGTTTGACACAAGAGATGATGCGAACGTTCGTACTGGGTTTGTCGCAGTAGATGAAGAGGGTTTCGCCACTTGGCAGATTAAGGTGAACAACCTTTTCGTAGCATAGGATATCATCACGGTGAGGACTTAACCAATCCATGTCGATGATGATGTCAAAGCTTTTTATTGAGAATAGTCGTTTAGAGCGAGGGTACAACCTATGTATATGTCGTTAGTGCTCTCTGTCTTCCTGTTTGCCATCTCGATGGTGAATGATTTGTTTAGTGATTGTGGTTTTTGGTTGAGTAAATGTTTAAATTTGTGGCTCACGAAACTCCTATCCGCACCACTATCAAAGAGTATGCATGCATAAGAGTTATCGAGAAGAAACGTCCTCATGACCACCGTGGGATCTGCTATTGCTTCTTCCCGCCCTATTGCCAGCATTCTTCCCATATCGCCAACATTCTTTCCTTTCTGTACCCAGTTTCACCACACCCATAACATGCATGGCTTACTCCAACACCGGGGACCTGGGTGATTGGTTTAGTCAGTGCCTTACAGAAACGGGTAGTGTGCCCCTTCCTGTTACGGTTATTGCAATCCATCTCTCGGAAGGGTCCGTGGTGATGGAAATTGCGCTTTTTGCACTTCGGAAGGTTACCAACATATCGGCTGGGAGGTGCTGGAGCAGTAGGAACAACAGCAGGAACAGTAGCAGCGTGGACTGCCACAGTTTGCTGCTTCTTTGAGGACTCTTGTGACGATTGGCCCTTTCTTTTCTTCCAAAATTTCTTTTTGTTACCAATTTCTTTGGGTTGCTCAGGAATGGCTGTCATGAAGCCTTGGCGAACTCCATGATCCACGAGTGTTTGTGCCAGACGCTTAGCACTATCAAAACTAAGTGGATTTGTAGTTATCAGGTTTCCTTGGATCTAAGGAGATAGTCCCCAGATGTACCTTTCCACTTTCTTACTTTCCAGGGTGACCATCCCGGGACATAGAATAGCCAGGTCACTTAATCTGGCAGTATAAGCAGAAATGTCGGAGTCCTTCATTGTCAGGCCCAAGAGTTCTTGTTCTAGCTTTTGCACCTCACCTTTCGGGCAGTATCCTGCTAGAACCAGGAAGTTTAAGTCTTCCCAGCTCATAGCATTGGCTACTAGGAGAGTCAACGACTTGACAAAGCCGTTCCACCAAAAAAGGGCTCTGTCCATGAAAGTGTATGCTGCAAATTTCAATTTGCTAACTTCAGGGCATCCATAGATTTCAAACACCGATTATGTTTTCTCGAACCAGAATGTTAGAGCAATGACACCTTCTGTGCCTTAAAGAGACTTTGGTTTGGCATTCGTGAAGTCTTTATAGGAACACTCCCTTAGGTGTCTGTGGCTTTCTCCGTGATTAGAGTTATTGGCACCTCTACCCGCCCCGCTAGCACCACTGGCATTGATTTGCGTCATGGCAGCTGCCACGTAGGCTGTTATTACTACTTGGAAAATAGCAGGGTCATACTGTGGAGTTGGTGGTGGTGGTGGAGTTGGCAGAGTGTTGTTGAAACGTTTGTTTGATTTCCGTGGCGGCATCTTTCTCTATAGGGTTTGACGAGGAAGTGATGATAAGTCCTCTATAGTAGTTATGAGTCAGGTGATATTTAACAAGATATATATTAGTCCTAAACGCATCACATCCTAACTTTTTGTAGTGTTCTATTAAGAGATTTACAATAGAAGTCTACTTAATATAAGTAAACAGTCGTAATTTCAATTTAAGAAATTTATAGTAACACTTGTAACGAATTTGTATAATGTGACTCATACTGGGTCCTCCTATAATCACATAGTGTATACAAATTATATATAACCAAGACCAAATAGACATTCAAATAAGTGATCCTACTCTAAAGTCCACAACCAAAAAAACAGGAAGTAAAGCGAAATCACAAATTCTAAGTCTATAAAACCTTAATTATATATAACCCTAATATATACACTTAGCAATTATAGATCTACCAACAAGGTTCCTTTGTTTTCATATGATTGATTTTTGGTAAGAAGGCCCTTCTCAACTATTAGTTTATATAACTATCGAGGCCTAAATGTTATTGTTCTAGTGTTATAGTGGCATAAAATACTCCTATAGTATTTTAACTTTTTATTTGGTTTGAGAGTTCCTGTTGTATATAGAGTTGGTAAGTTTTAGACGTGTTGCAACACTACGATTGCTCCTAAACATATGTTTGACGTATCTCAAATAACTATAGTTGATCAGGCTATATTTATCCCATATATGATTACATAATTATCCAGGTTTAACCGCAGCGTCCAACTCATCCAAATACTTTTATGTAGTTCTTACTGTGATACTATTTCTGGTATGTATGCATGTTCGTATACTTTTACAAAAATACTTGTATTTTAAAAGTATACTTTTAGTCAGAGCGTTTCAGCCCCATTGTATTTATAGTTGTAAATCTTGTGTAGTTTGATATACTTAGTTCACTATAAACAATACTCTGATACCAATCTGTCACACCCCCAAATCGAAACGGTGGAAACGTTCATGGGGGGGGGGGGATGACGTCAGGTACAGTATCACAACAATTGAATAATAGTAATTAAAGCAACAACCATGGTATTAATAATATAGAGTTTTAGATTGTGTTCGTAACATTGTCTGTATGACACCACAAGTGTATCGCAAAAACTATAAGACGTGACACTATGATGCTCAGTCTTCTCAAAACCTATACGTGTACCTGTCTACTAGTTCCCTGAGAATACAAGTGATTTTGAAAGTGTAACATTTAATTTAGTGAGTTCATAAGCATTTTAGTAGTTGAAGTTTGTCTTTGTTCTTTGAAAATGTTAGTGTGTTCCTCTAGAAAATCCAATATTTTCTTTTGTAAATGAAAAGTAGTCTTAGGCCTTAAGACCAAAATGTATGTGAGTTATGTACTCTGAAATAGTATACTATAATCTTATTATTAAATAAAACCATACAAATGAATACTTCCTAAAAATGTATGTTGTACTGTATTTGGAAAACAATGTACTATATTGCATTTGTATGAAAACCCTTTTTATGTATGTGCCTGGAATCCACAGTTGTACTATATAGTAGTGTAATCTAGTTCTATTATTAAAACAAAACCTTTGAAGTTATGTTTATCCTATAAACCAAAATGTTTTGTTCATGCTTATTGTGAGTGATATTATAACCATGCTAAAATGACTAGTGGCCTGCACGGTGTTCTTCAGGCGTCGGAATGTTATGACATTTGTCACCCCAGACTTGCCTGTCTAACAAGGGCTAACAGTTTAGGTGCAGGATTGTCAGTCCCATATAGCTATATACACAAATTCACGCTCTCCCTCCAGGAGACTCTGGTTATAATTAAGGACTTTAGCATCTACTCTAGTAGGTACTATGAAGTAGTGGCTCACAATCTTGTATTAATTTGTTTACATATAATGAGTAAATGTTCTCTTGTTCTTGTAAATGTATGTATTCCCCTTTTGTAGCGTGCTCGTAGTGGAAAATAGTTATACTTAAATACTTATTTTAGTATTGTATCTTTGAACTGAGTAAAATAGTGTAACTGTTTCATAAAGTATACCTATTATAGTTTATTATGTATGTTCTTGTATTGTTTCTTGAACTAGTAGAGTAGTATGTATGTTCCATAAACTTAACCTATTATACTTTATAAGTATGTTCTGTACGTAATGAAAATATTTCTGAAAATAACCCTTTTCTTGGCATGTTATAGAAGGGTTAAAGTTTTAGTTAAATAAGTTTTATACTCATGTGTATAAGGGATATACAAATAAGATTGAAAAGGCAGTCGGACAAGTGATTCCACCCTAAGCCCACAACTAAACAAGGAACATGAGTTAAGGCGAAAACACCAATCCTAAGCCTATTGAATCTTATATATATATATATATATATATATATATATATATATATATATATATATATATATATATTAGCAAAAACAACAGCTGAAATAATTTGGAATAGCTTGAAACAGTTTAAAAATAGTTTGATATTGTTTGAATGTTTACACAAGATTCCTTGTGTTTTACTTATATTCCATCCCTAAACCATTGAAAAATAATGAAAACGTAGGGGTATGAGCTCACCTCGAATGTGTGTTCTTGTTTGGATACGAAGTGGTAGCAATGATCCTCAGATTAGGGCCCGTGTGAATAGTCGTATCCTAATAATCATTATACCCGATATAGTATTTAAATTAGAGAAATAATATTTTAAATATTAATTTAAATAATAATTTAAAATGTTAGACAACACTAAATTATGTAAGAAATACTTACAAAAATTCCTAAGGATTGTTGAATGTTTTCTTGGTTGTTCTTGGTGTACTTGGTGAAACTTGAAGATTTGAATATGGGTATGAATGTTCTTGAGGAAAATAAGGAGATTTGAAGGAATCTAGGTAAAATCTTTTGAAGATATGATGTTTACGGATGAGTTTTAAGAGAAAATTCAGAAGGATTTCGGTCGAGGAAATGAGAAATGAAGAGTGTTTGCGGTTATGCACTCATATATAGGAGGATGTTTTCAGCCTTAATGGACCTTGGCCTTGAGATTTCGGTCCCTTAAGTGGTGTCTTCAGCCATACATGACCGAAAACTCCATGTTTCTTGATTTCCAATTGGGATTTCGGTCAAAGCTTCCAAAAGGAAGTGATTTCGGTCAACACTTCCATAAAGGAAGTGATTACGGTTTTGGTATGGGGTTAGATTCCCTAAACCGAAAAGCATATAAATATTATGAATCATCATGATTTACTTTAAGTGTTTGACTTTTATTTGAACAAGTGTGACTTCTATTGACTTTTATTGACCCGAAATAACTGGTTGTTACATTAACTGCTCGCGGTACAAGGAATCTGGTTTGAAGGGCCACATATGGTTGTTGGATTTCATAAGTGCTTACATGCCAAAATGGTCATTCCCTCTAGTGTTTCATGTTTGGCCCCTGTCTATACATATTGGTTGAAAAGTATTGTTTAACACTTATAAAACAATATCGCTCGTAAATAGTCGCAATAAATATTAGACTAAAATCTAGCGGTAATAATACTAGGTTTCGTCGAAGGAAAATAGAATTGTTAGAAGCGATGTGTTGCCCGAGTTTGGAATCATCACTGTAACAAGTGATTGCATAGTTACTTTCATCTTACACATATATATGAAGTATTTAATATAAATTGCATGCTATGTGTGCATATTATCTGTGTTCTTGGTACCTATGCTAGATAAACGATTTATACATGTTTACGTGATTTAAACTATATATGTATTTTTCATACTTATAAATACATATTGGGTAGTGACGGGTGATGAGAGGTAGGTGATGATAGAAAGTAAATGATAACTAGGTGATGTTAAATAGGTGATGTGAGATGAGAGGAGATGCCATAAGCTTGAACGACGATGTGGCGATGTTGCGATGTAGTCATCTACCAGAGTATATATGGCGACCACAGACTATTCTAGACAGTCATGTGGAAACACGAATAGGCTCATAACCTGTAGATGATGAATTACGAATTCAGGTGATGTTGTAACTACGTATTTGTGTGATGATACTCTAACCCTTACTTTGAATTACGAGTTATGACGATGTTGTAACTATTGGGTTTTGAGAATTCTAACACTCCTAAGTGTACATGCAACCCTAAATACCTTGGATCTATGTTTTCTCTATTATACATGCGAATATGAATATTCCAAGGTATTATCCTAACTAGCATACAAAACTTGATTCATATGTAATAAAGCAAGTTAGAAGACATACCTATTGTAACAACTATCAAATTCAGGTCATTCTCGGACTCATGCATCTTTATAAAAACCATTCATACACAACATGCCATGTCCTAGTAGTATATATTAGGTCAAAATATTGCATAAACTAGGATCCAACTAAGATCTAGGACTAATATACTTGACACTTACGATTCTTGCAAGTTGCTTAACTACAATAGGAAATGCCAATACTATAATTAGAATGAAACTTCAAACTTTGTTACAATTGAAAAAGGGTGTAAAACCCTAAAAATAAATTAAAATATTCTAATTATATTTCAATATGATGGTGAATATCAAACAATATTCCAAAAACCCTAAAGAGCCAAAAATCCAAATTTATAAATCTTAAAGCTTAAAAACTTTATAAAATTTGGCTATAAACTTTCCTAATATCATATTTTTATTAATCAAATTATGGATTATACCAATGAAATAGAAATATAAATTATCATACATTAATCATAATTTATTAGATAAAAACAAGATTTTTAAATGAATAGAGAATTACATAAAGAATCATTTTTATAAAAATTATGGTTTTATAAAAATTGAAGAGGGAAATTATTTAATTTGAATTAGGAGAGAGAGGGCACTTTAATACCCTCAAAAATCCGGCACCCCCTCTCCCCCATGCTTTCATCTTCCCAAAAACTCAATCATTAAGATCAAACCCTCACTCTTCCACTTCTCTCTTCACTCTCTCTCACCCTCCACCCTTCTAACACTCAAACTCTCTTCCTCTCTCTCTCTCTAACTCACGAAAATCCTCCATTCTCTGCCATAGTTTCGAAATGGAGAAGGCCTTGAAGTCTTCTTGCTTCTCTCAAGATCAAAACCAAGGTAAACAACACAATCCTCCCTCATAGTTTCATCATTTTACTTCCTTTTCTTCATGGTTCTTCTCTAGTCTTCGGATTCTATGCCCTTCCATGGCTAGAAATCCTTACTTTTTCCCTTGTGGTTTGTAGATTCTCACCATAACACAATGCATGTGTTTGAGATGGTGAAAATCCGCGATCAAACCCATGCAAGGAGTGAAAAAGATGCACATGTGTTCATGTGACTTCAAAACCGAGTATTACATCTTCTTCTCCATTTCTTTTGTGTTCTTGCATGAACAAAAGCATTTAAACCATTTCTAGTAAATCTTGGATGCTCATTCACTCCATGCATGTTCTAGAAATCGGACCTTAACAGAAGCATGCATGTTGTTCTTGTCAAAATGCCCTAAGAATGCACTCAAAGCAAACAGGGAAGACATGCAATCTGCCAGACTACTTTGTTCAGCTTTGAACGACCATAACTCCGTCATTACTTAGCCAAATCATGATATTCTTTTTGTATTGAATATTTCCACGAGTTAACTTTCAAACCCAACTGGTGCCACTGTAAAATATTAAATATCGGATTTTTGGCAATTTTTACAAAATAGTTGCGCAAACAGCTCTTTTTCTGTGATCACCATTTTTGCCTTACGTGATCAGTGGCCTTAAACCCAACCATAAATCCGGGGAAAAATAATTTAGAAACTTAACATATCCAGTGAATGATGGCTGAAATTTCGTGGCTTAAAACCCCACAGAATGTGCTACTCAAATTCATGAACTTCAGCCACGTTTACATCTCATGCACTATAATGTGCAACATTTCTTAACTTGTTTGGGTTCAATACCCCTATTTTCCCTTCTGAATAAAGTTTGAACATTTTTCCTTTTGAAAACCTTAACATGCATGTGATAATCTGGAAAATTTCAAGAGCTTTTATCATTTCTTTGAATTATTAAAATTATTGCACGAAACCAAGGGCATAAATCACATAAAATACTTCCAGAGGTCTATAAATCCGGAATAAATTGATGGATGACCCCTATGGTGAATAATGAGCGCTCACTAAATTTCATCGATTTTTGTTGCTGTTTGATATGATTTCCGATTTTCCTTTTGTTTGGGCATAATAAATCACAAAACCACTTTAGAAAGTGTGAAAATTGTATCTAACAATTTTCACAGCCCTTACCTGTGGTGGGTGACTTAGAAAAGTAATGTCAGAATTTTTCATCATGCCTTACTGTTTTTCCCTATTTTTAGTAATTATAATGGCCTAAAAATAGGGAAAATAGTTCTGATTATCCCAAATTTTTGGAAATTTACCAGAACATCATGTTGTACAGTAGGAGGTTACATACAAATTTTGATGATTTTTCTCTACTGTAAACTATTTTTCTCCTATTTTCTAAAGTTAAATACACTTAAATACACATAAATACCCAAAACTGGATTATACAATATGAAAGCCACTTTTCATATTTTTCCCAGATTAATTACACTGTAAATGATGTTACAAAATTTTTGGTAATTTATTTTAACTGTTTATTATTTATTCTTCAATTAATGATTATTTAAGGGAATAAAACAAGGAAAAATAAAAATACCCGCTGAAAAACATATTTTATATTTTTCCCAGCCTAGTTATGTATAATAACAGTTAAATAAAACGTTTGGGTAATTTTGGAAACTGTTTTCTATTTATTTCAATTTTTATTGGAATAAATGCTCAAAAATCATAAAATATAATTAAACAGCTTGGAAACCCATTTTTATATTTTTCCCAGCTTAGTATTGTGTAATAACAGTTAAATAAAAAGCTTTAGAATTTTTATCCCTTGAATGCTGTTTTTCTTGAATTTATGTTGTTATGAAGACTTAAAAATTTGAAAAATAGTTAACCATATCAAAAATTCAAGGAAAATTTTCTGGAAAACCTCTATTGTATTTACAATGACAATACAAGGTTTGGCAATTTTTGGAAACTGTTTGATAATGTTTTACATTTTTAGGAATATAAAACACCTTTAAATGGGTAGAAATACCTTTAATTTATACTACTAAATCTGGAAAATTAATATTCCAAAGTTGTAATTAATCGCACGACTTGTAGAATTTCATCATTTCAGAAAAAGTGTAACCAATTAATATAAAATCCAATACTAAAACATAAATTGGCATTTCGCTATATGTAGAGTTTAGTATATTAGCATTAGATTTCGACATGGAAACACACTAGTGTGTGTGTTTGATGTCGTAAGATCCCGGTAGTAAGACGTTGGTGCATCCAGAGGTACTACTTGTACCTACACGAAACATTGTGAGTATTCACTCACTCCCCTATTTTCAGTTTTTATGTTTTGGGGTGGAAAAGCATGTCTAGAAAAACTATTGTTTGCATGTTGTATTTAAATTGATTATTATCAAACATGATTGCTATTGTATTGCTATGTTTCTTTATGTATGTCTATGCAACACGGAACATGAGAACTTATCGTACTAAGGCCCTTCCCTTATCTCTAACCATTAACTCTTTGAGCCAATGGTCATTATGGATAGCGCTATTAGGAATTGACAACTCCTCACTCGCCCTATTGCTGAAGTGCATGATACCATATTCATCTATGGAACGATAATCATAGATCTCGATAGGGCTTCAGTCATAGGTTTGGTTGAGACTCATTGTTTGCTCATATACATACAAACTCGTTTCTCGTTATAGCAATATACTTGTATTCATTAATAGCAATCAACTTTGTTTATCATTAAAGCAATGTACTTGTATTTACGAAAAGCCTTATTTCAAGCTCGATTTTATAAACTTGTGAACTCACCAACTATTTTCATAGTTGACGCTCGTTTTACATGCTTTTTCAGGAAATAATTAGTAAGTGGATGTAAAGATTCATCATCATAGAGCATGCTGCATCGTGTTGAAGCTATTATAAAGTTATATTTTGAACAATGTTGTTTTGGAAAACTTGTACTTTGTTTCTTTTTAAGCTATGGGTTGTAAGCTTTTAAATACTGCTATGGTGATGTATCTTTATCTTTTGCAATGAAACCGTTATCGCTGTCATATCTTGTGTTTCCGCTTTAGCGGGGTGTGACAGAAGTGGTATCAGAGATTGGTTATAGAGAACATCGGTTTTTCTTTAAGAAACCACAACCTATAACTAAAACTTACAATGAAATTCTTTTTACATCAAACATATTACTAGTATAATTAGGTCGGGAGTTGTATCGTTGGACCTCGATTAAACATAGCCTGATCACCTATGTTTAATTAAGGAAAGATTTATACAAAGCCTGAGCTAATTATAATGGGAATATGTTCAACAAAATTTTTGAGAAAACTTTGTTTCAAAAAAATTCAAAAGGTTAATTTTGGTGTGTGTAAGCATTGCATATTATAGGCATGCATTGTCATTTATTTCATATCTCATTGAAACTATGTCTCAGTCCACTATGTCAACATCGTCATCTTCCCGCGCTACCGCCTCAGCCGACGAGTCCGGCTACGTCACTATTATCCCTCGACGTAATCCCCCCGCCTCAGTAGAAGAAGACCCATCGGAGGACACAGAAGATACAGGAAACTCGGTGGAGATCAGCAATGACAACGCCCCGAGTCAACGACGCGAGGCATCACCTGCATCGGTGTTGCCACAGCCGCCACTTTATGGACTTCGCATTCGTAGGACGGCAAGGAAGAGTGTTCCCATTCCAGGAAGGATAGCCACCAGCACAGCAGGACTTGGCACGGCAGGACCTAGCGGGGTAGGACCCAGCGTTGCAGGACCGAGAGCACCCCCACCATAGCGAGTCATAGGGATACCTGTCAGGCAGCCAGGTATGACCCCGGAGGAGTCCCGGAGATTGCAGTCGATGGCAGCGGGCCTACGTCACAGTCTCGCTGTGATAGCTGGGCACCAGGAGGTATTGAACGAAGTGATGACAAGGATGGAAATCCGGTTTCAGCATTCGATGGAGGCTGCTGACAATGCTAGTGCTGCTAGACGAGAGGCAGGTCATGCGATGACCGCATATTATGTGCTTGGTGGGCTATTACTGATTGTGGTGTTGATGTTTCTTGTTGGGATAGTGATTGGCATTTGGTTCTGATTTCAGTATTTTATTTTATTTTGTCATGAAATGAAAACCCATGTTGGGTGTCTTTTGGGAAAACATTTAAAACTTTATTTTGGGATTGATGTATTGGTTTGGTTTTAAGATTATTTCAAATGGTAATGGAGAATTTTATTTTATGTTTGAAAACTTTTACAATGAGGTCAAACCCTAGAATTTATTTAGTCAATGGTTTAATAAAAAAAAGATTTTTCTTTTTTTTCTTTCCTTTCTCACATCTATATGCATAGTATTAATGCAACCCATTAATTTGACAACACTTATGGTTTTGAAAATAGTAGTGAACTAAATATTATACATTATTTTATGTATTTATACGTATTTCTACTCTTGTGTCATAGAACCATGTCAGGAAGACCTAATCACGGGCGACCACAGAACGAAACACCCGATGTTGCTCAAGTTGTAGCACAACAGCTCTTGGAAGCAATCCCAAACATCGTTACTCAAGTAACTGCAGGACTTAATGCTAACCAAGGAAGTAGTGGAGGAAACCGGGGAAACAATGAAAGAGAATGCAACTACAAGTCCTTTATGGCCTGTAAACCTAAGGAGTTCCATGGAAAGGAAGGTGTGGTCGGGTTGCTGAAATGGATTGACAACATGGAGTCTGTCCTTCACATTAGCGAATGCCTCGATCGCAATAAAGTTGAGTATGCAACTCGCCTACTCCAAGATAGGGCATTGACCTGGTGGAATACTCTAGTGCAAACCCGAGGTCGTACAGCGGCATATCAACTAACTTGGGAAGACCTAAAGAAGCTGCTGATAGAGGAGTATTGTCCCAAGGATGAACTTCAGAATCTTGAATCTGAATTCTGGAACCATTCTATGGTTGGAACACAAATAGAGAAGTACACAGTCCGATTTCATGAACTAGCAAAACTGGTACCTCACATGGTTACTCCTGAGGAGAAACGGATAGATCGTTACATCTGGGTTTGGCGCCAGAGATACGGGGAATGGTTACCTCAGCAAACCCAACCACTATTCAGAGTGCAGTAAGTCTAGCAAATCGACTAACCAATGATGTGATAAGGATGGGAGCATCGACAAAGGAAAACTCTAGTAGCAAGAGGAAGCCAGCAGATCATGGAGAGAAGAAGTATGGAGGCAAGTTAGGGAGGAAGCAGAAAGTCTCAAGAAACTTTATGGTAAGAGCCCAGGAGCAAGAACCAGTGAAAACTCAAGAACAGGAAGTCATGGAAGTGTAGGAGAGAAAGCAGTACTCAGGACTGCTTCTGAAGTGCAATAAGTGTAACTTTCATCACAAGGGAGCGTGCCCAGTGTGCCAAAAATGTAAACAAACAGGCCATTACTCAAAGTATTGTAAGCTGAATAAGGAGGGAAAAAGGGCATGTTACGAGTGCGGGAGTACTGATCATCTCCGTAGGGCATGTCCCAAACTGAACAATGGGCCTGGTAGCAATGGACAAGGCCAAGCCAGGCAAAACTTTCAAGGAAATCAAGTTGGACGACCAAGAGGTGTAGCCTTTGTGATTGGTGCAGAAGAAGCTCGTCAGAACCCTGAAGTGATAACAGGTACGTTTCTCCTGAACAACCATTTTGCATCAGTAATATTCGATGCGGGAGTAGATAGGAGTTTTGTTTCTTTAGCATTTAGACCGTTAATTGGCTTGAAATCAAGAAAGACGAGGAATGCTTATGCTATTGAACTTGCTGATGGGTATGAAATTAGGGCTAATGATATAATTCCTGGTTGTACTCTAAATTTAGCCGATAAACTCTTTAGCATTGACCTAATTCCTATAGAGCTAGGTAGTTTTGATGTGATAGTAGGAATGGATTGGTTGTCCAAAAATAGAGCGGACATTGGTTGTTACGAGAAAGTCATTAGAGTGCCTCTCCCTAATGGAGAAACCCTTATCATACATGGTGAGAAGCCAAGAAGAAGTTTAAACATAGTATCAAGCATGAAGATTCACAAGTACCTGAAGAAGAATTGTATTGCATTCATGCCCCACGTGCTAGAAAGAGAGCCTGAAGCTAAGCAACTCAAGGAGATTCCAGTGGTTCAAAATTATCCCGAAGTGTTTCCAGAGGAATTGCCCGGTTTACCCCCTCTCAGGCAGGTTGAATTTCGGATAGACTTAATTCCTAGAGCGGCACCGGTAGCAAAAGCACCATAAGTTCTTCACCTTGGGGAGCCCCAGTGTTATTCGTCAAAAAGAAAGACGAGTCGTTCTGAATGTGTATTGATTACAGAGAACTGAACAAGTTGACAATCAAGAATCGATATCCCCTCCCTCGAATAGATGACTTGTTCGATCAGTTGCAGGGCGCTTCCTACTTCTCAAAGATCGACCTTCGGTCAGGGTATCATCAACTAAGAATTCACGAAGGGGACATTCACAAAACAGCATTTAGAACCCGTTATGGACATTATGAGTTCTTAGTCATGCCTTTTGGTCTAACAAACGCACCCGCTGTTTTCATGGATTTGATGAATAGGGTCTGTAGACCATACCTAGACAAGTTTGTAATTGTATTTATCGATGACATACTTGTTTACTCGTAAACCAAAGAAGATCACAATAGACATCTGAAGCTAGTGTTGGAGCTGTTGAAGGAGCAAAAATTGTATGCCAAGTTCATTAAGTGTGAATTTTGGATTCGGGAAGTACATTTTCTTGGTCATGTGATCGGCGAAAGAGGAATTCATGTAGATCCAGCTAAGATTGAGGCAATCAAGAAATGGGAAGCCCCCAAAACCCCGACAGAAATACGATAGTTCCTAGGATTAGCTGGGTACTACAGACGCTTCATTGAGAATTTCTCTAGGATTGCTCAACCATTAACATCTTTGACCCAAAAGGACAAAAAATTTCTCTGGGAAGAGAAACACGAAGAGGCGTTTCAAATCCTGAAAAACAAGCTGTGCAATGCACCAATTCTGGCTTTACCGGAAGGATCAGAGAACTTTGTGGTGTATTGTGATGCGTCTCATCAAGGATTAGGATGTGTGTTAATGCAAAAAGATAAGGTCATTGTGTATGCTTCCAGACAACTCAAACCGCATGAGAAGAATTATACCACCCATGATCTAGAACTAGGAGCAATAGTTTTCGCTCTTAAGATATGGAGGCATTATTTGTACGGGACCAAGTGCACCATTTATACCGATCACAAAAGCCTTCAGCATATCCTAGATCAGAAAATGTTAAACATGCGGCAGAGGAGATGGGTAGAGTTGTTTAGTGATTATGATTGTGAGATACGATATCACCCAGGAAAGGCTAATGTAGTAGTCGACGCTCTTAGTAGGAAAGAAAAAGTGAAATCTTCCTGTGTGAGAGCTTTGGGAATGGTAATTCAGACAAGCTTGAAATCTCAAATCATTGATGCCCAGGAGAAAGCGTTATCCAAGGAAAATCTTCCAGGCGAGACCTTACATGGTTTGGAAGAGAGATTTGAAACCAAACCTGATGGAGTTCGTTATTTTAAGGACAAGGTCTGGATTCCAAGGGTTAACAATCTGAGAGACATGGTACTAGAGGAGTCTCATCGATCTAAATACTCAATCCACCCTGGAGTGGATAAGATGTACAAGGACCTTAATGAGTACTACTGGTGGCCTGGAATGAAAAAGGATATTGCCTTGTATGTCGGGAAGTGTTTGACATGCTCAATAGTCAAAGCTGAACATCAAAAACCATCCGGCTTGTTGCAACAGCCTGAAATTCCTCAATGGAAATGGGAGCAAATATCTATGGATTTTATTACCAAACTTCCTAGAACTGCTAAAGGTCACGACTCAATTTGGGTCATAGTGGATCGACTGACAAAGTCTGCTCACTTTCTCCCCATCCGGGAAGATTTCAAGATGGAAAAATTGGCCCAAATCTACATCGACAAAATTGTTTCTCTGCATGGTGTACCCCTATCAATCATTTCTGATAGAGATAGTCGTTTTACATCACGATTTTGGTGGATGTTACAGAAGGCGCTAGGAACCAAGATAGATTTGAGCACAACTTACCACCCTTAGACAGATAGGCAAACAGAGAGAAGAATACAAACATTGGAAGACATGCTTCGAGCGTGTGTCATTGTGTTCAAAGGAAATTGGGATACTCATTTGCCTCTGATTGAGTTTTCCTACAATAACAGTTACCACACGAGTATCCAATGTGCTCCATATGAAGCATTGTATGGACGCAAGTGTCGTTCGCCCTTATGCTGGGCAGAAATTGGAGACAGACAGTTGACTAGACTCGAACTTATCCAGGAAACATCTGACAAAATTGCTATCATCAAGGATAGGCTTAAAGCTGCCAAAGATCGTCAGAAAAGTTATGCGGATAATCGTCGAAAACCATTAGAATTCCAAGTAGGAGACAAGGTACTTTTAAAAGTGTCGCCATGGAAAGGGCTTGTACGTTTTGGTAAGAAAGGAAAACTAAGCCCGAGATATGTTGGACCCTTTGAAATCATTGAAAGGATTGGTCCGGTAGCTTATAAACTCCAGTTGCCCCAAGAGTTAAGCACCGTTCATGACACATTCCACATCTCCAATCTCAAGAAATGTCTAGCCGACAAAGCATTGATAATATCCCTGGAGGAAATTAAGATCAATGATAAGCTAAACTTCATTGAGGAACCGATAGAAATCCTTGACAGGGAGGTAAGACAACTCAAGCGGAGTAAGATACCGATTGTCAAAGTTCGATGGAACTCAAAACGCGGGCCAGAGTACACCTGGGAGCGCGAGGACTTCATGAAGGCACAACTTTTCCCATGCGATGACAAGCGATGATATAGAATGAATTTCGGGACGAAATTCTTCTTATGTGGGGGATACTGTGACAACTGTCAAATTCAGGTCATTCTCGGACTCATGCATCTTTATAAAAACCATTCATACACAACATGTCATGCCCTAGTAGTATAGATTAGGTCAAAATATTGCATAAACTAGGATCCAACTAAGATCTAGGACTAATATACTTGACACTTACGATTCTAGTAAGTTGCTTAACTACAATATGAAATGCCAATACTATAATTAGAATGAAACTTCAAACTTTGTTACAATTGAAAAAGGGTGTAAAACCCTAAAAATAATTAAAATATTCTAATTATATTTCAATATGATGGTGAATATCAAACAATATTCCAAAAACCCTAAAGAGCCAAAAATCCAAATTTATAAATCTTAAAGATTAAAAACTTTATAAAATTTGGCTATAAACTTCCTAATATCAAATTTTTATTAATAAAATTATGGATTATACCAATGAAATAGAAATTTAAATTATCATACATTAATCATAATTTATTAGATAAAAACAAGATTTTTAAATGAATAGAGAATTACATAAAGAATCATTTTTATAAAAATTATGGTTTTATAAAAATTGAAGAGGGAAATTATTTAATTTGAATTAGGAGAGTGTGGGCACTTTAATACCCTCAAAAATCCCGCACCGCCTCTCCCCCATGCTTTCATCTTCCCAAAAACTCAATCATTAAGATCAAACCCTCACTCTTCTACTTCTCTCTTCACTCTCTCTCACACTCCACCCTTCTAACACTCAAACTCTCTTCCTCTCTCTCTCTCTCTAACTCACGAAAATCCTCCATTCTCTGCCATAGTTTTGAAATAGACAAGGCCTTGAAGTGTTCTTGCTTCTCTCAAGATCAAAAGCAAGGTAAACAACACAATCCTCCCTCATAGTTTCATCATTTTACTTCCTCTTCTTCGTGGTTCTTCTCTACTCTTCGGATTCTATGCCCTTCCATGGCTAGAAATCCTTACTTTTTCCCTTGTGGTTTGTAGATTCTCACCATAACACAATGCATGTGTTTGAGATCATGAAAATCCGGGATCAAACCCATGCAAGAAGTGAAAAAGATGCACATGTGTTCATGTGACTTCAAAACCGAGTATTACATCTTCTTCTCCATTTCTTTTGTGTTCTTGCATGACCAAAAGCATTTAAACAATTTCTAGTACATCTTGGATGCTCATTCACTCCATGCATGTGCTAGAAATTGGACCTTAACAGAAGCATGCATGTTGTTCTTGTCAAAATGCCCTAAGAATGCACTCAAAGCAAACAGGGAAGACATGCAATCTGCCAGACTACTTTGTTCAGCTTTGAACGGCCATAATTCGGTCATTACTTAACCAAATCCTGATATTCTTTATTTATTGGATTGTTCCACGAGTTAAATTTCAAACCCAACTGGTCTCACTGTAAAATATTAAATATCGGATTTTTGGCAATTTTTACAAAATGGTTGCGCAAACAGCTCTTTTTCTGTGATCACCATTTTAGCCTTACGTGATCAGTGGCCTTAAACCCAACCATAAATCTGGGGAAAAATAATTTAGAAACTTAACATATCCAGTGAATGATGGCTGAACTTTCGTGGCTTAAAACCCCACAGAATGTGCTACTCAAATTCATGAACTTCAGCCACGTTTACATTTCATGCACTATAATGTGCAACATTTCTTAACTTGTTTGGGTTCAATACCCCTATTTTCCCTTCTGAATAAATTTTGAACATTTTTCCTTTTGAAAGCCTTCACATGCATGTGATAATCTGGAAAATGTCAAGAGCTTTTATCATTTCTTTGATTTATTAAAATTATTGCAAGAAACCAAGGGCATAAATCACATAGAATACTTCCAGAGGTCTATAAATCCGGAATAACTTGATGGATGACCCCTATGGTGAAAAATGACCGCTCACTAAATTTCATCGATTTTTGTTGCTGTTTGGTATGATTTCACATTTTCTTTTTGTTTGGGTATAGTAAATCACAAAACCACTTTAGAAAGTGTGAAAATTGTATCTAACAATTTTCTCAGCCCTTAGCTGTGCTAGGTGACTTAGAAAAATAATTTCAGAATTTTTCATCATGCCTTACTGTTTTTCCCTATTTTTAGTAATTATAATGGCCTAAAAATAGGAAAAATAGTTCTGATTATCCGAAATTCATGTAAATTTACCAGAACATCATGTTGTACAGTATGAGGTTACATACAAATTTTGATGATTTTTCTCTACTGTAAACTATTTTTCTCCTATTTTCTAAAGTTAAATACACTTAAATACACTTAAATCAACATAAATACCCAAAACCGGATTATACAATATGAAAGCCACTTTTCATATTTTTCCCAGATTAATTACACTGTAAATGATGTTACAAAATTTTTGGTAATTTATTTTAACTGTTTATTATTTATTCTTCAATTAATGATTATTTAAGGGAATAAAACAAGGAAAAATAAAAATACCCGCTGAAAAACATATTTTATATTTTCCCCAGCCTAGTTATGTATAATAACAGTTAAATAAAATGTTTGGGTAATTTTGGAAACTGTTTTCTATTTATTTCAATTTTTATTGGAATAAATGCTCAAAAATCATAAAATATAATTAAACAGCTTGGACACCCATTTTTATATTTTTTCCAGCTTAGTATTGTGTAATAACAGTTAAATAAAAAGCTTTAGAATTTTTATCCCTTGAATGCTGTTTTTCTTGAATTTATGTTGTTATGAAGACTTAAAAATTTGAAAAATAGTTAACCATATCAAAAATTCAAGGAAAATTTTCTGGAAAACCTCTATTGTATTTACAACGAAAATACAAGGTTTGGCAATTTTTGGAAACTGTTTGATAATGTTTTACATTTTTAGGAATATAAAACACCTTTAAATGTGTAGAAATACCTTTAATTTATATTACTAAATCTGGAAAATTAATATTCCAAAGTTGTAATTAATCGCACGACTTGTAGAATTTCATCATTTCAGAAAAAGTGTAACCAATTAATATAAAATCCAATACTAAAACATAAATTGGCATTTCGCTATATGTAGAGTCTAGTATATTAGCATTAGATTTCGACATGGAAACACACTAGTGTGTGTGTTTGATGTCGTCGGATCCCGGTAGTAAGACGTTGGTGCATCCCGAGGCACTACTTGTACCTACACGAAACATTGTGAGTATTCACGCACTCCCCTATTTTCAGTTTTTATGTTTTGGGGTGGAAAAGCATGTCCAGAAAAACTATTGTTTGCATGTTGTATTTAAATTGATTATTATCAAACATGATTGCTATTGTATTGCTATGTTTCTTTATGTATGTCTATGCAACACGGAACATGAGAACTTATCGTACTAAGGCCCTTCCCTTATCTCTAACCATTAACTCTTTGAGCCAATGGTCATTATGGATAGCGCTATTAGGAATTGACAACTCCTCACTCACCCTATTGCTGAAGTGCATGATACCATATTCTTCTATGGAACGATAATCATAGATCTCGATAGGGCTTCAGTAACCAATTAATATAAAATCCAATACTAAAACATAAATTGGCATTTCGCTATATGTAGAGTCTAGTATATTAGCATTAGATTTCGACATGGAAACACACTAGTGTGTGTGTTTGATGTCGTCGGATCCCGGTAGTAAGACGTTGGTGCATCCCGAGGCACTACTTGTACCTACACGAAACATTGTGAGTATTCACGCACTCCCCTATTTTCAGTTTTTATGTTTTGGGGTGGAAAAGCATGTCCAGAAAAACTATTGTTTGCATGTTGTATTTAAATTGATTATTATCAAACATGATTGCTATTGTATTGCTATGTTTCTTTATGTATGTCTATGCAACACGGAACATGAGAACTTATCGTACTAAGGCCCTTCCCTTATATCTAACCATTAACTCTTTGAGCCAATGGTCATTATGGATAGCGCTATTAGGAATTGACAACTCCTCACTCGCCCTATTGCTGAAGTGCATGATACCATATTCTTCTATGGAACGATAATCATAGATCTCGATAGGGCTTCAGTCATAGGTTTGGTTGAGACTCATTGTTTGCTCAGATACATACAAACTCGTTCTCGTTATAGCAATAAACTTGTATTCATTAATAGCAATCAACTTTGTTTGTCATTAAAGCAATGTACTTGTATTTACGAAAAGCCTTATTTCAAGCTCGATTTTATAAACTTGTGAACTCACCAACTATTTTCATAGTTGACGCTCATTTTACATGCTTTTTCAGGAAATAATTAGTAAGTGGATGTAAAGATTCATCATCATAGAGCATGCTGCATCGTGTTGAAGCTATTATTAAGTTATATTTTGAACAATGATGTTTTGGAAAACTTGTACTTTGTTTCTTTTTAAGCTATGGGTTGTAAACTTTTAAATACTGCTATGGTGATGTATCTTTATCTTTTGCAATGAAACCGTTATCGCTGTCATATCTTGCGTTTCCGCTTTAGCGGGGTGTGACACCTTTTGATGTAGCTTGATTCCATGAAGCTTAAGAGCCTAATGCCCCAAGTGTGACACCTCAAATGGTTAACACAACATCAAATACACTTGGAATAACTTAGAGAGAAATGCACCACTTCATGAAATCGGCTAGCCCTCACCATTCCTTCATTGTGTTCTCATGGTGGACGATTTTGGGAAGAATAAGATGCTTATATAATGTGTCACAAGTAGGGTTACACCATGTAAACCCTAATTGTCATGGCCTTTCATGGGTACAAAACCACCATTGAGCATCCATGGAGCATCCTATGGGTTTTAGCCCAACTTGATAATCCATGGAGCATTAGCCCACTATACAAGTATGGATGATTTACACAATCAACCCATATATTTAATTAGTCTCCTTTTGATCACTTAATTAATTCCAAATTAAATCTTGATCAATACTAATTAAATAATCTTATTAATATATTAGAACTTATAATATATTTACAAACCTTAAGTGTTATTTCTCTCATTTTAGTCTATCCAAATGCATGATGCCATGCAACCCAAATGGACCATGCCAATCGGGTCAAGTACATACAAATTATAGTTGTGAAATTAGACACTAATCCAACAGTATCCCACTTGGATAAGTCTAAAACTATTATTGCGTATCACTTCAAAACCCGACTAGCAATCATAGCTCTAAAAAGTTGTTGCCGTCGAACTTTGAACAAATCAATGACACGTCCATCAGATAAGGGATCATATATTCCTCCATTCTAGATATCATATGGACTGAAGCATGGATTATAATCATTCTCTCTATCCATTTGTTGTTTCCCGATTTCCGATTTATGACGACTAACTGATTGAACAAATCAAATCAGCCATGGCTTGGCCAAGCACTCACAAGTGTCATCATTAAATCATCTAGGGGCCCACATATATCGCTTTTATCCCTTTAAGGGTAAAAGGAAATGGATAAACTTCGACTTATATGGCTTGTTCTACTACTTGTTGAATCATACACAAAGGCACGTTTTATAAGACCGAGTTACCAAATGCATTTTCATGCAATCAATGTATAGCCAATTCATAGTAACAACTCATTCTCTAGGTTTGAAGAATATAAGATATTATCGTCTCAGGATTCACTTGTGATAAAATCCATGAAGTGATTCAAATGAGGGTGGGTTGAATCCAATACTCAGAACTTATGAGCACTCATGAATGTTGCGACAACTCTTGTTATGTCCACTACCTTGGACATCTACAAACCAGCTTCATGACAGTCTTGACTCATATCTACTTCCAACATATAACCGACTGTGGATAGTTTGAATAACTTAGTCATTCAGGAAGAACAACCTAGTTATTCTAGAAGTCAAAACATGAAAAGTGAAACACAAGATTAATTGAATCCAATATAGTCTAAGAACTTATGAATATAAATAAACACACCTTTTATTTATCACCATATTGATTACCCATCATTGATTGCATACTGTTTCAAACTACCAACTTTATACTTGAATTAAAACAATAGTTTTCCCATGCTCCAAGCATGTACACAATGTTTTTTAAACACTAGTCATGCCATACACCAAGTATGCACACTATGTTTGTCTAAGCATTAGTTATGCCATACACCAAGTATGCATACTAAGTTTGTCTATGATCTTTACTTTGTGAAATAGATCGATTGAACATAATTCCAATGATTCTCATTTCACAATCCCAAATCCTTACCGCAAATGCAAGAAATCCAAATTCTTGCCATTTGCCTAAATCTGTTAGATTCTAAACTTATATGCATTGATCCTCTTGTAATGATTATGCACAGAGTCACCAAGACTTGTCAATAGACATTACAGAGTTTTCCAATGGAGATCAACTCCATGGAAACATCCTTCTTGCATTAAGTTTCCTAATCTTACACATATTTGATGAATAACTTCCACCTATGGGAATATTTCCATATTCTCATTTTGACTATTACTTCTGACCAAGAGTTGCCTTTTTTCAGAATATGTCAATATGGTCTTTCCAAAATTAACACTATATTTCCAACTGTCCCTGAGCAACCAATCTTTGGTAAACCGTAGATTGTCCTCGACAATTGCTTAATCAAATTAGTCATATCCAGTTCTAGTACTTTTCCCTCTTAGTGCTCTAAGCATTTGGAAAATTTTAGAAATGATAAATATTATAGCACATGCAATCAATCCTATATCTGAAATATGTGGGACACAATTCATGATGTCTCACATAAAGACATGATACTAGACTAGTCCTTTTGCTATAATATTTCTATTTCTATTTGCCAAGTTCTCATAATTCAGATTATGAAAAGGGATGTCATAATCATAATCGAATTTTATAACGCAAATAATGGAACCATATATAGAATTTCCTTATATTGAGCCATTCCAACATAAAATTCATATACATCCTTGACTGAAGGTGATTGAAACCTCAATCTAAGCTTTTAGAATTGAAATGAAGTATAATTTCCTCTCCCTTAATTATAGCAAAACAACTTTTTCCCAATTGAAACTTTTGTTTTCTATAGTTAACATTGCTAACTTGCAACACTTATCATAATTATCATGCTCCCACTAACATGAAAATTATTAGCATAACACTTATGCTCCCACTAGCTTTGACATGTGCTCAGAAATCAGTTGGACTTCTAGAAATCAATACTGTATTGACATTCTTACCCAAGTTCATATTTCTGATACGAGATGTTTTGATAAAACTTTATCAAGATCACACACCTTTCCTTAGATAGCACACATGTGTGTCTAAACAATTTCAGAACTATAAAAAGAGATGTCGTAATCATAGTCTCAATTGTTCAAACCTTTGCCATTCCACACAAGTCCATGTTAGTGTGTCGGTTAACCACACACGCTCCACTAACGTCTTTGAGAATGCAAATATCACACTTGCTATGTAACGACCCAAATTTCACGTCCAAACCTTTTTCTTTTTAAATCAATACTTTAGAAAATGATTTTAATTAAAACATTGTATGATCCAACCATTTCATAGCATACATCGTGTCTGAAAACCGAAACATGAAAACAATCAACTATTAGAGTAGAAAATCCCATAATGACTCATGGTGCGGAAAACAAGGTGCATGTATGATGTGCCGCTACCGTGCCAGCTCCTTCCCCCTTGAAGAAGAGGTACCTGAAAACAAAACTGCAAACCGTAAGCACGAAGCTTAGTGAGTTCCCCCATAATACCTCATACCATACAAACATACAATGAACAGCTAGGAGATACGGGCCTCGCCCACACTCATAAAGATACGGGCCTCGCCCACACTCCGCTATCTGGGAGATACGGGCCTCGCCCATACTCCCTTATCTGAGAGATACGGGCCTCGCCCACACTCTGCTATCTGAGAGATACGGGCCTCACCCACACTCCACTATCAGAGAGATACGGGCCTCGCCCACACTCAGCTGCTAAACCATAACATACAAGTATCACACAGACAATGAGTATAAACAATTCTATCATAATGACATATATCATAATCAAACTCAACCATGAGATACGGGCTCTGCCCACACTACGACACTAACATATCGTCTATACGGGCCGGCCTTGGTGCCTTAGACCCGTTACTACTGGAAGGAAACTCACCTCGAAAAGTAGTACCGAAAGTCTGACTGCTAGACGTCTGGCTGCTGCACCGGTAATCCCCCGGCTACAAATCCATAAACATAGATTAGCCACTCATAACTACCCTTAGGTCAATTGACTGACCCACCCCTGGTCCAAGGTCAACTCCTCGGTCAAAGTCAACTTCCTATTGACTGGACTCGCCGAGTCGTGGCACGGACTCGCCGAGTCCTTCTCCTACTAACCCGATCCTACTCGCCAAGCCCCTCTTCCCACTCACTGAGTTACCCATAACTCACTACTCGGGACTATAGAACTGACTCGTGATCCGACTCGCCGAGTCCAAGAACAACTCGCCGAGTCCCCACGAGCAGATCTCTCACTCGCTTCCAAATCCTCACCAGAGCATCCCTTAAGAGGATTTGGGGTTCTCGGACTATTGCTACACGTTAAATTGCTAATTCCGCGTGCAGATACGAAGGGTTGGACCTTCAACACTAAACCCCTCTTACTCAGTGAAAGTTCATATGACTCGTCGAGTTGAAGAACAAATCGTCAAGTTCCAGGCAATCTTCATAGGACTCGCCGAGTTGTTCATCCAACTCGCCGAGTCTAAGACCATCTTCATAGAACTCGCCGAGTTCCACTTTGGGACTCGCCGAGTCCCTTCGACCCACTTCCCGTACAGACTAAATCCAAGACATGCAACGCTTCTAAACCATAGATATATGCTCCTAGGGCATGCTTATCACGTAAACTTGCAAACTTTACGTGCATGCATGGCCTTATAAGCTCAAGAAGGCAAATCCAAGCTTTTTAAGAGGTCATACACTCAATAGGGACCTCAATAACTCCAACCACAAAGACTTTATACTTCTAAGATGTCCATAAGATCCCAATCTGAAGTCCTTTCAGAACTTAGAGCATAAATACATGGAGTTTGGGGTTTTAGGGCTTGAAACCACTAATTTGGGACAAAAAAGGGGATCTAATGAACTAGTGATCAAGGTAAGAACTTTTCTACCTGAATGGAAGCTTCTCACAGTATAGAGTCCAGATCTACCTCCCCTCCTTGCACACCTCAACCTCCCCCTTCTTCTTCTAAGATCCAAACCTTCTCCACAAATCCAAAATCACTCTCAAGAACAATATGGGGGCTAGGGTTTCTTTCTACAGCTCTCTGGAAGTGTTAGGGACAAAGGAGGCTAAGTTAGAGCGTTTAAATATGGTGCAAACACCCGGATTAGGGTTTTTGTCCAAACATGGTCTACTCGCCGAGTCCAAAGTTCAAACCCCGCGCCTTATCCCGCTCCTACTCGGAGAGTTGGTCCTTCAACTCGTCGAGTCCAAGGCAAAAATGCACTATATTAAAATATTAATCACAAGGAGTACGTACCAGGAACCAGGTGCTAAAAATCTCCCCCACTTATTTTAGACATCGTCCTCGAAGTCTGTTGCTCGATCCTGAAACAGCTTGGGGTAGTGCTCCATCATCTCTTCCACCGGCTCCCAAGTCCACTCCGATCCCTTCCGGTGATGCCATTGCACCTTCACGAGTTCCACCCTCTTGTTCCTTAGATCCTTCGACTTCCTGTCGAGGATTGCCACAGGCCACTCGATGTAATTCAGGTTGTCATCGACCTAAATATCCTCCAAAGGCACCACTGCCGAGTCGTCTACCAAACACTTCCACAATTGAGATACGTGGAAAGTGTTGTGGATCTGGCTGAGTTCGACTAGAAGATCCAACCTATGCGCCACTTTGCCCACCCGGGCTACAACCCTGAATGGCCCAATGAACCTTGGGCCTAACTTGCCTCGCTTCCTGAATCGGATGACGCCTTTCCAAGATGACACCTTCAGGAGAACCATATCCCCGACTTGGAATCCCAAGTCTGAACGGCGCTTGTCGGCATAACTCTTCTGCCGACTCTGAGCAGTCTGAAGCCTACTCCGAACCTGCTGGATCTTCTCTGTCTTCTGGAGCGCGACTTCGGTGCTCCCCATGACCCTCTGACCAACCTCTCCCCAATATATCGGGGTCCTGCACCTCCTCCCATACAACATCTTGAAGGGAGGACGGTCGATGCTCGCATGATAGCTATTATTATATGAGAACTCCACCAACGGGGGGTAGGTATCCCACCTACCTCTGAAATCCAGAACACATGCCCGCAACATATCCTCTAACGTTTGGATGTTCTGCTCGCTCTGACCATCCGTCTGCGGGTGAAAAGCGGTGCTGAAATGCAGACGAGTACCCAACTCGTCATGAAACTTCTTCCAAAACCTGGAAGTAAAACACACATCTCTATCTGAAATCACTGATACGGGTACCCCGTGCCGCGCCACTATCTCCCTGATATAGATGTCGGCCAACTTCTCGGCCAAGATGCTCTCCTGAATCAGGATAAAATGGGCGCTCTTGGTCAATCGATCCACGATGACCCATATAGAATCCACTCCCCGCGTGGTCCTGGGTAGTTTCGTGATAAAATCCATCGTAATATCTTCCCATTTCCACAACGGGATATCCAACGACTGCATCTTGCCGTGCAGTCTCTGATGCTCGGCCTTGACCTTCCTGCAGGTCAAGCACCGCTTAACGTACCAAGCCACATCCCGCTTCATGCAGGGCCACCAATAGTCCAGGCGAAGATCCCTGTACATCTTCGTCGCCCCGGGATGAATGGAGAATCGAGATATGTGCGCATCCTCCATCAAGACCTGGCGCACGCCTCCGATGTATGGCACCCACACCCTGCGGTGTAATGTCAATAATCCCTTGCTATCATAGTCGAAGGAGGAAACCAGACCCATTATGCGCTCACTCTTCCGATATTCCTCCTTCATGGCCTCCTGCTGGGCCTCCCGAGTCCGCTCCAAAAGCGGAGTCACCACTGTCATCCGCATGCAAATATCCCTGATTGGCGCTGCCTTGCAGCTAAGCGCATTGGCCACCACATTGGCCTTCCCCGGGTGGTAAAGGATCTCACAATCATAATCCTTTACCACATCGATCCACCGACGCTGCCTCATGTTCAGATTCGGCTGATCTATGAGGTACCTCAAACTCTTGTGGTCTGTGTAAATGGTACACCGAACCCCATAGAGGTAATGTCGCCAAATCTTGAGGGCGAAGACCACCACCCCCAACTCTAAATCGTGCGTCGGGTAGTTCGCCTCGTGAGGCTTCAGTTGCCTCGAAGCGTAGGCAATGACATGACCTCTCTGAATCAGTATCGCGCCCAACCCTGAAATGGACGCGTCACAATATACCACAAAATCCTCTACGCCCTCTGGCAGGGCTAAGATTGGCGCCTCGCACAATCTCTGTCTTAGAACCTCGAATGCTGCCTGCTGCTCAGGCCCCCATCGAAAGACCACGACTTTCTTAGTCAGCCGTGTTAGGGGTACGACTATCTTGGAGAAGTCCTAAATGAATCTCCGATAGTAGCCCGCTAATCCCAGGAAACTCCGAATCTCAGATGGAGACTTCGGAACCTCCCACCTCATCACGGCCTCCACCTAGGCCGGATCCACCGAAATCCCGTCCTGGTTGACAAGGTGCCCAAGAAACTGCACCTCGTGCAACCAGAACTCACACTTGGAGAACTTAGCATATAAGCTCTCCCTCCTCAGGGTCTCCAACACCTCTCGTAGATGCCCCTCGTGTTCCTCTTGCGTCTTGGAATAAACCAAGATGTCATCAATGAAAACTATTACAGACCGGTCCAACATCGGTCTGCACACGCGGCTCATGAGGTCCATGAACGCGGCAGGGGCATTGGTGAGCCCAAACGGCATCACCACAAACTCATAATGGCCATAGCACGTCCGAAACACGGTCTTCTGCACATCCTCCTCTCTGACCCTCATCTGATGATAGCCCGAACGCAAATCGATCTTGGAGAACCAAGATGCTCCCTGTAACTAGTCAAAGAGGTCATCAATCCTCGGGAGTGGGTAACGGTTCTTCACCGTTACCTTATTCAGTTCCCGATAGTCTATACACATCCGATGCGACCCGTCCTTCTTCTTCACAAACAGAATCGGGGCTCCCCAAGGTGAACTGCTCGGTCTAATGAATCCTTTGTCTAACATCTCCTACAGCTGTGTATATAACTCCTACATCTTGGGAGGAGCCAACCGGTATGGTGCCTTAGCTATCGGAGCTGCACCAGGGACTAGGTCGATCCTGAACTCTACCTGTCGCTCCGGAGGTATTCCCGGAAGATCCTCGAGGAATACATCAGCGTAGTCTCGTACCACCAGAACCTCGCTCACCATCGCCTTACCCGCCTCTCGGGTGTCCATAACATACGCGACATATCCCGCGCAACCCTGCTGAAGGTAGCGCCTAGCTCTCGCTGTTGAACACACTGCGGGTCCATGTTATGGCCTGTCACCATGGATCACCAACTCTACCCCACTTGGGGTCCTGATCCGCACCAGCTGTTGTGCGTAATCTATCACCGCCCTATTAGGGCTCAACCAATCCATACCTATAATCACCTTGTTCCCACGCAACGGAATGGGAACCAAATCCACCAAGTAGCGCTCCTCAAACAACCTTAGAACACAATCCCTGAACACTGCTGATGCTCGCACCGATCGATCATCGGTAATCTCCACCTTTAAAGGGCAATCCAACGTGCCCGAAGTCTTAGGAAACTTCTTGCTAAGCGCAAGAGAAACAAATGATCGGGTAGCCCCCGAATCAAAAAACACCTGAACTGGTATACCGTTCACATGGAACGATCCCGTCACCACATCGGGCGTGGCGCGTGCCTACTCTGTAGTCAGCTGAAAGGCTCGACTCCTCACCACTAACTTGCCCTACCGGCCATCTGTGATTCTCAGAGACGCTGGAGCTGGCGCCTTCACTGGCGCTGATGCTGCTGTCAACTGGGGGCAATTGGCCCTCTTGTGGCCCCTCTAGTTGCAGTGGAAACACAACAACTCAGATGTCTGAACAACCAAGACAGGGGCAGTACAATCCCTGCTAAAATGCCCCGTCTTGCCGCACTTGTAGCAGCCTGACGATCCCAATCTACATGTTCCCTAATGCGACCTGCCGCATTTCCCGCAACGACCCGACCCTCCTCAGCCTTTCGGCCTACCATCTAATCCCTTGGGCTTCTTCCCTGAAGCCCCAACCACCTGCCCCGTCTCTGCCTTCCTCTTCCGAATGTGCTCCAAATCAATCTCCCTTTCCCTCGCCCTGGCAATCATGGACTCCAGGGTAGAGCAAGATGAAAAGCTAACATGCTCCCGGATGTCAGCCCATAGCATGTCATGATAGTGGGTCCTCCTCATATCCTCATCCCCCGCATACTGGGGCACCATCAATGCCCTCTCCCGGAACTTGGCGGTGATCTCCGCCACAGTCTCCGTAGTCTGACTCATGTCTAAAACCTCCCTGGCCAGCTGCTGAAGCTCGACAGCCGGCGCAAACTCTGCCCTGAACCTGGTCACAAAGTCTGACCAGGTCATAGCCTCAACATCGAGGCTCCCAATGAGTCACCGACGGACTCCCACCAATCTCTAGCTCGGCCGGTCGCGCACATCACACACTTCGTTCTTTCTAAAAACTTTCTTAACTTTTAGAAAACATTTCCTTTTTCAAAATCTTCTAATCCCTCGATTTGAGTTCAGACACCCCCGAGGGTGTGTCCGAATCCCTCAAACCAGGGCTCTGATACCAACTTGTAACGACCCAAATTTCACATCCAACAATTTTTCTTTTTAAATCAATACTTTAGAAAACGATTTTAATTAAAACACTTTCTGATCCAACTATTTCATGATATACATCGTGTCTGAAAACCGAAACATGAAAACAATCAACTATCAGAGTACAAAATCCCATAATGACTCATGGTGCGGAAAACAAGGTGCGTGTATAATGTGTCGCTACCGCGCCAGCTCCTTCCCCTTTGAAGAAGAGGTACCTGAAAACAAAACTGCAAATCGTAAGCACGAAGCTTAGTGAGTTCCCCCATAATACCTCATACCATACAAACATACAATGAACAGCTAGGAGATACGGGCCTCGCCCACACTCATGAAGATACGGGCCTCGCCCACACTCCGCTAGTTGGGAGATACGGGCGTCGCCCACACTCCGCTATCTGGGAGATACGGGCCTCGTCCACACTCCCTTATCCGAGAGATACGGGCCTCTCCCACACTCTGCTATCTGAGAGATACGGGCCTCGCCCACACTCAGCTGCTAAACCATAACATACAAGTATCACACAGACAACGAGTATAAACAATTCTATCATACTGGCATATATCATAATCAAACTCAACCATGAGATACGGGCTCTGCCCACACTCCGATAGTAACATATCGTCTATACGGGCCGGCCTTTGTGCCTTAGACCCGTTACTACTGGAAGGAAACTCACCTCGAAAAGTAGTACCGAAAGTCTGACTGCTAGACGTCTGGCTGCTGCACCGGTAATCCCCCAGCTACAAATCCATAAACATAGATTAGCAACTCATAACTACCCTTAGGTTAATTGACTGACCCACCCCTGGTCCAAGGTCAACTCCTCGGTCAAAGTCAACTTCCTGTTGACTGGACTCGCCGAGTCGTGGCACAGACTCGCCGAGTCCTTCTCCTACTAACCCGGTCCTACTCGCCAAGCCCCTCTTCCCACTCACTGAGTTACCCGTAACTCACTACTCGGGACTATAGAACCGACTCGTGATCCGACTCGCTGAGTCCAAGAACAACTCGTCGAGTCCCCACGAGCAGATCTCCCACTCGCTTCCAAATCCTCACCAGAGCATCCCTTAAGAGGATTTGGGGTTCTGGGACTATTGCTACACATTAAATTGCTAATTCCGCGTGCAAAATATGAAGGTTTGGACCTTCAACACTAAACCCCTGTTACTCAGTGAAAGTTCATATGACTCGCCGAGTTGAAGAACAGCTCGTCGAGTTCCAGGCAATATTCATAGGACTCACCGAGTTGTTCATCCAACTCGCCGAGTCTAAGACCATATTCATAGAACACGCCGAGTTCCACTTTGGGACTCGCCGAGTCCCTTCGACCCACTTCCCATACAGACCAAATCCAAGACATGTAACGCTTCTAAACCATAGATCTATGCTCCTAGGTCATGCTTATCACGTAAAGTTGCAAACTTTACGTGCATGCATGGCCTTATAAGCTCAAGAAGGCAAATCTAAGCTCTTTAAGAGGTTATACACTCAATAGGGACCTCAATAACTCCAACCACAAAGACTTTATACTTCTAAGATGTCCATAAGATCCCAATTTGAAGTCCTTTCAGAACTTAGAGCATAAATACATGGAGTTTGAGGTTTTAGGGCTTGAAACCACTAATTTGGGACAAAAAAGGGGATCTAATGAACTAGTGATCAAGGTAAGAACTTTTCTACCTGAATGGAAGCTTCTCACAGTGTAGATTCCAGATCTACCTCCCCTCATTGCACACTTCAACCTCCTCCTTCTTCTTCTAAGCTCCAAACCTTCTCCACAAAGCCAAAATCACTCTCAAGAACAATATGGGGGCCATGGTTTCTTTCTACAGCTCTCTGGAAGTGTTAGGGGCAAAGGAGGCCAAGTTAGAGCGTTTAAATAGGGTGCAAACACCCGGATTACGGTTTTTTTCCAAACAGGGTCTGATCGCCGAGTCCAAAGTTCAAACCCCGCGCCTTATCCCGCTCCTACTTGGCGAGTTGGTCCTTCAACTCGCCGAGTCCAAGGAAAAAATGCACTATATTAAAATATTAATCACAAAGAGTACGTACCAGGAACCAAGTGCTACATGCTATTTACCTAAAATCTACTTAGTGAAAGCGTTTCCTCACCATCATTTTCATGAATCGGTGAGAAACCTTATAACACTTAGATTTTATGGTGTATGTGTTCCTATCCATGTGAATTGGTCAAAACCATAATCTCAAGACAAGGTTAATGACGGATCCAAACTTATATGGATTGAACATGTGCAATCTTAACTTCTTGCCACCTGGCAGCACAAAGGGCCTACCATCGCTTCCATGTTGTTATGCAACCAATTGAGAACTCTCATAACTCATATACAAAGCCAACTTTCACTAGAATGGGTACAGAAATTTGAATATGTCAACACGATAGGTTATAAACCTCAAGTCGTGTGCTAGTGATAAACTACAAGTTTTTATTCTTGATTAGATCTTGAAATTCTTTCAGGATCTTTAAGACTCCCACTATCCTCTTGACATATAAGACTATCTTGCCAAATATTCAAGAGATAGTGCATATTCTTTATCAAGACAAACACTTCACACAATTGGCCTTTAGTTGGTCTTTGTTTTATCCAAAACATCACAACGTACCAATTTCAAATGTACAAGAGTATAAAACATTTTACTTTTACATTTGACAAGTGTTATAAACCTTCTTTACGATGTGTCACTCAACTTACAGTCTTGGAGTATGACTCTAAGACTTGTTTTAGAACGAAGTATGACTCATCTTCTTGATTTAACCTTTCCAACAATTCAAGATTCCTCTTCTTATTCAGATGAATGCACTAAGATGTCCTTAGAGGACCAATTGTGACATGATTTTTAAATTATTAAGATGATCACAAAACCTGATGCTGAAGTACTCTCCCATCTTTTTAGATTTGAGAAACTTTTATCCTTCTGCCTAATTTGAATCTTCTCATTCGTTCTGTCATACATCGAAACTTTTCCAATGTTTCAGAATTATACTTAAACTTGTAAGTATAACCATATTTGCTAGGCTTTAGTAAATCATGACGAATAGTCTTATCGATTTTTTGTGGTGGACTTGACCAGTGCACAAGAATGTGTAATTGATACCTTAGTCCTTCACTTGACTCACATATACATGTGAACAAGGAATTAATCTTAATTTTCCAAAGATGAAAATTCTCATTCATCATACTATACATCTTGCATGTTTTCCAAGTTTCTATCCAACTGAAACCTTGGCTGATGAGAATCTTTCCTTATTTGGTAAATTTAGACACTACCACAAATGAAAGAATCAAATTCATATTTCCGTTATTTCTATCAATGAAATCATATAAGCAACAATTTTTTTTCACAAATGCTATTGTAAGGATACTTAGAATAAATAAGGTCAAAAATTTTCCTTTTATTTTTTTAAAACTTTGCGGAAAAACTTATCCTTACAGTGCAAAAGCATATGAAAAACTTGTTGTTATCTATTCCTAAGCAAGATATATCATAACTCCTAAGCAACAACTTAAAATTCTGATCACGGAACCATGCGATCGAAATCCATCTTCGCGATCAGAATCCGCATATACTTCCTTTAAGTTTCTTCACTTTTCTTTGATTCTTAAAACATCAACATGTGACCCAGTCACATCATGTAATAAGAATCTCAGAATAGACACTTAACAGAGTTAGATAGTGGACTTTACCTGAAGTAGAGTCAAACTTCTTGACTTGATCAACCTTATGATCTTTCAGGTAAATAGGTAGCTTCGCAATGAGTTCCCCTTCCTTTGGCAAGAGAAACAAATGGACTCCTTGGGAATGGTGCACTGGACTATCTCAAACTTGCCTTTCTCTTTACCATTTGGTCAACCGAGTTGACTGTGGCCAATCCCTTTCCATTGGGAAGAGAAAGCTTTTCTGGATATCCAATGTTACCATTTTCAAAGTCCATGGAAGTTTGGGAAGTTGATCTTCTAATCAAATTTTCTCTACTAGTGCTCCAAATCATTGCTAATTCAGCAGCACAAAGCAAATAGATAAGATCATTAAGGGTCATGTCATAGTCTTTTGCATAGTAGTCCATAAAGAAATCACTATGTGACTTAGAAAGTGATTAAACATACAACTTTCTTAAGACTTTGACACCCAACTCTCACGGCTTGTCAATATGTGACTTTATCTCCAAGATGCGATCACACATAAACCTTGCTTGCCAATAGGGCTTGAGTGAAGTTCCAAGAGATTTGGGAAGATCATAGATGTCTGAACCAGACATCTTTTGGGAGATATTCAAGATAGTTGATTTAAAGTCCTTAATGTAACAACCAATATGAAATATTAAGGCTAGGACCCAACACAATATTTTATAACTTGGAAGAGGGATGCCGTAATCCAAGCTATAGAATATTTGAAGGTAGGCGAATGACGATTCACCAATTTCCACCATGAAAAATGAAATAAATTTATTAGGTTTTTATTGGATTTGAAACTCCTAGATCTTTTGAGATTCATTGAACTTTTCGATGGCATGTTTCAATCTCGAGTGTGCCCTTCGAATTTTGTGATTGGGATGCTGAGGATCACAAAACAAGGTGTGAATAACCATGCAAATATACTTGGTACCCTTAATATTTACCCCTCAATCGATGTGCCGGTTAACCACACGTTCTCCATCGATACTATGATAAACATTAAGTTACCCTTCGCCTACCTTGTTAAATCAAGCTAGTATGTCGGTTAACCACACGCGCTCCACTAACCGACTTAAGCAAAGTGCAAAGTGTACTTTCATGGGTTAGCACCAAATTCACATTTTCCTAAGTAACTAAGATTGGGAATTTATAAAAGTTTAGTTACTTAGTATTTATCATTAATACTTTTAATGAAGGGAGAATTCTAGTCTTTGTCCTACCTGTTCGGCTAATGACCCTCCACTAGTCAAGGAATCGGTGGGTGAGAGTGGATACCCATTAAACTGTCATTTTAACCTTATACCTCCCTTATAGACCGACTTCGTGAATGAGGCCTACTAATGGTAAGACTGACTTGCTCTTTTATATATATATATATATATATATATATATATATATGTAATTAACTTATAATACTATAAAGTATAAGGGTTGAATTTTAACTCTTAAAACTCTACGGGCTTAACTTGGAATTAAAGTATTCTTGAGAGAAAACTTTACAAATTCCAAAACTTGAGGGCAAATTTTGAAACTATTCAATTTCCATAACTTATGTGTTTAAAGTAGTTTTAATACAAAAAAACTCTTCAAGTTCCATAACTTGAGGACAAGTTTTGGAAGACTTTAAACTAATAAAAGAATATGACTTTTCTTTATTCATAACCTATGGAAATATTTATGAGTTTTATGAATCTTAAATGTGACTTTTCATATTACTTGAGGACAAGTTACAAAAACACATTTTAGAACCAACTCTTAGATTAATTTGGATTGAAAACAACAATTTCACATAACTTTTCTATTAATCTAAGCAACTCATAAGAACAAGATAATTCAATCAAACTTTTTCATGTAATTAGCCTAACCATTAAACTAATACAAAACATGAATCTATTGACAATTATCTTTGAAATTGGATTATCATGAAAATTATCACATCTAAAACAGGTTTATAAGTTAAAAAACAGCTTAGGGTAATGTTCCTAGTCCAATTCCAGTCAAAACAGTCGAAGATATGCTGTCTCGGGGTCCAACTCGTCGAGTGGATGGACCAACTTGGCAAGTTGGATGAGTTTAGCCTTGGATTCATCGAGTCCCTTCATGTACTCGGCGAGTCTGCTGAGCATATAGCAACAAACATCGGTTTTTCAACCAATTTTGCAAGTATACGAAGAAAACAAGCCTAGGCTCTGATACCACTGTTGGGTTTTGAGCATTCTAACACTCCTAAGTGTACATGCAACCCTAAATACCTTGGATCTATGTTTTCTCTATTATACATGCAAATATGAATATTCCGAGGTATTATCCTAAGTAGCATATAAAACTTGATTCATATGTAATAAAGCAAGTTGGAAGAAATACCTTTTGATGTAGCTTGATTCCATGAAGCTTAAGAGCCTAATGCCCCAAGCGTGACACCTCAAATGGTTCACACAACATCAAATACACTTGGAATAACTTAGAGAGAAATGAACCACTTCATGAAATCGGCTAGCCCTCACAATTCCGTCATTGTGTTCTCATGGTGGCCGATTTTGGGAAGAATAAGATGCTTATATAGTGTGTCACAATTAGGGTTACACCATCTAAACCCTAATTGTCATGGCTTTTCATTTCCATGATCCATGGGTACAAAATCACCATGGAGCATCTGATGGGTTTTATCCCAACTTGATAATCCATGGAGCATTAGCCAATTATACAAGTATGGATGATTTACACAATCAACCCATATATTTAATTAGTCTCCTTTTGATCACTTAATTAATTCCAAATTAATTCTTGATCAATACTAATTAAATAATCTTATTAATATATTAGAACTTATAATATATTAACAAACCTTAAGTGTTATTTCTCTCATTTTAGTCTATCCAAATGCATGATGCCATGCAACCTAAATGGACCATGCCAATCGGGTCAAGTACATACCAATTATAGTTGTGAGCTTAGTGGACACATATTGGAGGAGTAATCTCAGAATCGGTATTGTCTATGCGATGTAGGCGATGATCCTTAGGAAAAGTCCTTAGGAACAAACTGATGGGTTTTGAGCATTCTAACACTTCCTAAGTGCACATGCAACCCTAATAACCTTGGATCTATGTTTGTCTAATAATCATGCAAAGTTGTTTTCCAAGGTTATGAACCTATCTAGCATACATGGGGTACAATTTTCATTGTATAAAAGATAGAACTACATACCTTGTTGTTGAAAGTGTTCCTTGAAACCTTGTGAGCCTAGCACCCCAAGTGTGATGCCTCAAATGCTTCACACAACACCAAATGCTCTTGGAAATACTTTTGAGAGAACACACACTTCTTAAAATCAGCCTAGCCCTCTTGTTTCATATGTGTAGCCGATTTTGGTGGAGAATGGGATTCTTATATAGTGTTGATACATCTAGGGTTACACCATGTAAACCCTAATGTGTCATGACTCTTCATTTCCATGACCCATGGGTTTGTAACTCCCATGGAGCATCCATGGAGCATCCTATGGGTGGAACCCAACTTGATAATCCATGGAGCCTCTTATCCCACTATACAAGATATGGATGATTTACATAATCAACCGATATATTTAATTAGTTATCTATTGATCAGTTAATTAACTCTAAATAATTCTTGATCAAACTAATTAAATAATATTATTAATATATTAGAACTTATAATATATTAATAATCTCCAAGTGTTATTTCTCTCATTTAGTCTATCCAATTGCATGGTGCCATGCAACCCAAATGGACCATGTCGGGTCGGGTCAAGTACTTACCAGAAATAGTTATGGACTTAGACACCTTATCCAACAGTCTCCTACTTGGATAAGTCTAATAACTATAACTGCAGTACTTCAGGAACCGATAGGCAATCGTAGCTCTTTCAAGGTCTCTCGGAACTGAGAAGATGATGATACGCCATTTAAGATAAGTGATCATATAATCCTCTGTTCTAGATATCAGCTGGACAAATACACGGAACAATGTCCTACTTATTGTCTAGCAGTTTCTTTCCTGATTTCCGATTTGTTTGACAAAAAACTTAATTGAACACATCAACTTAGTTCTAACCGGGCCCGGTACATAGGTCAAAACAAAATCATCGAGGGGCCCAGATATCAGCTTCTAATCCAAGAAGGAACAGATAAACTTCGACTCATATGTTTGTTCTACCACTCATTGAATTACACACAAAAGCACGTTTTATAACATCGAGTTACCAATGCGTTTTTGTACAATCAATGCATAACCAACTCGTAAGTAACAAATCATATCTCTAGGTTTGAAGACTTATATGATATTACCGTCTCACGATCACTCGAGATAAATTCCATGAAGTGATTCCAGTGAGCATGGGTTGAGTCCAATGCTCAGAACTTATGAGCACTCATGATTGTTGTAGCCATGTCGAACACCTTAGACCTCTACAACCAATCATGACAGTCTTGATTCATACCTACTTCCGACATATGACCGACTGTAGAGGTTTGAATAATATGATATACCAAACATAACTATTCTGGAAGTCAAAACATGCAAAAGAAATATAGTAAACGATCGACAAGAGATAGCAACACTTTACTCATAAATAAAACACCTTTTATTCATCATCTAATGTCAATTACACTTTACAAATTTCCAGGTTATCTAACTACTAAATCTAATATCATCCTTCAGCCCTATGCTCTGAGCATGCTAGAGATGCTTAACCTGAGTCAGTCCCTTCATGAGCGGATCTGCTGGGTTCTCATCCGATGATACCCTCTTTTCCACGAGGAGTCCTTCTTCTATTCGATGTCTGATTAAATGGTATTTTTTGTTGATGTGTCTGGATCTCTTGTGATCCCTTGGTTCCTTGGCTAAGGCAACAACGCTTTCACTAGCATTCCATTGCCCTTTAATAGCTGGTACAACTCCAAGGTCTCCAATGAAGTTCTTCAGCCATATCGCCTCCTTTGCTACCTCGCTAGCTGCAATGTACTCTGATTCACAAGTTGAATCAGCCACTGTCCCTTGCTTGGAACTCTTCCAAGAAATTGCTCCTCCATTTAGAGTAAAGACCCAGCCTGATTGAGAGCGGAAATTATCCCAATCAGTCTGAAAGATAGCATCACTATACCCTACAACTCTCAAGTCATCACTCCCACCGAGGGTAAGGACCCAGTCCTTAGTCCTCCGTAGGTACTTGAGGATATTCTTTACCGCAATCCAATGTGCTTTGTCAGGGTTCCCCTGATACCTGCTAATCATGCTCAAGGCAAAGGCTACATCAGGTCGAGTACACGTCATAGCATACATGATCGATCCTACAGCCTAAGCATAAGGTATTCAAGTCATTTATGCTATCTCAGCCTCAGTACTAGGGCTTTGTGTCTTACTCAATCTGGCGTTACTCTGGATGGGTAACTCTCCTTTCTTCGAGTCCTGCATGCTAAATCTCTTCAGCACCTTATCCAAGTAGGTACTCTAACTAAGTCCAATTAGTCTTTTACTCTGGTCTCTCAAGATCCTTATCCCTAGAATATAGGTAGCTTCTCCTAGGTCCTTCATAGAGAAACACTTCCCAAGCCAGGACTTAACTTCCTGCAGAGTTGGGATGTCATTTCCTATGAGTAGTATATCATCCACATACAATACCAAAAAGCTAACTATACTCCCACTAGCCTTGACATATACACAAGATTCATCTTCACTCCTAGAAAATCCAAATTCCTTGACTTTCTCATCAAAGCAAAGATTCCATCTGCGAGGTGCTTGCTTTAACCCATAAATGGATTTCTTAAGCTTACACACTCTATTAGGGTACTCTGTATTGACAAAACCCTCTGACTGACTCATGTAAACATCCTCAGCCAACTTTCCATTAAGGAAAGCGGTTTTGACATCCATTTGCCATATTTTATAGTCATGAAATGCGGCTATGGCTAACAGAACCCTAATATACTTAATCTTGGCCACTGGAGAAAAGGTCTCATCATAATCAACTCCCGGAGTTTGTGAGAAACCCTTTGCAACCAGTCGTGCCTTATAAGTGTGTACTTTACCATCCATGTCGGTCTTCTTCTTGAAGATCCATTTGCACCCTACTGTCTTACGATCTGGTACATTCTCAACCAAGTTCCAAACTTGATTGTCATACATGGACTGTATCTCGCTGTCCATTGCATCTTCCCACTTGGATGACTTAGGGCGTACCATGGCTTCCGCATAACTGTTAGGTTCATCCAAACTTATCAGTGTCTCATCACTGATAAGACACTTGTGCAATGCCTCAGAGGTACAGACTTGTCAATTGGCTCAACATGAGTTTCCTCCTTAAGTTGAGTGCTAGGCTTTGAAGTTCCTTCACCGCTTGACTCTTGAATTTCTTCAAGGTCAACTTGCCTCCCACTGTTTCCTTGGCTTATGAGCTCTCTCTCTCTCTCTCTCTCTCTCTCTAAAGAAAGCCCTCCTAGCTACAAAGACCACATTTTCACTAGGTCTGTAGAAGAGGTAACCAAAGGATTGCTATGGGTAGCCGATGAAAATACACCTCTCGCTTCGAGGTTCGAGTTTATCATGAGTCTTGCGTCTCACGAAAGCCTCGCAACCCCAAATCTTGATGTGGTCTAGTTCGGGTACTTTACCAGTCCACATCTCATGAGGAGTTTTGGCAACTTTCTTTGTAGGGACTAGATTAAGGATATGGGCGGCAGTCTCTAAGGCATACCCCCAAAATGAGATTGGTAGTGAAGCTCAACTCATCATGGAACGAACCATATCTAAAAAGGTTCGATTACGCCTCTCAGCCACACCATTCAACTGCGGTGTCCTGGGAGGTGTCAATTATGAGACAATCCCACATTCCCTAAGATAGTCAAGGAACTCTGAACTAAGCTACTCACCACCTCGACCAGATTGAAGCATCTTAATCTTCCTGCCCAATTGATTATCGACTTCCTATTTAAATTCCTTAAACTTTTCGAAAGTCTCTGACTTATGCTTGATTAAGTAGACATATCCATATCTACTATAATCATCAGTAAAAGTCAAGTAATAACGATTAGCATCCCTTGTGGCATGTTTGAAGGGCCCACACACGTCCGTGTATACAAGATCCAACAAACCTTCACCCCTCTCACAAGAACCTGTGAAGGGTGACTTTTCATTTTTCCAAGTAAGCATGATTCGCAACTATCATCTGACTTTAGGTCAAATGACTCCAAGACTCCATCCTTTTGGAGTTAGCCTATGCGTTTCTTGCTTATATGTCCAAGACGACAAATCCATAATGATGCTTTATCCAAGTTATTATTAACATAATCAATACACAATACATTATTTCCTAAGTTATCAACCACAGATACTGTTTCATACACGCCATCACAAGGTAATGCTTTAAAATAAAGAACATTATTAAAGAAAGCATTAATCGAACCAACTTCATTATCAAATGAAAATGTGAAACCTTGTTTATACAATGCATGAAAGGAAATAATACTTCTTGCCATTTCTGGCGAATAACAACACTTATTCAAATCTAAACTAAACCCACTACTTAGCAATAAAGTATAAACTCCAATCTTGGTGACAGGTAAAGCTTTCCTATTCCCCATGATTAAGTTTATTCTTCCTTACTCCACATTCTCACTTCTTCTTAGTCCCTGCAAATCAGAACATATATGAATACCACAACCAGTATCAAGGACCCAAGAGTTAGAATGGGGTGAGTTATTAGATAAGATAGTGTAAATACCTGCATGGTTGGGTTTAACTTTCCCATCCTTCACATCTTGATGGTATTTTGGGCAGTTCCGCTTCCAGTGTGATTTTTCATGGCAATAGAAGCATTCAACCTCTTTTGGGTCAGAAGAAGGAGTGACGAAACCTTTCTTGGTTCCACTTAAAGAAGAGCTATCAAGGGTCCTAGCCTTGGTACCCTTCGAAGAGCTCTTTCTCTTCTTCCCTCGACTTTTCCCGATTGCCAACACCGGGGCGGAGTTTAGAGTAGGAGTGTTAACAACCGACTTCCCCTTAAGACCTGTTTCTGCGGTCTTGAGAAGACCCTGAAGTTTGCTGAGTGTAACCTCTTCCTTATTCATGTGATATGTCATGCGGAATTGATCATAGCATGATGGTAAGGAGTGCAAAATGATATATATTGCAAGCTCCTCAGGGAAGTTCACATTAAGCTTCAGCAACCGATCCACATACCTTTGAATTTTCTGCACGTGGCTTGTGACGGATTCCCCGTCCTTCATCATGGTTCTTATCATGGAGCAGATGATTTCATACCTCTCTTGTCGTGCAATTTGATGGTATCTTTCCATCAGATCTTGGTTCATTTCAAAAGGGTAGAAGTCCTCATAGAACTTTTGGAGTTCCGCTGTCATCGTGGCCATCATGATGCATGCCACTTTGGTAGCATCCCTTTCATGTGCCTGGAAGTCAGCGATCTCCTGGGGAGTTGTAGTGGTCTCATCAATCTCCTTAAGCTCCTTGTCGAGGACATATTCTTTGTCCTCGTAGCGGGTAATTGTCCTGATGTTTTTGATCCATTCATTGAAGTTGGATCCATCAAAAGTGACTTTCCCACAAAAGTTCATAAGGGTAAAGGAGCCATTAGGTTTAGAGCCAGAAGCAACATTGTTTGAATACATCTGAAGGAAGAGGACAAGATTAGTTTAGATATTAAGAGAGTCCTTAATAAAACACCCAAATGTAATATTAAGGCTAGGATCCAATCACAATATATTATAACTTAGAAGAGGTATGCCGTAATCCAAGCTATAACATATTGGAAAGGTAGGTGAATGACGATTCACCAATTTCCACCATGAAAAATGAAATATTAAATATTAGTTTTTTGATTGGTTCTTAAAAATTCCTAGATTCTTTTGAGATTAAATGAACTTTTCAAAGGCATGTTTCAATCTCGAGTGTGCCCTCCAAGTTTCGTGACTGGGATACCGAGGATCACAAAACGAGGTGTGAAGTAACCATGCAAATCACTCGGTACCCTTAAAGTTTATCACTCAATCGATGTATCGGTAAACCACACACGCTCCACCGATACTATGATAAACCTTAAGTCACCCTTTACTGACCTTGTTAAGTCCAAGTTAGTGTGCCGGTTAACCACATACGCTCCACCAACGACTTAAACAAAGTGTAAAGTGTAATTTCATGGATTAGCACCTTATTCACATTTTTCCTAAAGTAACTAAGATTGGGAATTTAATAAAAGCATTTAGTTACTTTAATATATTCATCATACTTTTAATGAGAATTTATAAGTCCTTGTCCTACCCGTTCGACTAACGACCCTCCACCGATCAAGGAAGCGGTGGGTGAGAGTGGACACCCATTAAGTTGCCATTTTATAGGAAATAACCTTATACCCCCTTATAGACCGGCTTCATGAACGAGGCGTACTAGCGGTAAGACGACTTGCTCTTATACATACATATATATATATATATATATATATATATATGTATGTATGTATGTATGTATATATATATATATATGTATGTATATATATATATATATATATATATATATTATTAACTTATAATATATAAAACTTTTCATTTCTTGTAACTTATGAGATAATTAGAGTATTAAAAATGAAGACTCTTCATTTTTATAACCCATGTGTTCTTTTAATGGTTTTAAAACAAAGTGACTTTTGGTTTTCCATAACTTGAGGACAAGTTATGGACTCCATTAAAACACATAATGATCATGAATTAATCTACCACATAGGTTACAAACAATTCCTATGATCATCTAAACATCATAAGATCAAGAACATGAATATGAATACTTTCATGAATCAAAAATTACACTTAAAACTTGTAATTTTGATAATTTGTCATTGTAAATGGATTAACATGAACATTACACCAACTAAAACAAGTTTTATAACACCAAAACGGTTTAGGGTAATGTTCCTAGTCCATTTCCAATAAAAAAAATCGAAATTCTGAAAACTGCAGCCTCTACTCTTCGAGTGCATGAACTGACTCAACGAGAAGCTTGCATTTGTTCATGGACTCGGCGAGTTCATACGGGCGGAAAACTCGATTTTTTCAAGCAGTTTGCACAAAAATCAAACAAGCAAGCCTAGGTTGTGATACCACTGATGGGTTTTGAGCATTCTAACACTTCCTGTACATGCAACCCTAATAACCTTGGATCTATGTTTGTTTAATAAGCATGCAAAGTTGTTTTCCAAGGTTATGAACCTATCTAGCATACATGGGGTACAATTTTCTTTGTATAAAAGATAGAACTACATACCTTGTTGTTGAAAGTGTTCCTTGAAACCTTGTGAGCCTAGCACCCCAAGTGTGATGCCTCAAATGCTTCACACAACACCAAATGCTCTTGGAAAGACTTTTGAGAGAACACACACTTTTTAAAATCGGCCTAGCCCTCTTGTTTCATATGTGTAGCCGATTTTGGTGGAGAATGGGATTCTTATATAGTGTTGACACATCTAGGGTTACACCATGTAAACCCTAATGTGTCATGACTCTTCATTTCCATGACCCATGGGTTTATAACTCCCATGGAGCATCCATGGAGCATCCTATGGGTGGAACCCAACTTGATAATCCACGGAGCCTCTTAGCCCACTATACAAGATATGGATGATTTACATAATCAACCCATATATTTAATTAGTTATCTTTTGATCACTTAATTAACTTTAAATTAATTCTTGATCAAACTAATTAAATAATATTATTACTATATTAGAACCTATAATATATTAATAATCTCCAAGTGTTATTTCTCTCATTTAGTCTATCTAATTGCATGGTGCCATGCAACCCAAATGGACCATGCCAGGTCGGGTCAAGTACATACCAGAAATAGTTATGGACTTAGACACCTTATCCAACACAAACATATAAGGAAATGCGGTCTAAGGAGATCAGAGGTAAATATGAAGTAGGAGATGAACCTTAGGATAAATCTTTAGGGAAGATTAAACTAAGAAAATAGGGATGGGTAATCGCGTTAATTGTTTGACATGAATTATGTGAAGAAACAAATTAACTATATTGTAGGTTGAAAACCCTATGTAATCACCAGGTTTCCCAACGTGACCCACTCAGTTTATTTGTATCACATGTGTCGGTGCAAAGATAGATTACACTGAGAGATTAAAGGAGATGTAAATCATTTGTATAAATGAATATAAGGTCTATTTATGCTTATGTTTTTGTATTGACGATGACATCCCAATGTTTTAATATAAACAAAATACATTTCTTCAGAAATGCTTTGATAATATCTTTATCATGTTTTCTGGGAACAAATTTCGCAATATTATTCTTTAAAATGGATACTTTGATTTTAAAATAAGCATTAATAAAATTTTTAAAATGACCGTGACTTTGGTGATGTCACAGTTGATATCAGAACATTAGTTTAAGTGAACTAGGAATTTTTGAAAATTTCTAGACTTAAACTTAGAATATTAAGCGATGATTGTGAGATGACTGTCTGCTATATTTAGGATATATGCTTGTATAGACACGAACACTAACTTATTTTTGGAAAGATGCTTAAGTTTCTTTTATGTTCTAAATCATTTATGCTATAATATGCCTTATATGATTTATGATGTTATCATTTGATCGGATCTATGGTCTGTTGCTGACCAGATCTGAAAATTTTAAGTGTTCATATTTCTAAACGTTTAATTACGTTATTAGAACTGGCATGTAACTTTTTGGAGTAATAAGGAGGATTACACATCTAAACCTTCTCTATCTATATTCTCATCCTAATACATTGAACGCATTCTTCCGTGAACATAACGTCGTGGTGAAGACTTGTAGTGAATTGAGTAAATAGAGGAAACAAGGAGACTTACGATAGTGAATGAGACTTATCGGAAGATATCGTAAGAAAGGTATCTTGCCTTTATAATAAATAATGCGTATAGTACAGGAGAAGTACACTTTCTATTTGTAGAAAGAAATATTTTTTGTATAATCCATGAAGATATCCCATCGTCTAGCATTTCCTCCACCAACCGAGTGGAAGCAGAATTGATTATTGAAGATACGCATGGAAGAAATCCTAGTAGAGTATAGGGAAAATTTTATGGTTGTTTGGACACATTTGTATGTGTTAAAATTGTTTTTATGATAATAACTTGGTGAACTGAGAGACAATACTTTGGAAGATCATGAGTAGGTGTGAAAAGCAGTAAAGGCCTATACTACCAGAAGCACAGGACTCACACTTAGATCTGGGAAAGTCACAAGGTTACCAAGGCACTAGTAAATGATTATGTTTTATTCATGTATGTCGTTACCATTTTTTCGTTAATGACTAAGAAGATGATTGTTATTCAGACCCTAATGGTCATATCAAATCGAGTCCGACTAAGATAAGTATGTTACATGGTTCATATAACCAAGTTCGAGGTAGCATCCGACTTAAGCCAGAGGATTGAATTGAAATATAATTGAAGCATCGCAATAACCGTAAAAGTAAGAAACTTGTAACTAGAAATGCTACATGCTAGAATGTGATTATACCATATCAAAACACTAAGGAAGGTATCTTCCATTCTGGAATTTGACTCTAAAAGACCTGAGTCTAAGTATTGCATCATACGATGACATGACCCATCGGTCTCTTATGATAATTGAAGTAAAGAACTTATCTTAATTTAAGCCTGTTAAGAAGAAGAAGGAGTTTCCAATAAGAATTGAGAATGTAACTCAAAGGTTACAATTGAAAGTCCAACACATTATGAAGAATGGGTGCAAGATAGAGCACTGTCAACAGTTAAGAAATCCAAGAAGTAAATACTCATTCTAAAGGATGCAGGAGTTACGATTATTACCTAGGACGAAAAGATAACATATGGAGTCATTATAAAAGCACTGTGTAATTGATGATTCCGGGATGTAATCGTTCTAAGGGGAGATAACTGTAACGCCGGCAGATTCAGGCTAGGCAATTTAGAGACAATAAGCGTGAATATTGACTTTTTGATAGAAGACTATTTTAGATATATGATCTTAACAAAATTAATAGTATGTGTCACAAGGATTTAGTACATATAAAGAATGCTGAATTCCGAATTATAATGAAGAAGTTATGACACGTTGAAGTTTTACGGATAAACCAGCACCGCTCTGCGTATCGTAAAACGTAAACTTTTTAGAAAAATACTTTTTAGCTTTAGTAATCTAAACGAATTTCATAGTAGCCATTAAACCGAGATCGTGCATATAGAGAACGTCAAAATCTAACTTCATTTGAGGAGGTTAAGATTTTTCTAAGATTTAGCGTAGTAGTGTAGAGCTCGGAAATCGAATTTTAGATCGGTCGATTTTTAGCCAAAATAATCTAAACAAGAAATGAATATATCATTAATAGGAATTCAACGATAAAAATACAGGAAAAAAATGGAGCTCGTATGCGAAAGATATTGACGAAACTTAGTCCATACTCTTCGAGTGTGGCGAATTCGATGCAGATTTGTAAATTTGAAGATAGAATGAGAATTAGCCGATGGATCCTAAATTAAAGTTGTAGCACTCGTAAATAACAAAACATGGATATAATGAACATCGAAAACGAAACTCGTATGCCAAATATATAGACAAAACTTAGTCCTTACTCTTTGAGCGCGACGAATTCGATACAAATTTTTAAATATGAGATAAAATGAGAATTAGCCGACGGGTCTAAATGAAAGCTGTAGTACTTGTAAATACCATCGCGTGGATTTAAAGAGCGTAGAAAATGGAGCTCGTACGCGGAAGATACGGACGAAACTTAGGGCCTACTCTATGATCAAACGACTATAAATAAAGGATGAATTCTTCATATTTCCTTACTCCATTCCTCTAAACTCTCTCTTGAATCCTTCTTTCTTTCTTATTTGATTTCTCCTAGTTGTAGAGTGTGATAGAGAAACTCTGAGTCGTCAAAAAGCCAACGAAAGAAGTTTTTGGAGTCGGAGTTCTGCCCGCATAATTCCCCGGTTTTCGTTAAAAGCCCAGTAAGCTAAGCTACAATATTCTATTTTCAGTGTAACTGACATTTATAGTCGTAAGTCATTATTATGAACCTATAAAAAATAAATGTTGTAACTATTATAAATTACAAAGTGTTCTTATTGAAGATTCGAATGAATCGAGTATGAATTACGAGTTCAGATTATGAAAGTATGAATGAAGAACACACAATCTAAATATAATCTGATTGGCTCATTAATGCTTTTGAATACTGAGAAGTTTATGGACAAAACAATAGCAATGAAATAGTTCCTCTCTAACTCTAGCATTCATCCCATATTTATAGGGATAAGGAAAGCATACAAAAAATATAAACCTTCGATATAATGTGCCCTTATAATAAACTTACAATCAAAACATTTGATACAACAAAAGACACAGACGACCTTCGATACCTCACAAAAATCTTCAACCTCAACATTCTCCCCCTTTGTGAGAAATGTCGAATTTATGTCTTCAACATCTGTCCAACTTGGTGAATAGTTCTTCAAATTTCAGTATACCAGTTGATCACTTTCAAAAGTTCAACCTTGTCATCATCATTGTTCTTAGCACAAATGTTCATTCGAACAAGAAGGTTTGTATAATGTGCAGTGGTATATCTTTCTACATCACATGCTTGAAACAGATATTTTGTTATCTTCCTTTTCTTACTTTTTCCCGAAAACATTGTACCCAGGGGCTTCAAACAAACCTCCCCATCTTTGTACCTTTTGAAACTTGCTTCGGTTTTTACATTGATTGAGGCACGGTGATTTTCTTGTTAATGGCCAATGCTAACTCAATATCAGTTAAAGCCAAATATTCATAGTAGTTATCTATGAATAGCTTGCTTTGAGTAAAGCCATGTAAGAAGTCTTCTTTGTTTGTAAGATGAAGTTTCGAAGAATCAGTTCCTTTGAGGATTCTGGCAACACTGATCAAATCATAGACATTCATCATGGAAAATCTGCCACTGAAAAGTCGAATGCCACATTGTTCGCCCTTACTGCATGATAGCGATAATTCAACAATATACCTTCGAAAAGAACGTCTTTGGATATAGTTAGAACTCATACTATCCTTACAAGTGACCATATTTCTTCTTCCCATTTTCCAAGGACTACATGAAAACACATCTTCATTCTTTTGTAACTTGTTAGCTATTTGGTATTGTTCAGCCATAAACAACATTTTGTTTATCGGAAAATCTAACTGATTGAAATCAGTATTATCTGTGGCATAGCTCTACTTAGGAACCTTCTCGAAATCATGCATTTGACCAGTGATAACAAAACCTTCGATGTTCTCATAGCAATAATGTTTCGAAGGATCACCTTTGTCTAGACTAGGTGGATCACTGGTTCTCTGTTGAAGAATGCTTTGAATATGCCTCTGCTTTTCTGTAACATCCCGTTATTTTCTACTTGTAAAGTCAACCCTAGTAAACCAAAGTCAAACTTGGGTCATCTAATGTACCCTTTATTGTGTGGATTTCTATTAAGGTTAGAATAATAATTTTTTACATATTAAAAACCTTAGAATATTTGTGGTAGAATTTAGAAGGAAAATGCTTGAAAAACCGAGAAACTTTGCATCCTCTTTCCTTCTTTCTTCTCTTCGGACCGCAAACATGACCGCAAATCTCGCAAGGACTGTAAACTGTTTGCTGCCTTCGGGCCGTGAATAGTGAACCACCTTCGGACCGTGAACCAAGGACGTGTTCAGGCTTCGGGCCGCATACGAGGTTCACGGCCGTTAACCGCTTCTGACCGTGAACCTAATTGTAACGCCGGCAGATTCAGGCTAGGCAATTTAGAGACAATAAGTGTGAATATTGACTTTTTGATAGAAGACTATTTTAGATATATGATCTTAACAAAATTAATAGTATGTGTCACAAGGATTTAGTACATATAAGTAACGCTGAAATCCGAATTATAATGAAAAAGTTATGACACGTTGAAGTTTTACGGATAAACCGGCACCGCTCTGCGTATCGTAAAACGTAAACTTTTTAGAAAAATACTTTTTAGCCTTAGTAATCTAAACGAATTTCATAGTAGCCATTAAACCGAGATCGTGCATATAGAGAACGTCAAAATCTGACTTCATTTGAGGAGGTTAAGATTTTTCTAAGATTTAGCGTAGTAGTGTAGAGCTCGGAAATCGAATTTTAGATCGGTCGATTTTTAGCCAAAATAATCTAAACAAGAAATGAATATATCATTAATAGGAATTCAACGATAAAAATACATAAAAAAATGGAGCTCGTATGCGAAAGATATTGACGAAACTTAGTCCATACTCTTCGAGTGCGACGAATTCGATGCAGATTTGTAAATTTGAAGATAGAATGAGAATTAGCCGATGGATCCTAAATTAAAGTTGTAGCACTCGTAAATAACAAAACATGGATATAAAGAACATCGAAAACGGAACTCGTATGCCAAATATATAGACAAAACTTAGTCCTTACTCTTCGAGCGCGACGAATTCGATACAAATTTGTAAATATGAGATAAAGTGAGAATTAGCCGACGGGTCTAAATGAAAGTTGTAGTACTTGTAAATTCCATCGCGTGGATTTAAAGAACGTAGAAAATGGAGCTCGTACGCGGAAGATGCAGACGAAACTTAGGGCCTACTCTATGATCAAACGACTATAAATAAAGGATGAATTCTTCATATTTCCTTACTCCATTCCTCTAAACTCTCTCTTGAATCCTTCTTTCTTTCTTATTTGATTTCTCCTAGTTGTAGAGTGTGATAGAGAAACTCTGAGTCGTCAAAAAGCCAACGAAAGAAGTTTTTGGAGTCGGAGTTCTGCCCGCATAATTCCCCGGTTTTCGTTAAAAGCCCAGTAAGCTAAGCTACAATATTTTATTTTCAGTGTAACTGACATTTATAGTCGTAAGTCATTATTATGAAACTATAAAAAATAAATGTTGTAACGATTATAAATTTGACAAAGTTTTCTTATTGAAGATTCGAATGAATCGAGTATGAATTACGAGTTCAGATTATGAAAGTATGAATGAAGAACACACAATCTAAATATAATCTGATTGGCTCATTAATGCTTTTGAATACTGAGAAGTTTATGGACAAAACAATAGCAATGAAATAGTTCCTCTCTAACTCTAGCATTCATCCCATATTTATAGGGATAAGGAAAGCATACAAAAAATATAAACCTTCGATATAATGTGCCCTTATAATAAACTTACAATCAAAACATTTGATACAACAAAAGACACAGACGACCTTCGATACCTCACAAAAATCTTCAACCTCAACATTCTCCCCCTTTGTGAGAAATGTCGAATTTATGTCTTCAACATCTGTCCAACTTGGTGAATAGTTCTTCAAATTTCAGTATACCAGTTGATCACTTTCAAAAGTTCAACCTTGTCATCATCATTGTTCTTAGCACAAATGTTCATTCGAACAAGAAGGTTTGTATAATGTGCAGTGGTATATCTTTCTACATCACATGCTTGAAACAGATATTTTGTTATCTTCCCTTTCTTACTTTTTCCCGAAAACATTGTACCCAGGGGCTTCAAACAAACCTCCCCATCTTTGTACCTTTTGAAGCTTGCTTTGGTTTTTACATTGATTGAGGCATAGTGATTTTCTTATTAATGGCCAATGCTAACTCAATATCAGTTAAAGCCAAATATTCACAGTAGTTATCTATGAATAGCTTGCTTTGAGTAAAGCCATGTAAGAAGTCTTCTTTGTTTGTAAGATGAAGTTTCGAAGCATCAGTTCCTTTGAGGATTCTGGCAACACTGATCAAATCATAGACATTCATCTGCCACTGAAAAGTCGAATGCCACATTGTTCGCCCTTACTGCATGATAGCGATAATTCAGCAATATACCCTCGAAAAGAACGTCTTTGGATATATTTAGAACTCATACTATCCTTACAGGTGACCATATTTCGTCTTCCCTTTTTCCAAGGACTGCATGAAAACACATCTTCATTCTTTTGTATTCATCCTTGTCTTCAAACTTGTTAGCTATTTGGTATTGTTCAGCCATAAACAACATTTTGTTTATCGGAAAATCTAACTGATTGAAATCCGTATTATCTGTGGCATAGCTCTACTTAGGAACCTTCTCGAAATCATGCATTTGACCAGTGATAACAAAACCTTCGATGTTCTCATAGCAATAATGTTTCGAAGGATCACCTTTGTCTAGACTAGGTGGATCACTGGTTCTCTGTTGAAGAATGCTTTGAATATGCCTCTGCTTTTCTGTAACATCCCGTTATTTTCTACTTGTAAAGTCAACCCTAGTAAACCAAAGTCAAACTTGGGTCATCTAATGTACCCTTTATTGTGTGGATTTCTATTAAGGTTAGAATAATAATTTTTTACATATTAAAAACCTTAGAATATTTGTGGTAGAATTTAGAAGAAAAATGCTTGAAAAACCGAGAAATTTTGCATCCTCTTTCCTTCTTTCTTCTCTTCGGACCGCAAACATGACCGCAAATCTCGCAAGGTCCGTGAACTGTTTGCTGCCTTCGGGCCGTGAATAATGAACCACCTTCGGACCGTGAACCAAGGACGTGTTCAGGCTTCGGGCCGCATACGAGGTTCACGGCCGTTAACCGCTTCTGACCGTGAACCCCTTTCATATATATATATATATATATATATATATATATATATATATATATATATATATATATTTCGGCTGATTTGATTTCATTTCTACACTTTCAAACAAAAATCCAACCCTTTTCTCTCAAGTATTATCAGCCAAGAATATCCTCCCTCCTCAAGAACATGCTAAACTCATCCTTACTCATCATATTCACGCGATAATCACTAGTTCTTCATAGGATCTAACATGTATCATTTCTTGATCTTGTTATCATTTCAAAAACATCCTTCAATCTTCTTATACTAGACTAAAACCCGTTAATTTCACTAGTTTTCATGAAGAACATGCGAAGAACACTCGACCGAAAACCTTTGAATCTTCTTACAAACTTTCCTAAGATCTTCAGGAGTTCTTCATTCATCAAGAACACTGGGTCGTGATTCCGTGAACACCCGTATGTGCATCCTAGGTTGTTTTCCAAATACCTTAGAGGTTATATTCACTAATTGTGTACATATATGTTATGAAAATTACTATTTTGGACTTGTTTTGACTCGGGAACTAGCTTGTGAAATCAAACATCCTATATCGAACTTTCATTTGAATCAGTTACACAAGGTGAGTTCATACCCCTAAAAATTTCAATGTTATGCTTTTAAATGCTTTTAAGGGGGGAGAATAAAAGTAGAACACAATATAAATTGTATTAAAACACTTACGTCTGAAAACATCAAACGAAAGGATTTCTTATACTCAAATACTTGTTAAAATCATTTCAAAACTATTCTTAGATTTCTGTTTTTATCAAATTCATATTCGTGTATCTATTTACATATAAGTATGCTTTAACAGACTTAGGACTATTGTTAAATACCTTGACTCCTGTTCCTTGTTTGGTTGTGGGCTTAGGATAGGATCACTAGTCCGACTGTCGGCTAAATCATAGTTATACTCATTGAATACATACATGAATATTAAACCCATTTTAAGGAACATACTTACTCGGATGCTTATGTTGAACAATTGGGTCTTTTCTACAAATCAGAAATAGTTCAAACAAACATACTAGTAAACTATATTAGGTATAATCTAGAGGATTTCTACATACTATTTCTAGATCAGGGAAACCATACATAAGTTAGTACATACTGTAGAGTCCCAAATCCAGGAACCAAATCAGTGATCAAATAATTAGATCAAGATGATGAACAATCAAGCACAAGAACAAAGAAGATGAAAGAATTAATCAAGCAATGCACATGTATTATAGTTGGGCCGCAAACATGTGAGGTACACCTTTACAACACACACATACACCATGAACTCTATCTGACAACGTTTCTGACATAATCTGAAAGACACCTATTTATAGGAATAGACCAACCATAAACATGGTTCACGGTTGTGAACAGGTTCACGGCTGTGAACACCTATATAGCCGTAAACACCTAAACAACAAGACCAAAACCCTACCATGACATATACATAAAGAACCTAGCCCAAACCACATAATTATGACCTAACAATCTCCCCCTTGGTTTGGGGCTAGCATTGATTCAGTCTTTCTCGATTATGAGCACATTAGACCCCCCCCCCCCATTAAGCCGAGCCAAATCTCCTCCTCTATGATCTCTGCAATCATCAAAGTGTACTCCTTAGCAGCAGCTTCAAAAAGATCTTCAGCAACATGTATTTTATGTTGAGCCAGATAGTATATATCCCATTTTCCAAACCGAAGTAGATCCTTCTTGTCATATATCTAAAATAAATCTTCAGGAAATCTGATGACAACAGAAGTTGTGGTTTCATCATAGACCCAGTAAAGCATACTTTTTAGTGAACCATCGCGAAAGTTTTGCACAATAGGAATCTGTCTCAATTGTTTAGTGGGAGGCCACATCACCATCTTGAAAGGCTTGTTAGTCTTTGGATCCAGTACACCTGGGAAGCTCTTAATGAAAGATTCATCAGTCTTCATATTAGTAAAGCCCTTTTTCACTTGATCTTCTAGAAAATGCTTGAAATCTGTTGCTTGTGGATCATTGGATGGATTAGCAAAGGGAGCATTAGCGAGTTCAGACAGATCAACTCTCATCCTTGAACAAAAGTCATGTTTGTCCTTGTAATACTCCACATTTGAACTTTTGCGCTTCACAAACCAAGGTCTCAACTTGTCATGAATACCCCATGACACTATTCCTGATCGATCACCGTACTTGGGACGAAATTCTTTCTTTTTGAGTTATGTTATGGTGAGTTGATGTTGATCTCTATGCGCGTTCTGATCTGAGCTCCTTTTGAACATCCACTTTTGTTTCTTAGAAGATGATGCTTGTTGAGCTCGCTTCAAAGCAACTATGCTAGGAGCTTGAACTAGCTCTCGTTCAAATCGATCGCCTATTCGAGTTGTTCTTATAGTGGAAGGATCAACAGGGGGTCCTTGTTGTGAAGCTTGGGCGGGGTCAATGGAAGCGATCTCAGCTCTGCCTAGTTCTTCGACAAAATATTTGAATTTGTCACCAAATTCCATAGCCAGCTTATCCTTTAGGTCGAAGTAACATGCAGTCAGAGCTCCAAGGTGAGTTTGTAAATCGGAGATATGTGTTGTCTTCAGAGAATTGTCTGACTTAAGCTATGAGGCTCGGGTTTTGAGGTTATCAGTCAAAATATCTCTCTCAATGATTCTCTGATTCAGCACACCCATTTCTTCCTTGAGCTCTTGGAAAGATGGGTCCACAACCCCTGAGTTGCCTTCCTCAATTGATATGCCATTTCCGCGAGGAGGAAGGTATGTTTCTTCCTTTTCAGCCAAGACCCTTGCAAGCCTCTCAGAGGCGATGTTGTGCGCAGGCCTTCGGGGGAGGAACCTCCAGGAACTGAAGATCTCCCGGTCTCAAACATGGTGCTTGGACCTTCTTGGGTCGGAACGGTTGGTGTAGCAGTTGTTGTTGTAGTTGTAGGTTGTGTTGGCGGGGCCTGTTCCCAAATAAACACTCTCGGCCTCGGATCATGTCGTCTCCTTTTCAACGGAGGCTAGGAGGCAAATGTCATCACAAGATCACTCTCAGATGGCATAGAAGTTGGAATAGCAACATGAATGGGAGGAATCCTTGATATTGTATCCATATCAATTGTAGCACCGGCCATCTGTTCCGAAGTGGGAGGTGTCACCTTTTGAATGTCTCCAACTCCCCCTATATCCATTGCATGTTGTGCGGCATCATCGATATTGTCGAAGGAGTCAAGGTCTTCATTTATTGGGCATTAATCGGTATGCTCGATCTCAAAATTGAAACTTGACAAATCACCACCAAATATCGTATCATCATCATTAAAACCTTCATCATCATCATTATTATCATCATCATCACCATCTAATGTGTGTGAAACGAACTAGTTTTAAACCTACTTTTTAATTATAAAATGAACACACAAAGGCAGTAGACCTATCAATTGTGGTACAACTAAATAAGTAGGGTATCGAACACAGGGAATGGTAAATTAAAACTAAAGACTATTTTTATCTAAATTAATTAATAAAATAGGGGTTTTCTCTAATTTTAGAAACTTACTAATATTACTTAGGCTAAAAACTAGAAAAGCAAAGATTTAACTAAATTCAATAACGAGAGGGACTTCTGTTTAGTTCAACTCAATTGATCCTATGGTTGATATTATGATAATAGTGCAATGGATTAATTCTTCTATTGGTTACCGATTCAAGTGATTAGCTTTGCGTTCGCTGCACTAATCCTTAGAGAACAAACTAACTTAAACAGTGATCAGTTGTCTAGTTTAATTTAATTCACTAGATTATTTATTCGGGTTAATTTAGACTTGTAATAGCTAACTAATTTGGTCCTTTAGTTAACCTCTTGTTGATGGTCATCAAACAAGCTCACACATGAATTTACCTATTTGTCCATTAATTCTAGTTTCACGTTCGTTATTCCTAGACATATGATAAAGTGGTCACATAAACATATGAGGTTGACAATTAAAAGATGTTCATACTAATTAATTATCTTCCTATCAACAGAAAAATAGTTATCATTCACACACAAGGTTCTTTAACAAGCTAAAATCAACAAAATCACCAATATTGAATTAATCCTATCAATAATCAAACCATAGTCTCAATTTCGTATCCCCAAACAGAATTTTAAGAGTTTTAGCTCATGATTGAGGTAATTAACAGCAATAAAACGAATTCTAATTGTCTAACCATAATTGAAAAACAATAGATTAAGTAGAATGATGAGAATTTGCCTCAAATCTTCTTCGAATTGAATTCTAGGCTGTATCTTCGTTCTTCAGATCTCTCCTGGCTCTGATTCACAGCTTGCTTTTCCCCAAGGGTTCTAGAATATCGAATGGCAATCTGGACAACTGTTTTTATAGATTCAAACCGACTCGCCGAGTCCAAGACCGACTCGTCGAGTCCACCCCTTAATCAACGTACACGGTAAGTCATGGAGTCTTTATCCTCTCGAATCTTCGACGCTACTCGCCGAGTAGTCGACCCTACTCGCCGAGTCCCTTGTATTTTTGGTGTTTTTCTTCTTTGTTCAACTCCTGAGCTCCCAACCGCTTCTCCTGCTTCCTTTTGCTTCTGAGCTTCACTTTTGGACTGAAAACACAATTTAAGCATTATTAAGTACCTTTTGTCCATGATATGCAATAAATAAGCTAATAAATGATAAAAATCTATACTTTTTATGAGGCTAAATATGCAAATATCAAAATACCACACACTTGACTTTTGCTTGCCCCCAAGCAAAACTAAATTTTAGCACATTAGAATCACATAGGACAACTCCAATCCAACCTAGCCATTATGCCAAGACCGCAACGCATACATTTGTGTCTAGAATTTTTCCTAAGGACCCCCCATACTCCAATTACTCACATTCCTCATAAACATTCGCCCACTTATCCCGAACAATGCTCATTTTATGCATCCCTCCGAATCCATCCGCAGAAAACCTCCTATCCTCAAGGTATTTTTAGTTGAGCAACCCAAGCATACATAGTCTAGAATTACAATTTATGATACCACTATGGAGCTCTTTGGAATTCTTTACTTCCTTGATAATTTGATCTTTGATTCTTGTGAATTCACCACCTTGTTTGATTTGATTTTTGGTATCTTCAATTTTTGAATCTCTTCAGAATTTTGATCTTTTGATCTTCAATTTAATTGCTCTAAAATTCTTCAAACTTTTCTTGCAATTCTATCTTTTTTTTTATATGTACTTTTTATATGTAACTCACTTTTTTTTTCACTCAAAATCCTACATGCTTAAGCAGGGGCGCTCAACTTCAACCTTTATTGGCTAACGATAATAATTTTCCAAGATACATTTCTGGTACACGATGCTAAACATATTGCATCCTTCGGGATGAGCGACGTCGTGTTTTTGTCCCATGATTTCACTGTAATAAGGAAGCCACAAATGCACTAAAACGTATATAGGCTCAACTAAACATTTGGGTTTTCATGCAATCATCAACATAAATCTAACATGGAATCCTAATTACTTTTTACCAAAATTTTCTAAATTAATTCCTAAGTCACATTTTTTGGTATGCAAGAATTTTAAAAATTAACCTAAATTAGGACATTAAGATTCTACATTTACTAATACGACATCAACCCCCTACCCTACACTTAATTTATGCAATGTCCTCATTGCATGTTATGCATGAAAAATAACAAACATGAAATGTAGAGAGAATTAGAACAAACTTCCCTGGGGTAGCAGTCGCTAGGTTGATATCCCTTCTCTTCAACTCTATCTTCAATTGACTTTAGACATGGAAACAGCTCATCCACGTCTTGGGCATCAAATCACATGTGGGCAGCTCCAAATATGCAGGAAAAATAGTGTAAAATCTTCAGGAATTGATCGGGAAGAATAAGTGGTGAAGTGGTATGTACAACAACATCGAATTAGCAGTCTTCTCGGTATAACAATAAGTGACTCGTCAAGTTATATAAATGACTCGTCGAGTATAGTCGCGGAAAGCCACGGATGTGTGAAAATATATCGCGACTCGTCGAGTTGGTTAATTGCACTCGACGAGTCATCGCCGGGTGGAAAAATAAACGTTCTGCACTTGTTCCAGCTATTGATAAATCTCAAGAACTTCCCATAACCTCTAGAATTATTCACTCATATCCCTTAGGACCGGACTCGACACCTTAGCTCTAAACTTCGCCCTTTCTTGAGTCTCTTCCACTCTATTTTTTTTCTTTCTATCAAACTCTAAACTCTTTATGCAAGCATTCCTAATCCAAAATCTGAAAGTCACCAAGGCAAATAAAACATCAAACACATAACTTAAAGTCTTAACTAAAAATTCATAACACACCAAACAAAACAAAAACAAAAATAAATTGAAAATTGTTCCATTAAACATAAAAAAAACTAGTCATCCTCTTTCTCATCATGGCCATGCACAACCCCGCTTCCACCTGCTCCACTCCGCCTTGCATTAATGATCTCGTCCCAAGATGGTATGTAGGGGAAGTTACCCCCATCAATATGTGGAATATGGAAATGGTCAAAAAGCCACACGTGGGATTCATTGCAAAAATTGATACCCCTCGCCATTTGGTCTTATAGCCGCCTTATCTCGACATTGTACCAATCCATTGGCACTTCATCATTGTCCACCGGAATCACCGGCGGTTCCTCCTCCACTTCCCGCTCACGTCTCGATCTAACCCTCCTTCCCGGTGCCTCGGGCACGACCACCGGATCGTCATGCGGGATAGCATAATGACCACCGCCATAATCTTCAATAATTTTTGCCCTCCGAAAAAGAATGGGATTAAACGGAGGGGCAGGAATCATTGTCATCAAGTTCCATGCACCGCGGGTCATCAACCCATATGAGTTGGCTAGCCGGGTCACGAACATGCCACCATTAATTTTGGAGGTTTTGCGATCCTTGACCGCGCCCTCCGACAAGTAAGAGGCCAAACACCGTGGAATGTTCCAGAAGGTGTCGGGCGTGATGATACTCCAAAGATAAAATACGTCAAGGTTGGACACCTTGTCGTCGTCCTTCCTTTGATTTATTGTAGTGGAGATAAGGCGGTGTGTGGGTGACCTAATGCTCCCTTCTTGAGCCGACTTTGGAATATATAATTTGTTGGCGATTGTGTTCCACCAACCAGTACTTGTAACACCGTCGAGGAACACCTTATGAGATTGTTCCAAGAAGGTGCGGAAGACAGCAGTAGTGACCAATGGTCGGTCGTAAATCCCCAACCGGCATGCAAGATCAATGACGAAACATTGATGGAATTCACCCCCAAGACAAAAACTAAAACTCGCGGGGTGGTAGCAATCATCTCCTCCTCGGAAAGATACCGTGGAGAAAAATTCCCAGCAGAGTTCTCGATACACCGGCTTTTGAATTCTGAAAACCCAGCTCCATCCATCACATATAAGTGTCTCCCCATCGTAAGTAAATTCCTTCAAAAGGTAAGGTGTCAACTCTTCCTCATACCGGATATCCTTTAACCAATACCAGTCAACCCTATTAGGTACATAAACCTCCTTCTTCCTGACCTCAGCCAGCTTCTTCTTCCATCTTGTCATTGTTGAAGCAGATTCAATCGGAGGGAAATTCAACCAAGGAAAATCTCCTTGGTGTCCACTCATCTGGGTCCCCGACTGGACTCGTCAAGTCCATGAACAACTCGGCGAGTCATATGAACTGCGCGAGTTAGTCGACGGGTCGAGCAAAATTCGACCATAAAACTCAAAAAAAAATTCAAGGGTTTTGTCCATGGACGTTCCTAAGATGTATTAGAGCAAGAATAATCATCTAAAACAACACAATTAATACTAAATCAAAACCCTAAAAATTTACTAAACTTCAAAATCGGGTATTCTATGAAATTGACACCTTTGAACATCTAAAAATCATGATTTTAACAGAATTATGGAAGAAATTAAGTACATTTGTTGATAGAATTCAAGAATTTTGAAGAAAGAGTGAAGAACTTGATGAATGCTTGAGAGAGAAAACAAAAGAGGCGCACGTCGAGTAAGGGGGAAATATGATCTCATTAGGGTTAAAAACCCTAGTTTTACCAGATGTAGAAAATATTTTTAATTAATTTTTTTTCTATAAATAAAATAGACTCGTCGAGTCAAGGTCAGACTCGGCGAGTATGGTCGCGAATTTAAACTCATCTGAGATCTAAACAGACTCGTCGAGTGAGGGTCAGACTCGGCGAGTCAATTGCAAACAATTCAAAAATTATATCATTTTGTCATTAAAAAAAATTCATTCCACCCCACACTTAGCCCATACACACTCTCAAGCAGTCATGTATAATGATTTAGAAGATGAAAATATAATCCTACAAATGAAAATCAAATAAAACTAAAATGAGAAAGATAAAAGAAAGCAAACTCTAATAACGGGTTGCCTCCCGCCAAGCGCTTCTTTTTAAGGAGTCGTTAGCTGGACTCCTTCTCATCTACCTTTCTTCACTTTCCTGCATCGGGAATGCACGCCTAATCTTTTGCGGTTTATACTTTGTCTTGTAAGCGTGTAGCTTCTTCTTGTAAGCGCGTCTTAATTCTTCTCTCTTTTTCCTTGTAGCATCATCTTCAGCTGCATGAATTTCCCTTTTCCTCATCTTCTTCTTCTTTACCCCATTCTCTTGCATCCTCTTTTGCACTCCTCCTTCTTTAAATTTCATTACTTCATAGTTGGTGAAAACTCGGGCTCGAGGTTTGGTAATACGTGACTCAATGAATGGGTGATCAGTATCATCTCTCCTAACCCTTGCATTTTCCTCCTCTTCAAGTGGAATGTCTTCATCCTCTTGCATTATTGTATCGAGGCATGCTACATGAACGTGTTGAAAATCACCATCCATTCCTCCTTCTGTTACTTGATCTTCTAAAGAATTAGGGAAAATCTTCATGTCCAGAACATGCAGGGAGCTGGTAACAAGCAGATCAAAATCGTCCAAGTTGCTGAGATTTTCGACTGGACTCGTCGAGTCCGTGAAAGCGACTCGGCGAGTCGGAGCGTATTCCTCACACCCTACTGTGTTTTCTGAATCGGTTCCTTTTAGCAGCTTCTCTATCTCCTCCAAGTCTTTGTCAACATCATCATTTTCTCCAGAAGATAGCAAAAACTTACTTGGATCTTCTTCTTGCAAGTGCAAGTTCTTTTTGTAGCATTTCATCATCCAAATTAATGAAGGAAACTTCTTCTTTTCTTCCTTCTTCCTGCTTAATCTCTGGTAGAGCTTTAAACACTACTGACTCATCTCCTACCCTCAATGTTAGTGTGGACTTGCATACATCTATCAATGCGCATGCGGTATTAAAAAATGACCTCCCCAAAATAATTGGAATTTCGGGGTCTTCTTCCATATCAAGTATTACAAAGTCCACGGGGAATATAAATTTATCCACCTTAATGAGGAGATCTTCACAAACACCTCTTGGACTAATAATCGTCTTATCTGCCAAATGGATCTTCATATTCACAGGCCTTGGCTCCGGTAAATTCAGCTTCTTGAAGAAAGAAAAAGGCATTAAGTTAATACTTGCACCCGAATCGGTCAATGCTTGAGTAGCAAGTATATTTCCAAATTGACAAGAATTATGATGCTTCCCGGATCACCCTTCTTTTCTGGTAGCTCACTCATTACTATCTCCGCGACTTCAGCCAAATCTTTTCTAGCAGCAAAGAGACCCTTTAGCAAGTTCAAATATTTGGGTGTTTGAAGCATCGTTTCCACAAATGGGACGTTGACTTGAAGGGCTTTAACATGTTCCATGAAAGCTCTGTATGCTTTAACCTTCTCATCAGGTATGGCCCTGATTGGGAATGGTAGAGGAGGGTTGTAAGGCTTTAAGGAAACATCATATTTGTCATCAGGGCATGGACTCGTCGAGTCCATTAGAGGGACTCGGCGAGTCTGGTCGGGTTTAGCTGGACTCGACTCTTCTGTCTTTTCTGCATGCACCTTGGAGACCTTCTGTGCAGGGGTCATAGGAGTGGAAATTTCTCCACAGCTGGAGGTTATAGCATTCACATTCTCCATTCTCGGATTATTCTCGATTTTACTTGGAAGTTCACCCGGTCTTCTCTCGTTCACTTGATGTGCAAGTTGTGTTAGCTGTTTCTCAATATTGAGAATAGATGTTTGCTGATTCCTAAGTATATTTTTGGTCTCTTGTATTGTAGCATCATGATCATTGTGTCTTTTTTTCGGAGGCGGCTATGAATCTTGTGAACATCTCTTCTAAGTCGTCTCTCTTTTCCACAACCGCTTCTTCCTTTTGATAGAATCCCCTCTCTTTCTGCTTGTATTTCTCCTCCTTTGCCTTTTTGTATTCTTCATACGGGAGCCATTCCTTCTTTGGTTTCTGCCAATTCTCGTCGTATCTATCGCCGCTTGAGTAGAACACTTGCGCCTTCTTGTTTCCATTTTCATCCAAGTCACAATCCTTCATGAGATGAGGTCCTCTACAGTTCTCGCATCCAACTCGAATAGCATGGATTGTTTGATCCATTTTTGTCATCCTTCTATCTAAACTATCGAGCTTAGCCATGATCTCCACCATGCCATCATTGGCCGAGTTCACTACCCCCCGACTTACTTCATTTCTTAGGTTGTGGTATTCTCTAGAATGTTTATAGAATTCTTCAATTAATTCCTTGATTACCGGGGGTGCCTTCTTTGTGAGCGGGCCTTGCGAGTCGAGCAATTGCCTTGTGGTAACATTGACTCCATCATAGAAGATGGAGACTTCTTGTTGGCTATTAAGGTCATGGTGTGGGCAATTTCTGAGAAGACCCTTGTACCTCTCCCACGCCTCATAAAGGGACTCTTTGGGTTGTTGCTCGAAGTTGGCAATGGCTTTTTTCAACTTGGCTATTTTAGAAGGCGGGCAAAAATGGTCTATGAATTCCTCTTTCATCTTAGCCCAAGTGGGACCGACCCGGGGGGAAGTGACTTGAGCCAATCCTTTGCAGCACCCTTGAATGTGACTGGAAGCATACGAAGTAGCTGGGTCTCGCGTGGCACATTTGGTACATTGAAGTAGTCATCCACATCATTTACTTCATCTAAGTGCTTGTAAGCATCTTCGTGGTCTTTTCCATAGAAGGGAATCTCCTTGAGTTGAGCGAGGATATGGCCCTTTAGCTCGAAAGTAGCAGTAGTGGGAATTGCGGGTTGCACAAGTCCCGGGCCAGTGTCATCGCGCATCCTCTTCTTCCATTCCCCCATGGGGACTTCATCGATATTAGCCATAGTGATAGCTAACTCGTCCTCAAAATCGGATTCGTGCTCGTATGTAAGTTCTTCTTCTTCCTCGGTCTCGTACTTGGTGTCTTCTTTAATCGGCTCTTCGATTGCTAAAGAGATGCTGGATGGTCCTGATTTGCTGCTCTTCTTCTTGCTGAAAACGGACTTGAGGTTCTTTAATGGCGAATTCTTTGAAGAAACGAATTCTGCAACGGCTTTTCCTTTGTTCCTCTTTAGTGCGGATTCTGGGTCTTCGAGAGGAGGGACCAGAGGTGTATCAGATCCTCGGGTCATGAAACAACTATAAACAAAACAAGAAAAACATGTAAAAAGAACAAAAATAAAATAAAAATTAAAATTGTCAACAGCGATGGACTCGCCGAGTTGTCACGAGTGCACTCGGCGAGTTCAAGGCAAAACCAGAAAAACTTTCTAATTACTTATTAAAACGGATATTGTTTAAAACTTATACTAACTACTAAATTACCTAAGAATTAACTTTGTGTAAGAGAAATCTTACACAAAGGATCGATAAAAATAGAAATTGATGCTAATTTAGAACCGTTCCCCGGCATCGGCGCCAAAAACTTGATGTGTGTGAAACGAACTAGTTTTAAACCTACTTTTTAATTATAAAATGAACACACAAAAGGCAGTGGACCTATCAATTGTGGTACAGCTAAATAAGTAGGGTATCGAACACAGGGAACGATAAATTAAAACTAAAGACTATTTTTATCTAAATTAATTAATAAATAGGGTTTTCTCTAGTTTTACAAGACTAGAAACTTACTAATATTACTTAGGCTAAAAACTAGAAAAGCAAAGATTTAACTAAATTCAATAACGAGAGGGACTTCTGTTTAGTTCAACTCAATTGATCCTATGGTTGATATTATGATAATAGTGCAATGGATTAATTCTTCTATTGGTTACCGATTCAAGTGATTAGCTTTGCGTTCGCTGCACTAATCCTTAGAGAACAAACTAACTTAAACAGTGATCAGTTGTCTAGTTTAATTTAATTCACTAGATTATTTATTCGGGTTAATTTAGACTTGTAATAGCTAACTAATTTGGTCCTTTAGTTAACCTCTTGTTGATGGTCATCAAACAAGCTCACACATGAATTTACCTAATTGTCCATTAATTCTAGTTTCACGTTCGTTATTCCTAGACATATGATAAAGTGGTCACATAAACATATGAGGTTGACAATTAAAAGATGTTCATACCAATTAATTATCTTCCTATCAACAGAAAAATAGTTATAATTCACACACAAGGTTCTTTAACAAGCTAAAATCAACAAAATCACCAATATTGAATTAATCCTATCAATAATCAAACCATAGTCTCAATTTCGTATCCCCAAACAGAAGTTTAAGAGTTTTAGCTCATGATTGAGGTAATTAATAGCAATAAAACGAATTCTAATTGTCTAACCATAGTTGAAAAACAATAGATTAAGTAGAATGATGAGAATTTGCCTCAAATCTTCTTCGGAATTGAATTCTAGGTTGTATCTTCGTTCTTCATATCTCTCCTAGCTCTAATTCGCAGCTTGCTTTTCCCCAAGGGTTCCAGAATATCGAATGGCGATCTGGACAGCTGTTTTCATAGATTCGAACCGACTCGCCGAGTCCAAGACCGACTCGTCGAGTCACCCCTTAATCCCCGTACATGGTAAGTCACGGAGTCTTTATCCTCTCGAATCTTCGATGCTACTCGCCGATTAGTCGACCCTACTCGCCGAGTCCCTTGTATGTTTGGTGTTTTTCTTCTTTGTTCAACTCCCGAGCTCCCAACCGCTTCTCTTGCTTCCTTTTGCTTCTAAGCTTCGCTTTTGGACTGAAAACACAATTTAAGCATTATTAAGTACCTTTTGTCCATGATATGCAATAAATTAGCTAATAAATGATAAAAATCTATACTTATTATGAGGCTAAATATGCAAATATCACCATCATTGAAGTCACTTTGCACTTCCACGTTCGTCATTTGATCGTATTCATCTGCCAAAACTGCAACAGGAGGAACTCTTTCTTCTTCGTGCTCTGAAGCAGTAATAACATCATCATCATCTGTTTGCATATGACCAGAGGAGCTTTCAGTCGCTGATACATTACTAACTTTAGCAAAATTTTTGAACTTCACCAACGGAAAATTTCCCTCAAACATGAATTTTCCCTTTCGGTTCATTTTCATGATGCCGAAGGTGTTGGAGCCAATAGATTTAACATCGAGTGTTTCTCCTATTGTTTTGATCTTTGGGTGCTTGTTGTTGAAGATCAATTGCATAAATCTTGGGTACATGATAAACTTGTCTCTTTTCTTCCCTTCAATGTTCCCCACCATTTCATCCAGTACGAACTTGGAGAAGTTGAAATCTAGACCCATGGCAAGAGCTGCGATTGCACCCATATTGAGTAAAGAGGTTTCATCGGCTCCTACTCTTCGACTAGAAATACAGCTCACGAACACATGAGCTAAGAAACTCGAGTAAGGGGGCAGAAGCTTCTTGATGGTTGGAGGAAACACCCCTTCGTATCCCATCTGTTCGATGATCACTTCAGTCTGATCCATGTCAATGACTGATGGAAACTCCCTTTTGTCATCAATTTGCAGTACTTCATGGATGATCTGCTCTGTCACAGTAATCTTCTTTCCTTTAACAATTGCTTCTAGGGAGACATCATCATCTTCACCTCTTTGCACTACAGCTTTTCTCCAAAATTCCTTAATCATGCTTTGGTAGATGATAGGACTGGTTGTAAGAGTAGAAGCTAGGCAACATCTCCTCAATCTGTGAACCATAGACTTGAAATAGTGTGGGCTGCAAGTGGATCAACCAAGAAAAGAGCCAAGTTGTGGATGCCAGCGAATTTCAAGCCGACCATTTTTTATCTGCACCAACCAAGCCAAGTGAGAAAACCAAATGATTTAAACAATTAAGATTGTGTTTTACTCATTAAACAATTTAATTAGGCTTTAATTCATGATTAAGGAAAAATTTTGTTTTGTCCAAAAGTTGTCCATGGTCATAGTGATAGTTCACGGTCGAAGAAGGATCACGGCCTTGAAGGCTTCAAGGTTCGTGAACCATTCATTGGCTGTGAAAGCTTTTAAGGAGCCGTGAACGTCGAAAATCCAATTTCTTCGATTAAACCCTCGATTCACAGTCGATTTCAGGTAAGTTTAGCATAAGAGTGATCGCTATGAAGATACCTACACGAACGAACAAGTAATTTCAACAAACAAAACACGGATTATAGATGGATCAATGAATCAATAGAGAGAGAAACAGAGAAGGTTCACGACCGTCTACTGAAAGTGAGAGTGAGAAGAGGTGTACAACCACCAACTCTAGATTATATATATGGACCCTACTCGGTCCATCCAAATGGGCTGCAAACCAAGATGCTTCAACTCCAAGCCCAATACCACTAAGTTATTTAAAAATAATACATTTTGAAAACTTTAAAATAAAATAAAAAATTTTAAACTAATATATATATATATATATATATATATATATATATATTAATTTTTTATTTTTTTTAACAAAATTAAAAAAAATTAATTTAAATGAACTAACACTAATTTCTCTTTTACCAATCCTGATAATAATAATATATTTGTGAGTTTGGGATCAAAGTTCTTAGACAGCCTCAATCTGTTTATGGGTACCTCCCCCTTCATGAATAGATCTGGTCAATCGCAGGTATTGTGGTCCACTTAAACACGAAAGATTATGACAAAAATAGGACATACTACTAGTGACAAGACATTGTGACCTTACGATTCTAGATAAAATTCCTAAGGACCATTCATTTGACGACGACCAAGAATATTTTTGTCCACCTATATTAAGCAGCGAGATCTACAGACAACCTATTAATTGTTCACTTTTAGATGTACTAGAACATGTTTCCCGCTTCCTGATATACCTCAATAATCAGGGACTTCCAAAATACTCCTTACTTTATATGAGCAGACATGGGAGAAGACAGATTTAGAATACATATGTTGTACACCCAGGTTGGATCTCTTCCAATCACACAAAGGGTGAAACATATGACTAACTAGAGTTTAGAGGGATTGAGAAGTAGAATGGTGCATATGTTGTGTACCAGGTCGGATTGTTAATCACGCAAAGGAGAGAACATATGGCTAACAGATAGAAAGAATTGGATAGAAGGAGATGCAGAGAGATAGAATTGCATATGTTGCAGTCTAGGTCGGATCTTTCGATCACAGAGAAGAAGCAACATATGACTGACAATAAGAAAGCAAGAAAATAACCTTCTGCATACCTAATTTGTCCGAATTCCCCGGTCCCCCCATTAATACGGGAATTAAGGACAAAGTCTGTACATCGAGGAAAAGCTAAACCATGGTTCTAGATACAAATTATTTAGTGTAATCTGCAGATTCCCATGTATATCTCTCTGCTCAACCAACCCTAGCGTCGTATTGTCAGGCTAAATAGAACTATTTAGGTCAAGATTTGTCAAGTATCTAGATTCCTTAAGTCCATCTAAACCTAGTCAAGTCTATTTAAATCTTTCATGCCAACCAGCGCACCAAACACAGAGCCTAGACAATTCAACTTTGGTACTTTACACAAATTCAAATTGCCTGTTATCACCAAGTTTATATTACTTTCCAATACATCACCTACAGACCAACTATTTTTGGATTTTCTAATTTTTCTGATTTATGTATGTGTATATATATATATATATATATATATATATATATTGATTTTTTTTACAGTCCCAATACATCACCTATAGACCAACTATTTTTTGATTTTTTTGATTTTTTTTGTTTTGTTTTTATTTCTCCCCCTAAATTTGTGCATAGGAGAGAATGGAAATTAAATGCGCAAATTTAAACTATCCTAAAACAAAAATCAATCTTCGAAATGAATCATTTTCAAAAAGCCCACAAGCACATCGAATCGAGCTTTGTTAAACGGTTTGGTGAACAGACCTGTCACATTATTAGCAGGGGAGACCTGTTCCAACCGAATGAGCGAACGCTCAAAACAATCTCTGATAAAATGCACTTTGATGTCGATGTGCTTGGTTTTTGAGTGCTGGACTGGATTTTTAGCAATTTGAATTGCAGCTTCGTTGTCACAAAAAATAGGGGTTTCTAGAAAGTTCAAATCGTAATCCAACAGCTGATGTTAGATCTATATGAATTGAGAACAACAGGCTGAAGCAGCAACATATTCCGCTTCCGCTGTAGAGGTTGAGACTGTATGCTGTTTCTTGTACTGTCATTACACCAGCCGATCTTCCAGAAACCGACATCCCCCAGAAGTTGATTTCCTGTCAAGCTCACAACCTCTGTAATTACTGTCAGCAAAAGCATATAAATCAAATTCAGAATTTTTCGGGTTCCAAAGACCCAATTTTGGGCTGCCTTTGAGATACGGAAAAATTCTTTTGACAGCAATTAAATGGGAGAGTTTAGGATTAGCCTGGTAACATGCGCACTGATAGGCCGCGAACATGATGTTTGATCTACTCGCGGTCAGATACATCAACGATCCGATCATCGACCTGTATTCAGTCTGATCTACGGACGCGCTTTCAGGATATGGAGTCAACAGGGGTCGCTCGACCATTGGCGTTAAGGCAGATTTTGTGTCTCTGAACCCGAACTTCTCTAGCCTATCATCCACATAATTGGCTTGATGGATCAGGATTCCGGTTGAATCTTGTTTGACCTAAAGCCCCCAAAACATGGTCATCTCTCCAAGAGAACTCATCTCGAATCTCTTCTTCATAACGACTTCGAACTCCTTGCACAACTGTGGACACGTTGGCCCGAATATATTGTCATCGACGTATATTTGCACAAGAATCTGATCAGCACCAACATGCTTAATGAACATCGCTTGATCAGTTGTCCCCCTTGTATATCCATGCTTGAGCAAGTGCTTTGTAAGAATTGCATACCACGCCCTTGGAGCTTGATGTAACCCGTATAAAGCCTTGTCCAACTTGTAGATGTGATTCAGAAACTTTGAGTTGACAAACCCAGGAGGTTGATCAATGTATGTTTCTTCCTTCACAACGTCGTACAGGAAGGCAGTCTTGACGTCTATCTAGTAAACCGTGAAGTTCATGTAAGAAGCATATGCAAGGAAAACGCAAATAGCCTCCAAGTGAGCAACAAGCGCATAAAATTTGGTTTAGTCTAGACCCTCAATCTCCTGGAATCCATGGACGACCAATCTTGCCTTATTCCGCACAATAACCCCTTAATCATCTTGCTTGTTTCGATAAACCCAGCGCGTGTCACAGGACTTCTTGCCTTTAGGTAATTCAATCAGTTTCCAAACCCTCAACTTGTCGAATTGATTCAGATCTTCATGCATTGCATCAACCCAGCTGGGCTCATTCAGTGCCATATCGATATTCTTTGGCTCTATTTGAGAGATGAAGCAAGAATAGAGACATGTGTTGACGTCTCTACTCTGTCTTCGCGTTCTAACATCGTCGCCCAGCTGACCGTTGACGTTTTTGATCGGGTGATCGCGTTGTATTTTGGTGGGAAGCTCCTGGCTGATGTCATTGAGCATTACGGGAAGGTTGTTGATGTTGATGTGTCCGTCATTTGCTGTATCAAACACCTCAGATGATCTGGAATCATTAGAAGTGCTGGCCACATACTCATTAGTAATCGGCTCAGGAAAGAGTAACTCCATGAAAGGATGAGTGGCAGCGGAAGTGTCTCTGATCATGAAGTCTCTTTCTGTGGGTGTCAGAGGAATGGCTTCATTAGTGGGATCGGTTCTTTGACATGGAAAACCTGAGGAAGTACTTGTAACAACTTCATCCACCGTAGGAGTCGTAAAAGGCACCAATGGTGGTCTGTACACAACATCTTCTTCTTCATCTTCAATAACTTCCTTCGAACCGGAGCAGGAATCAGACACATCATCTAAACACACATTGAATGATTGGAAAAGAGATGTGTAACCAAATAACCAATCTGGACCGACTCAGGCGTCCTTCTCATTCTCCTCCAACCAGCGCACGTCATAGGAGTCCATAATTTGCTTTGTTTTCATGTTGTAGACCCTGTACGCCGTGCGAGCTACATAACCCACAAAGTAACAATCATTATCCTTGGGGTTGAATTTGGGGTTGGATTCCAGATGAAGAAGGGTGCAAGGACAACCAAAGATACGAAAATGACTAGCATATGGCTTGTGACTGTAGAGAATCTCGTACGGGGTCTTCATCTGAGCTTTATTGATCAGGATACGATTTTGAACATAGCATGCCATGTTGATCGCCTCGGCCCAAAAGAAAACCAGAAGTTTAAAGTCACATAACATCGTCCTTGCAGCATCTTGTAGTGTTCAGTTCCACCGCTCAGCAACACCATTTTGCTGTGCGAACGGCACTGTATTGACGCATTATCCCTTTTTCCGCACAAAAATGATCGAGAACGGCATTCTTTAATTCCGTCCCGCTGTCAGTTTTGAGGGCCTTCACCCGGTGATTGGTCGGGTTCTCTATCATCACAACAAACTTCTTAATCAGATCAGCAATCCTAGCCTTGTTAGAAAAGAAGAAGAATCACGTAAACCGCGAGAAATCATCTATCACTACCAGGCAATATGAATTTCTATTGATGCTGAGGACGTTGACCGGACCAAATAAGCCCATATGCAATAATTGGAGCACCTAGTTGATCGAATTAACCTGTTTTGGCAGGTGTGTCTTACTATGATGTTTTCCTTGAGCGCAAGCCACACACTTTTCAAACGTGATGAAATCTTTGACAGGAAGCCCACGCACCATTTCATTCTTTGCAAGTCGATTCGGGTTCTTTGCGTTAGCATGTCCTAGCCGATAATGCCACAGCATAGCATTGTGCTTGGAAACCTTTGAGAATATCGTTGTTCATGTCAATGATATATGCATTGTCATCCCGTTTCGATTCACAAGAATCCATTCATCTGGGATGAAAATGCCTGGCTTCAAAATTAGACATTTTGTATCCGTAAAATGTGTCGAGTAGCCCTTGTCACAAATTTGAGAGATGCTCAACAAATTGTGCTTCAACTCGGGTGTGTAGTTGACATTCTCGAGTGATCTTTCCACCATCCCCTCCTTCAAAGGAAACATATCCCCCATTAAAATTTTGAATGTTGTGCAACTAGGAAATGTCTCCTATCATGTGCCGGGAACAACCGTTGGCGACATACCATGGTCTGGCGACATTCCTCCGCAGCTGTTCCTGCACGATGAGCGAGATTAATTAGATTTTGGGACCCAGGTCATTACAACCCTGGGTTTACCCTTGACATTCATAGATTTATCCTTTGGATTTTTCAATTTTGAATTAGAATCAGATGCACCATCAGAAGATGACAATGATTGGACAGGTTTAGATTTGGGAACTCACTGATAATTTGGTTTTGAAAAATTCACAGGTGATTTAGAAATATTTTTCTTATTCTTTGAGCATTTAGATTTTCGGCTAGGATTAGTCGAAGATCCAGACACACCCTTTGAAGAAATCAACCTTGGCTTAGCCGCATTCGATTTCAGCAAAACACATGTGACTGGTTTAGTGAAAGCATGTTTGTTCGTTTTAAGATCAACTGTTTTCTTGTCATTATTAATTTTCCGATCATCATCACGAAGACGAGATTTCGAGGACGTTCTCGTTAGAGACCTTCCTCGAGACTCTTTTCTCTTCTCGGTGTTGAAAATTGGACGAATGCCCTACTAGGACAGTTGTGAGCAATGTGGCCGGCAGTACCACAGTTGAAACATATTTGCTTTTTATCATTAGAACCGGTACCGCCTTTATCAGATTTTGTGCTCTTTTTGACTCTTCTAACTTTCCCACACGTGCAAGGGTAGCAGTCAAATTTTCTGATAAGCGTAGAAGGTGTAGATGTGCAAGTTTCAGATTCAACAGATTTAACAAAGACAACACCATATTTATCAGATACATTAGAGTTTGACACCAAATCATCACAAATCAAAGTAGTTTTAACAGACACAGACTCATCACTGTTCAAAATAGGAACACCAAATTTAGACACAAAAATATTATCAGACTCAATCTTTCCTTCCTCATGCTTTCCCTTGTTTACTGACAAATCTGCATGGGAAGTTGAAATGTTAGTATCTAACTCCCTAGCACTAGATTATGTTACCTGTTCAGCAGCTGGTTTACCTTAAACCATAGATGGCTCTCGGTCAATGTAACATCCAGAATTTTAGCTATTATATTTATTCATTGTATTTCAAGTTTTGTGGAAGAACTCGACGAGTTGGTGCGTAGACTCGCCGAGTAGAGACACGAATCATTATCCGGGTGGATGGCTGGACACGGCGAGTCGCCCCGAGGACTCGGCGAGTCCATGCTGTTTAATGAAACCCTAATTTCTCGGGTTTGGGGCCTATTTAAAGGGCCTTATGGCCGTCATTTGCGGCTACCAGACCCCAGAGAGAAACCCTAAGTGAGATAGAGCGATTGTGAGAGGAAAGGAGCCATTTCTTGATCATTTGTTTGTGTTTTTGCAAATAGAAGAGGAACAAGACAAGATGAGGCTGAAGAGGGTGCTAATCCAATGATTCCAGGGCTCAGAGACTTCATTTTGAGGTATTCATTCGACCCTTCTTCAGTTTATGGTGTAATCCCTAGAGTTAGGGCTTTTTAGCCCCTTTAGAGGAAGGTTATATTGAGTAATTGGTCCCTTCTCGTGTTGGTGCTGTAGATCTGGACCCAAAGAGGTCCAGAGACCCTTTTCCCTTGAGCTTTATGACTGTTAATGGGGGTTATAAGCTTAGGATGTCATTTTAGAGGTCATATCTTCAAATAAGGCCTTTGAGCCTTTGCATGAGCACCAAGATGTTAGCTTTACGTGATTATAATGCTTTGGGAAGCTGGATCTACGGTTTAGAGGAGCGGATCTGACCTTAGGAGGTCAGTTCAGCTTGAGCATGGCATGAACTTGCCGAGTCCGATAGCCAACTCGCCGAGTAGGACGAGGGTTCTCCCCGATAATCACACAGTTGGTGACTCACTGAGTTGGGGAAGTGACTCGGTGAGTCAGAGGGAATCTAGAGGACAGAGTGCACGATGGTACTCGCCGAGTCAGGAGCCGGACTCGACGAGTTGGGTCGGGACATTTCACAGATTGTGATTGGTGATGATTTGCAGAGTTGGGGTTGACTCAGTGAGTCGAATGAGGACTAGGAGAGTGGAGAACACGTGTGGACTCGCCGAGTCACAGTTGTGCACTCGGCGAGTTTGGTTAAGGTTGACCGCTAACTTTGTTGACTTTTAGGATTAGTCAATGTTTGGACCTTAGAGTCATCGGAAGGGTAGGATAGTCTTTTACCCTTCCTAAAGGATGTATAGAGAGAGAGAGGTTAGCCTAGCCCTGAGGGTTGTATTAATTAGAGTATTTATTTCATGTGATTAGGCAGGGGCTAGACCAGGGTTTACCGAGTCAGAGATTTACTAAGATATCCAAGGTGACTCTTCTCACTATACTTTACCTTGAGTAGGTAATCAGAGTTATGTGATACAGTGTTTGTATGCTATATATGTGTTATGTGTTGCACTGCATTATTCTATGTGATTTATGCTGTGCATGTTTACAGAGTCAGAACCTGAAGGTTCACAGAGTTTGGGTGCACGGACCCACAGAGATATAGCCTCGAGTGGTTAATATGTGTTATATATGGTATTTTGGGGAGCTCACTAAGCTTCATGCTTACAATGTTATGTGTTATGTGTTTCAGGTACTTGTGAGGATCGCGGGAAGGCGCCGACCTGATCAGTACACACACAGGATTTTTATGTTATGAGATCTTGGGATTGATATATGTTATGAATTGAGTTTTAAACAATGATGTTTTTATGAATAATGAATGAATTATGTTTTTATAAAATGCAAAAAATTGTTTTGAAATTTACGGCGTTACAAGTTGGTATCAGAGCCTTGGTTTGAGGGATTCGAGTACACCTTCGGGCGTATTTGAACTCAAACTGAGGATTTGAGAAATATTTTCAAAAGAGAACCAAGTTTTCTAAAAAGAGTAAAAGATTTTTTTTTTTGGAAAACGCAGAGCAGAGTCGTGTGTACGATCAGTCAGCGCCCGAACGGTGATTTCCCAAAATACCTTTATGTTATATGCTTATGATATTGATATGATGTATTCTTGTGCTAGAGTGGGCTAGGTATTCCTATTAGGACTAGAGTGGCCTGATTTGTGATGCCTTAGCCTAGGGGGAGGTGAGCTGCTATGAGATGCTTGAGAGTGAGTAGGTAGTAGTGAGGAGCTTATGAGAGATCTGTTAGAGAATGGATTATGCATAATAGAGTACTTGGGACTTGGGATCCTAGGAGGAGGACTTGGGGTGTATACTGACGCGGTGTGGACGGTAGTATTGGGCCCGTACTACTAAAAACACCGAGACGGTGTACAATTCAAGTAAGAATCTTCGGGATGCCAGGGATCAAGGAGGGATGAGTTATCAAGTGCGAGTATGCTCGAGTGAGTTTCTAATATATCGTATGTTGTATTTCAGAGGTAGATCAAAGTGAGGACACGTCATGAGCCAGAGAGCAGCGAGACTAGTGATGAGGAGATCCGCCAGATCATCCATGAGGAGGTGGCTGCGGCCATCAGGGCAGAGATACCAGAGATGTTCGGGTCTATTAAGACCATGCTGATTGAGACTTTTGACGAGCGTTATGCCGCTCTTTCTGAGGCTGTTGTTGCAGCGGCCACCGCAACCGTCGCTGCTGCTAGGCCGCAGGGGGGTGAATCGTTGTTGTTCAGGGAGTTCAGCAACACGAAGCCACCAGAGTTTGATGAGACACGGGATCCGATTGCAGCGATGAGATGGGTATCTGACATTGAGGGGTGTTTCTATACATGCTCGTGCCCGGAGCACTTGAGGGTTCGGTTTGCGCTGAACCAGCTTTGCCTGGGGGCGAAGGACTGGTGGAAGTTCACGACAACACACTATTCTCCAGCAGAGCTTCCTGCGGTGACCTGGGAGAGGTTCACCGCCATGTTTCGTGATGAGTACGTTCCCTCAGTGGAACGGGATCAGTTGTGTGACAACCCGAAATTTCCATTTTGTACGAACATTATCTATTCAATAGAAGCTAGACCAGTTTCAATGAATTTCAGACTTTTCTGAATAAGTTTGTGTACATTAGGGTTTATGTTTAAGGAGATATCAGGAGAGTGGATGCTCATGGGTTTGTGAAACTTGAGTATTTCAAAACTTCTTAATGTTAGAGTTCAATTCCGGAATAAAAATATTTTATGCCAAAAATATTTCAGGACTATAAATAGATTTCTAAACTAAATTCATTCATTATTCACATTTCCAACTAGAGAAAAGCCATTTTCTCTCTCACGGATCTTCGGGTTTTCATCCCAAATCGTGAGTACACTTCTCTAGTTGTTTTATAATGCTTGTTATATGCTTAATAACATAGATTACATGTCAAATATGTGAGATCCTGGAGTTTACCGCCCAAGAACGTTCTTGGGGAGTAAACTCCAAAAAGAGGCTTAAGAGCTATCTAGTCCCATTTCCTTCATAAGTGACTAACTTAGGCTTGTATGTAAATAAATTAAAGACTAGAAAACAATCAAAAACACCAAGCTTTGGGTGTTTACGGCCCAAGAGTTTCTTGGACCGTGAACACCAAATTCAAGGGCCTAAAGGTGCCCTAATCACTCCTAAGGCTTTAGACTTTAATACCCAATTAATCCTAGCTAATTTATGGACTTCAAAACATCAAAAGCACCCCTTAAAGGGAGTTTACTGCCAAGAGAATACTCATAGGCCGTAAACACCAAGTAAGGGCACCAAAGTGTGCCTAGGGTCCTCCTTAGCCTTAAACAAATGCCTAGAAATTATCCTACTTGTGTTTGGGACTTGAAAGAATAAAATTACCCATCCCTTGAGAGTTTACGGTTGTAAACTCCAAAAGAAATGGTCTTTTGGCCGTAAACTCCTCAAAGGAGTATTTTAAGGCCCTAAACTACCCAAAGGATTAAACAAACAAGTTAGGCTTATTCTAGAAATCTAATAACACTTCAAAACACCAATTACCACCAAGATTGGAGTTCACGGCCGTAAACTCAACGTTTTACGACCGTAAACTCCTTGTGTGGAGTTTATTGAGTAGTAAACACTTATATAAGGCCCTTTGATACATTAAGCCCCTTTAGCCTTGTCCCATAACAACCTAGAAGCAACCCTTAGGACCTATAACACTTATACAAAGTGTTTACATGTTCCTGAGTGTCCCAAATTATTTCATTAAGTTATTATTTGGCTAATTAGTTATATATATGCTCATTATATGATAACTAGGCTCGTGCGTGTGAACAAGTCTCCGTTTGCCACCTAGCACGGTATCCGATACTTCAATCCAATCCACTCACCGCAAGTGAGTTCATACCCCTTTAATTAACCTTTGAAATACTTTTAAATGTTTTAAATACTTTTATGGGGGGGAATACAAGTTAAATACTGATAGTTATTATATCAATCACATGTGATTAATCACTAGAAAACCAATGATTTTATCACTGTTCAAACTGTTTATCAAACTATATTACTTCAAAATGTTTTACAAACTCTTTTACTTATCAAATACTTTTATTAAACTTTGTTTTAATTCTTATAAATTGCATGCCCATATATGTATAGATATATAAGCAATGTTTAAAGGGCTTAGGAGGCCATCCGCCCTATTTCCTTTTTCTCGATTTGGATGAGGTCTGGTGGGATTTCGGGTGACCGTCCTAAGGTCGTTTCAATATTAATTATATATCAAATATACATATATAGACATAAAAGTACTTCCATATTCATGCGTATTAGACACATCATTAGTAAGTTACCATCGGGGTAACACATGATCATACTACTACAATTTCTAGATCAATGAGTCAGTTCATTCATGAGTCAATACTTATTACTATGAGTACATATACAACAATACTAGAAAGAATACATATACAACTATACTAGAAAGAGAAAATATACAACTATACTAGAAAGAGAACATATACAACTATACTAGAACGAGTAACATTACATTACATATACATGAATATGTTAACAATTGTGATCCACTGTATCGGAGCATGCCTTAAATGTCATGGCCCGAGTTATAGCTAGAATTCTCTTGGAGGGAGAGCGTGAGTTTGCGTATAGATCTATACTGGATTGACTATCCTACACCTTGCTGCTAGCTACAGCCGGACCTGCAGGTATGCGGGTGCCAAACGTCATTCCGTTATTACGACCATTCGTATGTCGTTGTTACCGGTCGATAGTATGGTGCAATTTATCACATGGTACCTTAATATAAATCCGGTTTAAGGTAGTTAGTACAGCAGTAGTTCCTATAATACAACACTACAGTACTACAATAATTTACCCATTACATATATTTAGTGATTATTTCACTTAAACATTAATGTACAAACTATATTTTGTTAAATGATAGTTACACTTGGGAAATTACACACTTTTACAACAAACGAGCATACAAAACAGTTAAGCCTTGGTAGAAGGCTACTTTAATAGAAAATATAGTTTTTTCTGAGAAATTCAAACTTTTACAAACACTTACAAACATTTACTTACATATTACAAACTTACACTTGAGACATGTTCAAACGTTTTTGATAACAAACCTCGACACTAAAATACTTATGAACTCACCAGCTTAATGCTGATAAACTCTTTCAAAATAACTTGTATTTTCAGGTCATCAGTAGACAGGTACCGATGCCAGCTTTTGAGAAGATTAAGCGCATCCAAGACTCATCTTATTATTTTGATATACATTATTTTTGGTGTCTATAACTGTACAGAACACGCTTGTATTAAAATTATATATTTAATGCAATGGATGATGTTGTTTGCTTATTTACTTTTACTGTGTTGTGATATTTTACATGACGTCCTCCGCCCCAGAACGTTTCCGCCGTTCTTGGTTTTGGAGTGTGACAGATTGGTATCAGAGCATTGTTTATAGTGAATCAAGTATATCAACCCATAAAAGATATACTAAACTATAAATCCGTTAGGGATTAAAGCACTCTGACCCAGAGGCTATACTTTAAATATTAAAATATTTTATTAAGTATACTAGTCTGCATTTGTAGCTAGAATTCTCTTGGAGGGAGAGCGTGAGTTTGCATATAGATCTATACTGGATTGACTATCCTACACCTTGTTGCTAGCTACAGCCGGACCTGCAGGTCTGCGGGTGCCAAACGTCATTCCGTTATTACGACCATTCGTATGTCGTTGTTACCAGTCGATAGTATGGTGCAATTTATCACATGATACCTTAATATAAATCCGGTTTAAGGTAGTTAGTACAGTAGTAGTTCCTATAATACAACACTATAGTACTACAATAATTTACCCATTACATATATTTAAGGATTATTTCACTTAAACATTAATGTACAAACTATATTTTGTTAAATGATAGTTACACTTGGGAAATTACACACTTTTACAACAAACGAGCATACAAAACAGTTAAGCCTTGGTAGAAGGCTACTTTAATAGAAAATATAGGTTTTTCTGAGAAATTCAAACTTTTACAAACACTTACAAACATTTACTTACATTTTACAAACTTACACTTGAGACATGTTCAAACGTTTTTGATAACAAACCTCGACACTAAAATACTTATGAACTCACCAGCTTAATGCTGATAAACTCTTTCAAAATAACTTGTATTTTCAGGTCATTAGTAGACAGGTACCGATGCCAGTTTTTGAGAAGATGGAGCGCATCCAAGACTCATCTTATTATTTTGATTTACATTATTTTTGGTGTCTATAACTATACAGAACACGCTTGTATTAAAATTATATATTTAATGCAATGGATGATGTTGTTTGCTTATTTACTTTTACTGTGTTGTGATATTTTACATGACGTCCTCCGCCCCAGAACGTTTCCGCCGTTCTTGGTTTTGGGGTGTGACAGATTGGTATCAGAGCATTGTTTATAGTGAATCAAGTATATCAACCCATAAAAGATATACTAAACTATAAACCCGTTAGGGATTAAAGCACTCTGACCCAGAGGCTATACTTTAAATATTAAAATATTTTATTAAGTATACTAGTCTGCATTTGTAGCTAGAATTCTCTTGGAGGGAGAGCGTGAGTTTGCATATAGATCTATACTGGATTGACTATCCTACACCTTGCTGCTAGCTACAGCCGGACCTGCAGGTCTGCGGGTGCCAAACGTCATTCCGTTATTACGACCATTCGTATGTCGTTGTTACCAGTCGATAGTATGGTGCAATTTATCACATGATACCTTAATATAAATCCGGTTTAAGGTAGTTAGTACAGTAGTAGTTCCTATAATACAACACTATAATACTACAATAATTTACCCATTACATATATTTAAGGATTATTTCACTTAAACATTAATGTACAAACTATATTTTGTTAAATGATAGTTACACTTGGGAAATTACACACTTTTACAACAAACGAGCATACAAAACAGTTAAGCCTTGGTAGAAGGCTACTTTAATAGAAAATATAGGTTTTTCTGAGAAATTCAAACTTTTACAAACACTTACAAACATTTACTTACATTTTACAAACTTACACTTGAGACATGTTCAAACGTTTTTGATAACAAACCTCGACACTAAAATACTTATGAACTCACCAGCTTAATGCTGATAAACTCTTTCAAAATAACTTGTATTTTCAGGTCATTAGTAGACAGGTACCGATGCCAGCTTTTGAGAAGATGGAGCACATCCAAGACTCATCTTATTATTTTGATTTACATTATTTTTGGTGTCTATAACTGTACAGAACACGCTTGTATTAAAATTATATATTTAATGCAATGGATGATGTTGTTTGCTTATTTACTTTTACTGTGTTGTGATATTTTACATGACGTCCTCCGCCCCAGAACGTTTCCGCCGTTCTTGGTTTTGGGGTGTGACAGATTGGTATCAGAGCATTGTTTATAGTGAATCAAGTATATCAACCCATAAAAGATATACTAAACTATAAACCCGTTAGGGATTAAAGCACTCTGACCCAGAGGCTATACTTTAAATATTAAAATATTTAATTAAGTATACTAGTCTGCATTCATACTAAAATCAGTGTCACAATGACAAGAACAAAAGTATTACGATTGTTAAATATCACAAGTGAGCTCGGGGATGTATGGTCAGTCCTGGGAATGGCATAGCCTGATCAACTATGCTAGTCCTAGGAGTGATTAGCATATGCTCTAGAATGGTTGTGATGTGTTAACAAGTCTAAAAACTTACCAACAATACCACAAGAAGATCAGTAGGACTTAAACTTAAAATACTATAGGTGTATTTTGTACTACTAGCTACATATATACTATATTCTTATACCTCTGTTCTCGCGTAGATTTAAATGGCTGGATTCCATCATGGCAACCCGTACTTTCCAAATGAAGGCAATGCCGGGTGGATCGAAGAAGAGCCCGAGGATGAGCATCCAATCCCTTTGGATGATCACCTCGCAGAAGGCTTTTCTGATGGATCCGACTCCGAGCCTGAAGTCAACAACCTACCGCTAGTAGGTCAAGCCCCGAACAACAACCCCCGACTAGCTTTTCTAGGTCCTACACCCTTGTGGGAAACCAACTTGAATCGCTGGAGTGACGAACAGGGTCAACCCTTACCATACTTTGGGGACCGAAGCTTTTACAACGTCAGTGAAGGTGGTTCTGCTGACCGAGCTCTGCCCGTCATTATCCGCAGAATAGCTCGTAATGTTGAGCAAGGCCGAGCAGCCATCGACCGGGTCATGGAGATTGATGCCAACTCAGGTGTCAACACCGTCCGCATCCGCTTTCTTGAAGAAGACATGGAACGGACCCGGAGAACCAATAAAACCCTACAGCAACAGCTGGCTGCCTCCCAAGCTGAAGTCTTGGAACTTCGAGCCCGCCAGAAGGCTCAGGAGCGAAACCTTCAAGAGGTGTTTCATCAAGTGTTAGACCTCAGGGCTCGCCTGAGGAATTCCCATCGCCGTTAGATGATGTCTAGTACATCTCTGTCTTTTGGTTAAGGAATAGCCTTTAACATCTGTGCTCTAAGTAGCACTTGTCTGTAAAATATTCCTAACTTTCAGTACTCTATTTAGGAATCTAAGAACTGTCAAACTTTTCTGTATGGTATGATGTAAGACCTACTGTTAGGTCGATTTTCCCTGAACTTATTACATCAGTAATACCAGTATTATTGACATCTATCTAATGTGTGGAAAAATCTGTACACTTGTGTTTTCCTACTAATACTCTTTGTTGTGATCTCAAACACTCATTCAACTGTTGGGCTATGATTAGATAGTCCATGTGTCACGCTCACCTTACTTACAAATTGATTCTTACCATTTTTCTTATCTTTATAAACTTATAGCTGAAAGATGCCTCCTCGCAAATCTCCCAGGAATAACCCTGCACCTCCACCGCCTCCTCCGCCTCTGGTCATCGATACTGCAGCCCTGAATGCTGACGTAGCTGCAGCAGTGGCAACTGCCATGGCTCAGTATCACTCATCTGATGCCAGCAGAGGTGGAACCCCTATTGAATCAATTCCGGTTGAAACCCCTATGCGCTCGAGAGAGTGCTCCTACAAGGATTTCACCAATTGCAAGTCGAAGTTTTTCCATGGCACCGGCGGAGTCATTGCCCTCTCGCAATGGTTCGAGAAGACTGAATCAGTCTTCGAAATCTGTTCATGCACCTTTGAGGGAAAGGCCCTGACGTGGTGGAACGGCCACGTTAAAGCTCTAACCCTCGTCGTAGCCAACGACATGGGCTGGGAAACGATGAAAGACCTCATGATTGAGGAATACTGCCCGAGGGGCGAAATCCAGAAATTGGAGCAGGAACTTTGGAACCTGACTATGAAGGGCACCAACGTGGTCGCTTATACCGCCAGATTCAACGAACTGGTGGCCCTCTGCCCCAATATGGTTCCCACTGAAGGGAAAAAGATCGAAAGGTACATATGGGGGTTAGTGCCTCCGTATCAGGGGAATGTCCTATCATCAAACCCCGCTACCTTCGACAGTGCCAAGCGACTGGCACAGCGACTCATTGACCATGGAGTCAAAACCCCTGCAACAACAACCACCCTAGCCATCCCGGAACCCTCCAAACCCGCTGACACCAAGTGGAAGTTCTGGGATGACAAGAAGAAACAGCGAGCTGCTAAAAAGCAGCAAATTGTGGCTGTGCATGCCGCGATAACCCCTGCTGCTGATACTGCCCCGGTGAGGCAGTATGCTGGAAGTTTTCCTAAGTGCAACAAATGCAACTTCCACCACAACGACCCCTGTCATGAAATGCAGTGCTCTAACTGCAACAGGAAAGGACACACAGTCCGTTTCTGTAAATCCCCGGCGAGGCCGATCACCCAAGTCCCCGGCTCTGGCGCGAGCCTGACCTGCTACGGATGTGGCGAAGCAGGCCACTATAAGAGGGACTGCCCTAAAGCAAAGAATGTTGGAGGAGCAGGGCGGGTACTAGCAATAGGCCACGGGGAAGCAGTTGCTGACCCGACAGTGGTGACTGGTACGTTCCTCTTCGATAACTCCTATGCATGCATTCTGTTCGATAGTGGAGCGGAGCGAAGCTTCGTAAACCATAAATTTGCTCGCATGCTTAAGCAACAACCACACACACTTAAGGAACAATTCACAATAGAAATGGCTAATGGAAAAACTGAAAGTACGAATAGCATATACTTAGGTTGTACCCTAACTCTAGATAACCATTCATTCCCAATCGACCTCATGCCAGTCTCAATAAAAAGCTTCGACGTTATCATTGGCATGGATTGGTTAAGTCTTCATCGCGCCGACATCATGTGCTACGAGAAAGCAGTCCGTCTAAACCTTCCGTCTAACGAAACTCTTATCGTCTACAGCGACAAACCCGGTGCGAGTCTTCGTATTATATCAAGTATTCAAGCACAGAAGTATCTGCGTAAAGAATACCATGCATTCCTTGCTCACGTCGTCGACACGAGCCTCGAAACGAAAGAACTAAAGAACATCCCAGTAGTGAGCGACTTCCCCGACATTTTCCTAGAAGAGCTACCTGGATTACCTCCGCAACGACAGGTCGAGTTTAGAATCGACTTAGTCCCAGGAGCTACCCCAGTAGCCAAGTCGCCCTACTGCTTAGCACCAGCTGAGATGCAGGAACTCTCTGGTCAACTTAACGAACTGCTCAGCAAGGGCTTTATAAGACCAAATTTCTCACCTTGGGGAGCACCGGTCTTATTCGTTAAGAAGAAAGACGGATCATTCTGTATGTGTATCGACTACATAGAACTCAACAAACTGACGGTAAAGAATCGTTACCCTCTGCCTCGCATAGACGATCTATTTGACCAACTGCAAGGGGCGAACTATTTTTCCAAAATTGATCTGAGATCCGGATATCACCAACTACGAGTACTAGAGGAGGATGTGTCGAAGACAGCCTTCCGAACTAGTTACGGACACTACGAGTTCGTGGTGATGCCATTTGGATTGACCAATGCGCCCGCAGTTTTCATGGATCTGATGAATAGAGTATGCCGACCTTACTTGGATCAGTTCGTCATCGTTTTCATTGACGACATCCTGATCTACTCCCGAAGTAAGGAAGAGCATGGCGATCACCTGCGACAAGTTCTAGGGACATTACGTAAGGAGAAACTTTATGCGAAGTTCTCGAAATGTGAATTTTGGATCCGAAGAGTCGAATTCTTAGGACACGTAGTAAGCGAAGAGGGAATCCACGTGGACCCATCCAAAATTAAAGCCATTGAGAACTGGTCAGCACCGAAGACGCCTACAGAAATTCGTCAATTTCTAGGCCTCGCTGGCTACTACCGCAGATTCATACATAACTTCTCCCGAATAGCAAAACCTCTTACAACCCTGACCCAGAAAGGCGTGGCCTTTGACTGGGAAAAGAAACAAGAGAGAGCGTTCTAAACGCTCAAGCGAGCCTTGTGCACCGCGGCAATACTATCCCTCCCCGAAGGGATAGAAGACTTCGTAGTCTATTGCGATGCATCAAATCAAGGGCTCGGGTGTGTTCTGATGCAGCGAGGTAAGGCCATCGCCTACGCCTCGAGACAATTGAAGACACACGAAGTTAACTACACGACCCACGATCTTGAACTAGGAGCAGTGGTGTTTGCTCTGAAGATCTGGAGACATTACTTGTACGGAACGAAAAGCACTATTTTTACCGACCACAAGAGTTTACAACACATTTTCGATCAGAAGGAGCTCAACATGAGACAACGACGGTGGGTCGAGCTACTCAGTGACTACGAATGCGATATTCGTTATCATCTGGGTAAAGCCAACGTAGTAGCAGACACCCTAAGTCGGAAGGAATATTCTGGTCGCAAAGTCAAGTCATTGTCAATAACCATCCATTCGCACTTGTTTAAGCAAATTCAGGCGGCCCAACTGGAAGCCATGAAACCTGAAAATGTGACGAGTGAATCCCTTAGGGGAATGGACAAGAATTTAGAAGCCAGGGGTGACGGAGCCTTATTTTTCATGAACCGGATCTGGACACCGAAACATGGTGGTTTCCGAGACTTGGTCATGACCGAGGCGCACAACACTCGGTATTCCGTCCACCCAGGTTCAGATAAGATGTATCTGGATCTTAAAAACCTATACTGGTGGCCTAATATGAAAGCAGAGATTGCTACCTTTGTAAGTAAATGCCTTACTTGCGCAAAGGTTAAGATCGAGTACCAGAAGCCCTCCGGTTTACTGCAACAACCAGAGATTCCAGAATGGAAGTGGGAGCAGATCACTATGGATTTCATAACCAAGTTGCCCAAGACAACGGGTGGACTTGATACCATATGGGTCATCGTCGATAGATTGACCAAGTCTGCACACTTCCTGCCTATCAAAGAAACTGACAAGATGGAGAAACTTACGAGAACATACATTAGGGAAATCGTACGGCTACATGGTGTACCTATGTCCATTATCTCCGATAGAGATAGCAGGTTCACCTCAAGATTCTGGCAATCACTACAACATTCCCTAGGAACAAGGCTGGACATGAGCACAGCCTACCATCCACAGACCGACGGACAAAGTGAGAGGACCATCCAAATACTGGAAGATATGTTGCGAGCCTGTGTGATTGACTTTGGAAAGGCATGGGATACTCATTTACCCCTTGTCGAGTTTTCCTATAATAACAGTTATCACACGAGCATCAAGGCTGCTCCATTTGAAGCCCTCTACGGCCGAAAGTGCAGATCCCCTCTGTGCTGGGCTGAGGTGGGTGATACCCAATTAGCCACGGGGCAAGCTTCCGACAGTACTCTCACCGGTCCGGAGATCATTCGGGAAATGACAGAAAATTGTTCAGATCCGTGAACGATTGAAAGCCTCTAGAGACCGGCAGAAGAGCTACGTTGATAAACGAAGAAAACCTTTGGAATTTCAGGTGGGAGACCGAGTCCTTCTCAAAGTCGCACCCTGGAAGGGCTTGATACGCTTCGGAAGGCGTGGGAAGCTTAATCCGAGGTACATAGGGCCTTTCGAGATTCTTGCAAGAGTCGGCCCCGTAGCTTACAAACTCGACCTACCCGACGCACTTCGTAACGTACATTCTACATTCCATGTATCTAACTTGAAAAAGTGTCTGTCCGACGAGACTCTTGTAATCCCACTCGATGAGATCAAGATCAACGAGAGCCTCAACTTCGTGGAAGAACCGGTAGAGATCATGGACCGTGAGGTCAAGCAGACGAAGCAAAGCCGTATCCCTATCGTGAAGGTTCGCTGGAACGCCAAGCGAGGACCGGAATTCACTTGGGAACGCGAGGATCGGATGAAACTGAAATACCCTCATCTTTTCGCTTAACTGTTTGTAACTTCTTATTTGCTTAAATTATAATTTCGGGACGATCCTTCTAACGGGGGGATGATGTGACAACCCGAAATTTCCATTTTGTACGAACATTATCTATTCAATAGAAGCTAGATCAGTTTCAATGAATTTCAGACTTTTCTGAATAAGTTTGTGTACATTAGGGTTTATGTTTAAGGAGATATCAGGAGAGTGGATGCTCATGGGTTTGTGAAACTTGAGTATTTCAAAACTTCTTAATGTTAGAGTTCAATTCCGGAATAAAAATATTTTCTGCCAAAAATATTTCAGGACTATAAATAGATTTCTGAACTAAATTCATTCATTATTCACATTTCCAACTAGAGAAAAGCCATTTTCTCTCTCACGGATCTTCGGGTTTTCATCCCAAATCGTGAGTACACTTCTCTAGTTGTTTTATAATGCTTGTTATATGCTTAATAACATAGATTACATATCAAATATGTGAGATCCGGGAGTTTACCACCCAAGAACGTTCTTGGGGAGTAAACTCCAAAAAGAGGCTTAAGAGCTATCTAGTCCCATTTCCTTGATAAGTAACTAACTTAGGCTTGTATGTAAATAAATTAGAGACTAGAAAACAATCAAAAACACCAAGCTTTGGGTGTTTACGGCCCAAGAGTTTCTTGGACCGTGAACACCAAATTCAAGGGCCTAAAGGTGCCCTAATCACTCCTAAGGCTTTAGACTTGAATACCCAATTAATCCTAGCTAATTTATGGACTTCAAAACATCAAAAGCACCCCTTAAAGGGAGTTTACTGCCAAGAGAATACTCATAGGCCGTAAACACCAAGTAAGGGCACCAAAGTGTGCCTAGGGTCCTCCTTAGCCTTAAACAAATGCCTAGAAATTATCCTACTTGTGTTTGGGACTTGAAAGAATAAAATTACCCATCCCTTGAGAGTTTACGGTTGTAAACTCCAAAAGAAATGGTCTTTTGGCCGTAAACTCCTCAAAGGAGTATTTTAAGGCCCTAAACTACCCAAATAATTAAACAAACAAGTTAGGCTTATTCTAGAATCAAATAACACTTCAAAACACCAATTACCACCAAGATTGGAGTTCACGGCCGTAAACTCAAGGGTTTACGACCGTAAACTCCTTGTGTGGGGTTTATTGATTAGTAAACACTTATATAAGGCCCTTTGGTACATTAAACCCCTTTAGCCTTGTCCCATAACAACCTAGAAGCAACCCTTAGGACCTATAACACTTATACAAAGTGTTTACATGTTCCTGAGTGTCCCAACTTATTTCAATAAGTTATTATTTGGCTAATTAGTTATATATATGCTCATTATATGATAACTAGGCTCGTGCGTGTGAACAAGTCTCCCGTTTGCCACCTAGCACGGTATCCGATACTTCAATCCAATCCACTCACCGCAAGTGAGTTCATACCCATTTAATTAACCTTTGAAATACTTTTAAATGTTTTAAATACTTTTATGGGGGGGAACACAAGTTAAATACTTATAGTTATTATATCAATCACATGTGATTAATAACTAGAAAACCAATGATTTTATCACTGTTCAAACTGTTTTACTTCAAAATGTTTTACAAACTCTTTTACTTATCAAATACTTTTATTAAAATTTGTTTTACTTCTTATAAATTGCATGCCCATATATGTATAGATATATAATAAATGTTTAAAGGGCTTAGGAAGGTCATCCGCCCTATTTCCTTTTCCTCGATTTGGATGTGGTCTGGTGGGATTTCGGGTGACCGTCCGAAGGTCGTTTCAATATTAATTATATATCAAATATACATATATAGACATAAAAGTACTTCCATATTCATGTGTATTAGACACATCATTAGTAAGTTACCATCGGGGTAACACAGGATCATACTACTACAATTTCTAGATCAATGAGTCAGTTCATTCATGAGTCAATACTTATTACTATGAGTACATATACAACTATACTAGAAAGAGAAAATATACAACTATCCTAGAACGAGTAACATTATATTACATATACATGAATACGTTAACAATTGTGATCCACTGTATCGGAGCATGCCTTAAATGTCATGGCCCGAGTTGTAGCCAGAATTCTCTTGGAGGGAGAGCGTGAGTTTGCGTATAGATCTATACTGGATTGACTATCCTACACCTTGCTGCTAGCTGCAGCCGAACCTGCAGGTCTGCGGGTGCCAAACGTCATTCCGTTATTACGACCATTCGTATGTCGTTGTTACCGGTCGATAGTATGGTGCAATTTATCACATGGTACCTTAATATAAATCCGGTTTAAGGTAGTTATTACAGCAGTAGTTCCTATAATACAACACTACAGTACTACAATAATTTACCCATTACATATATTTAGTGATTATTTCACTTAAACATTAATGTACAAACTATATTTTGTTAAATGATAGTTACACTTGGGAAATTACACACTTTTACAACAAACGAGCAAACAAAACAGTTAAGCCTTGGTAGAAGGCTACTTTAATAGAAAATATAGGTTTTTCTGAGAAATTCAAACTTTTACAAACACTTACAAACATTTACTTACATTTTACAAACTTACACTTGAGACATGTTCAAACGTTTTTGATAACAAACCTCGACACTAAAATACTTATGAACTCACCAGCTTAATGCTGATAAACTCTTTCAAAATAACTTGTATTCTCAGGTCATCAGTAGACAGGTACCGATGCCAGATTTTGAGAAGATGGAGCGCATCTTAGACTCATCTTATTATTTTGATTTACATTATTTTTGGTGTCTATAACTATACAGAACACGCTTGTATTAAAATTATATATTTAATGCAATGGATGATGTTGTTTGCTTATTTACTTTTACTGTGTTGTGATACTTTAGATGACGTCCTCCGCCCTAGAACGTTTCCGCCGTTCTTGGTTTTGGGGTGTGACAGGTTGGAACAGGAGTTTTTGACCCTCAAGTAGGGTACGGAGTCTGTTACGGTTATTACCAGGATGTTTCATGAGAGGGCGATGTTCTGCCCTGAGCACGTGTCTACTGAGCAGGCACGTATGAGCCATTATTTGAGTATTTTGAGGAGAGATATTTGGGAGTTTGTGGCAAACTCCTCGTATCGTACATTTGCCGAGCTTCAGGAAAATGCCCGGAAGAGGGAAATCGAGCTAGAGACTCAGGCTAAGGAGGAGGCGGAGTCTCAGGGGAGGGATCGGCGACCGGCACAGTCCCAGCCGGCAGCCAAGCGGGCCAAGCCCGCTGATTCTAGAGCAGGAAACCAGAAGGGCCGCACGTGTGGAAAGTGCGGCAAGGGTCATGATGGAGTTTGTAGAGCTGGATCTTGCTACAAGTGTGGCAAGGAGGGGCATATGGCCAAGGACTGCCCTAAGGGGTTTGCAGTGTGTTTTCACTGCAATCAGACCGGACACTAGAAGGCCAAGTGTCCGCTACTGCGAGGGTCAACATAGGGAGCTTCTCAGGGGTCTGCCCCTGCTGCTGTTAGAGCTTCTGATAGTCGGCCGGTGAAGACCGAGACGCTGAAGGCTCAGGGGAGAGCCTTCCAGTTGACTGCGGAAGAGGTCCGCGCAGCGCCCGATGTCGTGGCTGGTATGTATTCTTTCATCTATTTATTTTAATGTCTGAGATTTTGTGCTTATATTATGATATGCGTAGGTACTTTTCTTGTGAGTTATGTACCTACTTTGGTGTTATTTGACTCAGGTGCGAGTCGATCTTTTATATCGTTGGCCTTTAGTCAGCACATCAGTATTAGTCGAGAGGCGTTGAGTCGACCTCTGAGAGTCTCCATCGCCGGCGTGAGAGCAGTGTATGCCACAGAGGTGATTCGAGGATGTGTACTCGAGATTTTCGGTGTAGAATTTCCTATTGATTTGGTCCCAATTGTGATGGGGGACGTCTGTGTCATCGTAGGCATGGATTGGTTGAGCAGATTTGGAGCAGTTATCGATTGCAAGCAGTAGCTGGTGACTATACGAGACCCAAGTGGGGGAGTTCTTACGGTGTACGGCGAGGGTACCCGTCCCGATTCAGCGTTTTGTTCGGCTGCTAGAGCGAGGCAGAGTCTACAGCAGGGCTGTAGTGGTTTTGTAGCGTATGTGATGGATACGAGAGTTGGTGCAGAGAGACCAAGTACGGTTTAGGAGGTTCCGATAGTGCGTGAATTCCCGGATGTCTTTCCCAAGGAGTTACCGGGTGTGCCTCCCGAGAGGCAGGTTGAGTTCCGCATTGATTTGATTCCAGGGGCAGCACCTACTGCCAAGGTGCCCTATCGCCTTGCACCTCCAGAGATGCAAGAGTTATCCTCGCAGCTGCAGGAGCTGCTGGGGAAGGGGTTTATACGGCCGAGCAGCTCGACGTGGGGAGCACCAATCCTTTTCATGAAGAAAAAGCATGGTTCACACCGAATGTGCATAGATTATCGAGAGCTGAACAAGTTAATGGTCAAGAACCGTTATCCTTTGCCGAGGATCCACGATTTGTTCGATCTGCTGCAGGGAGCGTCTTGGTTTTCCAAGATTGATCTGAGATCTGGATATCATCAGATGAGGGTGCGCGAGGAGGATATCCAGAAGACCGCATTCAGGACTCGTTATGGGCATTACGAGTTCGTGGTGATGCCATTCGGGCTCACCAATGCGCCTGGAGCGTTCATGGATCTCATGAACAGGGTATGCAGACCGATGCTGGATCGATCAGTGATTGTGTTCATTAATGACATTTTGGTGTATTCGAGATCCAGGGAACAGCATGAGGAGCATTTGCGAGAAATCCTCAGTATGCTGAGATCGGAGAGGCTTTACGCCAAATTCACCAAGTGCGACTTTTGGTTTCAGGAGGTGCAGTTCCTTGGTCACCTCGTTAACCAAAAGGGGATTTTGGTCGATCCGGCCAAGATTACGGCGGTGATGAGTTGGGAGGTGCCGAAATCTCCTTCTGAGATCAGGAGTTTTTAAGGGTTGGCCGGCTATTATCGGAGGTTCATCAGGGATTTCTCCAAGATTGTTGTTCCTCTCACCAGGTTGACCCGGAAGGGTGTGGTGTTCAGCTGGGGCCCAGAGCAACAGGCCTCATTTGAGACTCTTCGCCAGAGATTGTGCGAAGCCCCAGTGTTGGCTCTTCCAGAGGGAATGGAGGACTTCGTGGTGTATTGTGACGCATCGATATCTGGGTTGGGCGCGGTGTTGATGCAGAGGGGGCATGTGATCGCGTACGCATCAAGGCAGCTGAAGCCCCATGAGGCAAGGTATCCCACCCACGATCTAGAGTTGGGGGCTGTGGTGTTCGCCCTCAAGATTTGGCGCCATTATCTGTATGGGTTGGGTGTACGATATACACGGACCACAAGAGTTTGAAGTATTTGATGGATCAGCCAAACCTGAACTTGCGTCAGAGGAGATGGTTGGATGTAGTAAAGGATTATGATTGCGAGATCCTGTACCACTCGGGCAAGGCTAATATGGTAGCCGACGCCCTGAGTCGTAGGGCATAGAACGCCCCGATTCGGGATATTTGTATGAGATTGACGGTGATGACTCCGGTGTTGGACACCATCAGAGGGGCTCAGGCTGAGGCAGTGAGACCGGAGAACCGTAAGAGAGAGCGAGTTATCGGTCAGGTGTCAGAGTTCGTGACCGATAGCAGAGGGCTTATGACCTTCCAGGGTCGGATTTGGGTACCGTTTGTTGGAGGAACGCGCACCATCTTGATGGAGGTGACGCATAGATCGAGATTCTCGATCCATCCCGGGGCCACTAAGATGTTTTTGGATCTTAAAAGGGAGTATTGGTAGCCCTGTATGAAGAGAGATGTAGCGTGGTTTGTTGAGAGGTGCCTAACCTGTCGTAGGGTTAAAGCCGAACATCAGAGACCGCATGGTAAGTTGCAGCCACTGGAAGTCCCAGAGTGGGAGTGGGAGCAGATATCCATGGATTTTATAACCAAATTGCCGAGAACGGCGAGGGGTGTCGATGCGATTTGGGTGATAGTAGACCGCTTGAAAAAGAGCGCTCACTTTCTCGCCATTAGTGAGCGTTCTTCCGCGGAGAAGTTAGCAGAGATATATGTGAGAGAGGTGGTATCGCAGCATGGGGTGCCGATCTCGATTGTGTCAGATCGATATGTGCGTTTCACTTCCAGATTTTGGAAGAAATTCCATGAGGAGTTGGGTACGAGGCTGCATTTTAGTACCGCATACCACCCACAGACTGACGGTCAGAGCAAGCGGACGATTCAGACGCTCGAGGACATGCTCCGAGCATGTGTGTTGGATTTTGGCGGAAGTTGGGACACGTATTTGTCCTTAGCGGAGTTCTCCTACAACAGCATGTTGGGTTTTGAGCAATCTAACACTTCCTAAGTGTGCATGCAACCCTAATAAACCTTGGATCTATGTTTTCTTCTAAAATACATGCAAATAATAACTTCCAGGGTTTCTTCCTAACTAGCATTGCATAAGGATTATGAATCATAAAAGTACTAGTAGAAATACATACCTTTTGATGATGGTTGATTGTTTGGAGTTTGAGAGCCAAGCACCAATAGTGTGAATGCCTCAAATGGAATCACAAATCACCACAAACACTTGGAAAACTTTGAGAGAGTAGTATACTTTCTTGTGGAATCGGCCACCACTAAGTCCCACACTCCTAGTGTCACATTTCTTGCATCATATGCTTCTTTATATAGTGTGCATGGTTAGGGTGAAACCCTAATAACCCATGTCTTTTCCTTTCCAAGGATCCATGGGTTAAAAGCTCCATGGATCATCCATGGACTTTCATATTAGCTTAGCCCATTAACAAATGAGTATTAGCCCACACTATATAAAATATAATAGCCCATAATTTAATCAGTCTTCTTTTTAATCTCTAAATTAATTCATAATTAATTTAAGACTAAAACTAATTAAATAACATGACTTCATATTAATATATTATAACTTATAATATATTAATAAATCGTAAGTATACAATTCTCATAAAATTATCCATAAATCGTTTGGGTGAAGTGCAACCCAAATGGACCATGCCGGGTCGGGTCAAGTATGTACCAAATAAGTTATGGACTTAGACACATTATCCAACAGACTCCCACTTGGATAAGTCTAATAACTATATTTGTGTATGTTACTTCAGGAACCAACCAACAATCTTAGCTCTCGAAAACTCTATTGAACTATGAAGCGCCATTTTAGATAAGTGATCATATAATCCTCTGTTCTCATGATATCAGCCGGACAAATACATGGAACAACGTTGTACTTATTGTCCAACAGTTTTTTTCCCGATTTTCGATTTGTCTGACAAAGAACTTAATCGAACACATTAATTTAGTTCTGACCGGACGGTACATAGGTCACAACAAAATCATCGAGGGGCCCAGATATCGCTTCTATTTCTAGAAGGAACAGATAAACTTCGACTCATATGCTTGTTCTACTACTTGTTGAATTGTACACAAAGGCACGTTTTATAACATCAAGTTACTGATGCGTTTACGTGCAATCAATGCACAACCAACTCATAGGTAACAACTCATATCTCTAGGTTTGAAGATTTATATGATATTACCGTCTCACGATCACTCGAGATAAATTCCATGAAGTGATACAAGTGAGCGTGGGTTTATTCCAATACTCATAACTTATGAGCACTCATGAATGTTGTAGCAACCATTGCTATGACTAAACCCATTTAGCCATCTACAAACTCGATTCATGACAGTCTTGATTCATACCTACTTCCAACATATGAACGACTGTGGAGTGTTTAAATAACTTAGTCATTCGGAAAGAATAACCTAGCTATTTTGGAAGTCAAAACATGCAAAGTGAAACACAATAATAATCGAATCCAATATGGTCTCAGAACCCTTTTGAATATAAATAGAACCACCTTTTATTTATCACCATATTGATTACACATTATTCATTGTATAATGTTTCAAACAGACAACTTAAGACTTGAATAAAAAACAACAGTCGTCCCATGCTCCTAACATGTACACTTTGGTTTTTTAAACAATAGTTATGTCATACTCCAAGTATGCACACTATGTTTGTATATGATCCTTACATTGTGATGTAGATCAATTGAACATGATTCCAATGATACTCATTTCACAATCCCAAATCCTTATTGTAAATGTGAGAATCCCCGATTCCTATCATTTACCAAAAATTCTGTTAGATTTTAAACTTTTATGCAATGTTCCTCTTGTAATGATTATGCACAAAGTCACCAAAACCTTGTCACCAGTCATTACAGAGTATTCCAAAGAAGGTCAACTTCTATGGAACGGAAGTCTCATATTCAAAGTACATTGCTTTGAACATCCTTCTTGCATTAAGGTTTTCTAATCTCACATAGATTGAATAACTTCCACCTATGGAGACATTTCCATAGTCCCATTTTGACTATCACTTCCGAACAAGAGTTACTTCTTTTCAGAACATGTCAATATGGTCCTTTCCGACAACTTACATCATATTTCCAACTGTCCCTGAGCAACCTATCTTTGGCGAACCTCAGATTTGTCCTCAACAATTGCTTAATCACTTTAGTCATATCCAGTTCCAGACTTTTCCCTTCTCAATGCCTTAAGCATTTGGAAAATTTAGAAAAGATGAATATTATAGCACATGCAATCGATCCTATATCTGAAGCATATGGGACACGATTCATGATGTTTGACATAAAGACATGATACTAGACCAGTCTTTTGCTACAATACTTTTTATTTGCCATGTTTTCAAAATTTAACTATGAAGAGGGATGCCGTAATCATAATCGAATTTTGAAAACGCAATATATATAGAATTTCTTCAAGTTGAACCATTCCAACATAAAATTCATACATATATATTCTTGACTAAAGATGATTAAAATCTCAATCTAAGCTTTAGAATTGAAACGAAGTATAATTTCCTCTCCTTTAATTATAGCAAAACAACTTTTCAACCCCTGCAACTTCATGAATTGAAACTTTGTTTTCTATAATTAACATTGCTAACTTGCAACACTAAACGTAATAATCATGCTCCCACTAACATGATGATTATCAGCATAACACTTATGCTCCCACTAGCTCTGACATATTTCCAGAAATCTGCTGGACTTCTGAAATTTAGATTCATACACCCTTTCTTAGATAGCTCACATGTGTGTCTAAGCAATTTCAAGAACTATGAAAAGGGATGTCGTAATCATAGTCTCAATTTCTTAGACCTTTTCCATTTCTCACAAGTCCATGTTAGTGTGCCGGTTAACCACACACGCTCCACTAACGACTTTTGAAAATGCAAATAACACAATTGATATCTATGTAAAATCTACTTAGTGAAAGCGTTTCCTCACCATCATTTTCATGAATCGGAGAGAAACCTTATGACACTTAGATTTTATAGTGTATGAGTTCCTATCCATGTGAATTTGTCAAAACCATAATCACAAGATAAGGTTAGTGACAAATTCAGCCTTACATGGATTAAACTTGTTCAATCTTAGTTTCTTGTCACTTTGGTAGCACAAGGCCCACCAATGCTTCCAAGTTGAACTCTGATAACTCACATGCAAATTCAACTTATTTGAAGTAGGTACAGAAATAAGAATTATGTCAACACGATAGGTTGCAAAACTTAAGTTGTGTGCTAGTGATAAATTACAGGTTTTACTCTTGATTAAATCTTGAAACTCTTTCAGGATCTTTAAGGCTCCCACTGTCCCCTTGACATAAAAGTTTCCCCAGTCAAGAACCATTCCTTGACAAAACAAATATTCAAGGGATAGTGCGGATTCTTATCAAGACTAACACTTCACACAATTGGTCTTAGTTGGTCTTTGTCTCATCCAAGACATCACAACTTACCAATCTCAAATGTACAAGGGTAGAAACATTTTACACTACATTTGATAAGTGTTTTAAACCTTACTTTATGTCACTCAATGTTACAATCTTGGAGTATGACTCTAAGAATTGTTTTGGAACGAAGTATGACTCATCTTCTCGATCTTAACCAATCCAACAATTCATGACCTCTCTTCTTAGCCATAACAATGCACTAAGACGTCCTTAGAGTATGAATTTGTGATATGGTTTCATAATCATTAAGATGATCATGAAATATGATACTAAAGTACTCTCCCATCCTTTCAGATTTGAGAAACTTTAATCTTTTTGCCTAATTTGATTCTTCTCATTTGTTTTGTCATACATTGTAACCTTTCCAATGTTACAGAATTAAACTTAACCTCATAAGTATAATCATATTTACTAATCTTTAGTAAATCATGACAAATCAATCTTTGTGGTGGACCTTGACCAGCGCACACCCAGTGTACCTAATTCCTTAGTCCTTCAATTGACTCACATATACATGTGATCAAAGAATTAGTCTTAATTTTCAAAGATGAAAATTCTCATTTATCATACAATACAACTTGTATGATTCCAAGTTTCTGTCCAATTGAAACTTGGGTGATGAAAAACTTTCTTCATTTGGTAAATTCAGACACTACCACAAATGAAAGAATCAAATCCACTTTCCAATATTGCTATTACTGGAAACATATAAGCAACAATTTTCCACAGATGCCATTGTAAGGATATTTTTAAAATAAATAAAATTAAAACCCTTTTTTTCTTTTATTTTAAAACTTTGCGGAAAAACTTATCCTTACAATCCACATGAAAACCTTGTTGTTATCTATTCATAAGCAATATATTATAACTCTTAAGCAACATCTCAAAATTCTGAAACCATGCGATCGAAAACCCACCTTTGCAATCAGAATCAACATATACTTACTTTAAGCTTCCTATCTTTTCTTTGATTCTTAAAAACATCAGCATGTGACCCATTCACATTATGTAATAAGAATCTCCAAATAGGAACTTAATAGAGTTAGACAGTGGACTTTACCCGAAGTAGAGTCAAACCTCTTGACTTGATCAACCTTATGACCTTTCAGGTGAATAGGGCAGCTTCGCAACCAATGCCCCTTCCTTTGGCAACAAAACACATGGACCCTTTGGTAATGGCACATGAGACTATCTCAGAATTTGCCTTTCTCTTTACTATTTGGTCAACCGAGTTGACTATAGCCGATCCCTTTCCATTGGTAAGAGAAATCCTTTTCTAGATATCCGATGCTACCATTTTCAATGTCCATGTAGACTTGGGAAGTTGTTCTTTTAATCAAATTTGCTTTACTGGTGTTCCGAATCATTGCTGATTCCACAACACCAAGCAAAAAGATAACATCATTAAGGGTCATGTCATAGTCTGCCTCATAGTAGTCCCAAAGAGACTCACTATGTTACTAAGAAAGTGATTGAACATCCAACTTTCACGAGACTTTGACACCCAACTCTCCCGGCTTGTCAATATGTGACTTTATCTCCAACATGTGAGCACACATAGACTATGCTTGCCAATAGGGATTGAGTGACTTTAAACTTTTCAAGAACTTGTGGGTGAGGGAGAATAATTGGAGGAGGTGCAGGAAGTGAAGCATGATGTTGAGGGACACCATCTTCAAGAGATTTGGGAAGATCATAGTTGTCTGAACCAGACATCTATAATGGGAGAAAATCAAGTTAGTTGATTCAAAGTCCTTAATATAACACCCAATATGAAATATTAAGGCTAGGACCCAACACAATATTTTATAATTTGGAAGAGGGATGCCGTAATCCAAGCTATAAAATATTTGAAGGTAGGCGAATGACGATTCACCAATTTCCACCATGAGAAACGAAATAATTTATTAGGTTTTAATTGGATTTGAAATTCCTAGATCTTTTGAGATTCATTGAAATTTTCAATGGCATGTTTCAATTTCGAGTGTGCCCTCTCAAATTTTGTGACTGGGATGCCGAGGATCACAAAACAAGGTGTGAATAACCATACCAATTCACTTGGTACCCTTAATATTATCACCCAATCAATGTGCCGGTTAACCACACACGCTCCATTGATCTATGACAAACATTAAGTCACCCTTCGTGATCCTTACTAGTGCAAGTTAGTGTGCCGGTTAACCACACACGCTCCACCAACGACTTGGTAAGGTACAAAGTGTGAATTCCATGGGCTAGCACCAAATTCACATTTTTCCTAAAGTAACTAAGATTGGGAATTAAATAAAACATTTAGTTACTTTATGATAATCGTTATACTTTTAATGAGAATTTAAAGTCATTGTCCTACCCGTTCGGCTAACGACCCTCCACCAGTCAAGCAAGCGGTGGGTGAGAGTGGACACCCATTAAGTTGCCATTTTATAGGCAACAACCTTATACCAACCTTATAGACCGGTTTCGTGAATGAGGCCTACTAACGGTAAAACGACTTGTTCTTATACATATATATATATATATATATATATATATATATATATATATATATATATATATATAATTAACCATTAATGTTATAAATAGTATAAGTGTAGAATTTTAACTTTTAAAACTTCTAGGGTATGGAATTAAAGTTTGTGTGAGACTTTACAAATTCCAAAACTTGAGGGCAAGTTTTGAACAATTCATAAACTTTTGGATATTCATAACTTATGGGTTTTAATTAAGTGGTTAATACTTTTAATGAAGAGTCTCTTGGAAATCCATAACTTGAGGACAAGTTTGTAACAACAGCAAAATTCAGGTCAAAATTTAAACTCTTATAAAACCGTAATTAAGTATACTAAGTGGTAGATATCGTAACAAGGTTTTCATACATATAAAGAACACACAAATTCGAGTTATAACGAAGAAGCTATGACTATTCTAAGATTTCCGACAAAACCGGCAACACCGATTAAACGAAAAACGCGAAGTTCCAATACAATACTTTTTAGCCTTAAATATCTAAATGAAAGTAATAGATATCATTAAACAGTGAACATACATAAAAAGAACGTCCAAATCTGACTTCGTATGAGGAAGTTATGATTTTTCTAAGTTACGGATATAGCAGTAGGCAGCTAAAAACTCGAATCGGAGATCGAGCGACTTTTGGCCGGAATGACCTAAACGAGAATCGAAGGTCTCGACAATGGTAATTCATCGGTAAAAAGTCTGGCAAAAACCGACGTCAGATAAAGATGTTATGAATTTCTAAAGAAATTCCTTAATCACGACTTTTTAAAAATAAATAATAAAAATAATTTCGAAATTTGCCGACGGAGTCTAAACAAAAGTTGTAGATCGTAGTCTCACCTTCACATGGATATAAAGAACATAAAAAACGGAGTTCGTATGACGAAGATATGAATTTTAGAAGTTTGCTAAATAATAAAAATATAAATTTAATTAAACCCCGGTATTATCCGAAGAACGAGTCAGCGGTCCGATCCCTCGTATGCCCAGCGTACTGTCGTACGCCCCGCGTACTCGGATGCTAGGCTCCGGATTGTCCACGTCGCTTCGATGCTTCTTCCGAGGATGCGGTAAGCCATGACGTCTCGTACGCCCCACGTACGAGCGTACGCCCCGCGTACGCGAGGCTTCCAGACCCTATAAAAGGGATGCGAAGGTGCCGGCCATATTTGCTAATTTCCTTCCTTTCTCGCACCGAAGCTCTGCGTTTCAACCCTCGGAGTCATCCCAAGGGCCCGGTTTTCATATCCAAGTTTGAAAGGAAGTTTTACGCTCCCGAGATTCCCGAGAATCCCGAGAAATCCGCTTTCTCGAGTAGAAGTTCTGCTCGGTTTTCGTCTCGCTTTCTTCAAGCTATCAAGTGAGTTAATACCCCTACAACCACACTTTAAATGTTTTTTAAATGCTTTTTAAACACTTTTAAGGGGGGGGGGGAATACAAGTAAACACACGACTAAAATCGTGTGAAACATCGATCTTTTGCTATACTTTTCATATTGTTGTTTTAACCATCTTATGAAATCATCATCATGCAAAACACCTCACAACACAGCTTTACCCTTTTAGGATACAATATGTTTTGATAAATAGAAATAATGTTTTATTTATACGTTTACATACAAATACATCTTATCAAGGGTAACATCCTTTAATAAATCATTTTATGCATTCAAAGAACTTATGATTTATGCTTTGTCAAACATTGTGAAAAAGGATAAACTTTGCATACAAAACTACTACTTTAATACAGACTTAGTTGAGAATCCGTGAGACGTGTACATCTTCAAATCATACCTTTTTGCTAAAAGGTACCGCTTCAAGTCCTGTCTATAACCAGAGTCTCCCGTTCGGAGAACGTGTCAAATGTGTATAGATCTATACGGGAAGTCATGATCCCGCGCCCTGACTGTTAGCTACAGTCCGTCCTTTGGGGTGACAATTTGTCATAACACTACGACGCCTGAAGAACGTCGCTACAGGCATATTATGTTCAGTATGGTTATAAAACTCATCGGATATACAATTATTATGGTATTATGCTTTTATGAACAAGTAGTTACTAAAACTATTCTTCATCTAACAAGTGCGATCTTCGTATAGCTTTATTATATAAAACTATGCCACACCTTTTAAGCACGTCAGTTGCTTGCGATTTTCAATCTTAGAGACTGCCAGTTACTTTAGGAAAATAAGGGTTTTTCCCGCATCTAGAACAAACAACTAATAGGAAAATAAGGGATTTTCCTAGTGCAATTGTTTACAACTTATAACACGAACATTCATATGCATTTCATACTTTTATAAGAAAATAAAGGTTTTTCTTGGAAAACACAACAAATCATATCTCAACTATTAGGGAAAATATGGGATTTTCTGGATCTAATACATTCATTTTCAACACAACGAATCATAACTCTTTTCATTTGAAAATGCCGCGTTTTCTGGAAAACATACACGAACTTTCGAATGGCGTACATTTCTCAAAACACTACTTATGAACTCACCAACTTAATTGTTGACACTTTCTCTTTGAAATAACTTGTATTCTTAGGGAACTGCTAAGCAGGTTTGGAAATCAACTTTTGGGGATTAAACGTGCTGACGTTAATTACTTCTTTTGACAGATGTTTATGTATTTATCTTTTGAACATGTAACGAATACAATTATGTAAACATTTTGGAATCCTTAATATATATGGTGATGTGTACTTTCCTTTCTATGAACTGTTATGATACTGAATATGACGTCCTCCGCCCCCGAACGTTTCTGCCGTTCTGGTTTGGGGGTGTGACAGATCGGTATCAGAGCCTTGTTTATAGTGAATTAAGTATATCAAAACCATTTTTGGTATACAACTATAAACACAACTGGGCAAAAACACTTTGAGTAAGAGTCATACTTTTAAAAATTAAATTTATTTAGTTTTTGTAAAGTAGGCATGCATTCATTTCGTATTTACAACATGGTCAGTATCATAATTAAAGCAATATAGAAGTATTATAAATAAGTTGTGCAGTGCAGGTATGCCTTGGGACATGTAATCGGAACTGGGAAGAATATAGCCAATCAGAACTGGGAAGAATATAGCCTGATCAACTATATTTGTCCGAGAGCCGACTAACGTATGCCAAGGAGTGTCTGCAATGGATAACAAATTTAAAACTTACCAAACGCATATCGTTAAAGAATACTAAGGGAGTATTCGAATACCTACAACCATTAAACTTAAGGGTAAATTCCATGTGCTTTAGCTTACAGTCAATTCTTAACCCTATTCTCGTATAGACTCAAATGGTCGGATTCCATCACCCCGGTGACCCCTACTACCCCAACCAAGGTAATGGAGAAAGGATAGAGAATGATCCTAAAGAAGGAATGCAAGAAGAATTAGACTCAGATCCCGAGGACGATAACCTACCCTTAACGGATCCAATTCAAAATCCTAATCCTCGGCCGGAATTTCATGGCTCGACGCCCCTTTGGGCAACTAACCTGAATAGGTGGAGCCACGAACAAGATCAACCCCTTCCACTCAACGGAGACCGAAGCTTCTACAATCTAAGCGAGGGAGGCTCAGCAGACAGAGCCCTCCCTATATTGGTTCGTCGGATTTCTCGCATTGGTGAACAAGGACGGACGACCATCCATCGAACTGAGGAGAATGATGCGAACACTGGAGTCAACACAGTTCGCATCCGACAGTTAGAATTAGCTCACGGGAGAATCGTAAATCGAAATGAAGAGTTGCAGAGAGAACTAACGGCAACTCAAACCGAAGTGATAGAACTTCGGGCACGCCAGGCAAGACATGAACTACGTATGCTCGAGATGGAGTGTCAGTTGGCGGAATCTAAAGCCCAAGTAGCCAGCTCGCGTAACAAATAATACCTGTCTGACTTCCAAAATTTTGTCATAACATAAGACCTCGGATAAAGTCCTTACTTTTCTTAACCTTGTAATCAGAGACCTTTAGATAGGTCAAATTTTCCTAACTACAAAATGTAACGCACCATGTTTTATAATATATATGATGTACTTCCTTTATTAACCCCTTTGTATGCCCCTCCAATTCATGAGTTTATCTACTCTCCTGATGAGTCGAACTAAGAACCCTATTCAAGGATAAACCAAACTTCTGATATAACAAATCACTAATGCGCGACTTTCGAATCATTAAAACTTATAGTTTTTCTTGTTATTTCCTTATCAGAACAATGTCTCCTCGTAGATCAGCACGTAGAAACGCAACCCCACCACCACCTCCCTAATATGACCCCAACATAGTGCAATCTGCTATCACTGCGGCACTAACAGCTACACTGTCTCAAGCAAACTTTAGCAGCGCAGCAAGGGCCGGAAATAATCAACTTACCAACGCAACCCCATTCCTACAATTGGACACCGCCACTTTGCAAGCTACAGTTATAGCCACCGTGGCAGCCATTATAGCGTACAATAACTCTGTCAACTCAAGCAGGGAAGGAAACGATATCAAAAATCCTAATCAAAGAAACAATCAAAGCCACCTACCAGTAGCTGCCTATAAGAATACCGAAAGGTACGAACACAAGAACATGAAACGAAAACCCTGGAGCGAGAGGGGAGGCAAATCAACTCAAAGAAACGCTAAAAAGCAATCAACAAACCATACCCCTACACCCAAAAGGTCGTACAACGGCAACCAGCCTAAGTGCAACCGATGCAACTTTCATCATCACGGACCCTGCCGTGAATTGCATTGCGTTAGTTGTTATAGAAAGGGACACACCGTCCGCTACTGCAGAGACCCAGCCCAACTAACTGCTCCAGCCACAAATGTAGGAGTAGACCGTGCTTGTTTTGAATGCGGAGTAACGGGACACTTCCGAAGGGACTGCCTAGAGTCAAACATCATGAATGCTGGTGGAGGAGGCCGAGTATTCGCAATGGGCCAAGAGGAGGCTATTGCAGACCCCACGGTTATTTTGGGTACATTTCTCCTCGATAACTTATTTGCATACATTCCATTTGATAGTAGGGACGCAGAGGAGTTCCGTGAGTCACAAGTTAAAAATCTACTCGAACAAACACCCTAATCATTAAACAAAACTTTCATAGTAGTAATAATAGAGATAGACTAAAAAGAACTGAAAACACATACGTAGAATGCACTATCCCATTAGCGAACGTCTTACAAAGTACCGACATCGACATTCGACGTGGTTTGTTGTGGCCCTACCCATACCAGTTCCATTAGTTATAAAAGACCCTTTCACTTTAACCATCGACTAACGAAACTCGATCGATTTATAACGACAAACCCGACACAAATCCCAATTGGTTTTTAGTTTCAAAACCCCGAAGTACTCATGTGAGGAGTATTATATCTTTACAACCTTCCCGTAGTATCCCCCAACAGATCATTTAGAAATACCACGCATACAACAAGACAAATCCAAGCTCAGAAATCAGGAATGAATTCAACCATTAGCTGCAAAACGTAGCTGCCCTAATGCATCGAGTGAATAAGCTAACATTTAGAACATAAGTAAATAAACCTAAAACCACACAATCCCGATCGATCGAAGTGATAGGCGGAGTAATGAAGGACCACTGAAACACGCACATTAGGATCTAGATTCATAAAGGAACAAGAGGAACAAATGGACCAGAAGCACTCACGCCTGCCCGCAAGAGTTGGAGTCCCAGTCAAAATGCGAATTTCGGGACGAAATTCTCTCTAACGGGGGGATAACGTAACAACAGCAAAATTCAGGTCAAAATTTAAACTCTTATAAAACCGTAATTAAGTATACTAAGTGGTAGATATTGTAACAAGGTTTTCATACATATAAAGAACACACAAATCCGAGTTATAACGAAGAAGTTATGACCATTCTAAGATTTCCGACAAAACCGGCAACACCGATTAAACGAAAAACGCGAAGTTCCAATACAATACACTTTAGCCTTAAATATCTAAATGAAAGTAATAGATATCATTAATCAGTGAACATACATAAAAAGAACGTCCAAATCTGACTTCGTATGATGAAGTTATGATTTTTCTAAGTTACGGATATAGCAGTAGGCAGCTAAAAACTCGAATCGGAGATCGAGCGACTTTTGGCCGGAATGACCTAAACGAGAATCGAAGGACTCGACAATGGTAATTCATCGGTAAAAAGTCTGGCAAAAACCAACGACAAATAAAGATGTAATGAATTTCTAAAGAAATTCCTTAATCACGACATTTTAAAAATGAATAATAAAAATAATTTCGAAATTTGCCGACGGAGTCTAAACAAAAGTTGTAGATCGTAGTATCACCTTCGCGTGGATATAAAGAACATCGAAAACGGAGTTCGTATGACGAAGATATGAATTTTAGAAGTTTGCTAAATAATAAAAATATAAATTTAATTAAACCCCGGTATTATCCGAAGAACGAGTCAGCGGTCCGATCCCTCGTACGCCCAACGTACTGTCGTACGCCCCGCGTACTCGGATGCTAGGCTCCGGATTGTCCACGTCGCTTCGATGCTTCTTCCGAGGATGCGGTAAGCCATGACGTCTCGTACGCCCCACGTACGAGCGTACGCCCCGCATACGCGAGGCTTCCAGACCCTATAAAAGGGATGCGAAGGTGCCGGCCATATTTGCTAATGTCCTTCCTTTCTCGCACCGAAGCTCTGCGTTTCAACCCTCGGAGTCATCCCAAGGGCCCGGTTTTCATATCCAAGTTTGAAAGGAAGTTTTACGCTCCTTAGAATCCCGAGAAATCCGCTTTCTCGAGTAGAAGTTCTGCTCGGTTTTCGTCTCGCTTTCTTCAAGCTATCAAGTGAGTTCATACCCCACAACCACACTTTAAATGCTTTTTAAACACTTTTAAGGGGGGGGGGGAATACAAGTAAACACACGACTAAAATCGTGTGAAACATCGATCTTTTGCTATACTTTTCATACTGTTGTTTTAACTATCTTATGAAATCATCATCATGCAAAACACCTCACAACACAGCTTTACCCTTTTAGGATACAATATGTTTTGATAAATAGAAATAATGTTTTATTTATACGTTTACATACAAATACATCTTATCAAGGGTAACATCCTTTAATAAATCATTTTATGCATTCAAAGAACTTATGATTTATGCTTTGTCAAACATTGTGAAAAAGGATAAACTTTGCATACAAAACTACTACTTTAATACAGACTTAGTTGAGAATCCGTAAGACGTGTACATCTTCAAATCATACCTTTTTCCTAAAAGGTACCGCTTCAAGTCCTGTCTATAAACCAGTCTCCCGTTCGGAGAACGTGTCAAATGTGTATAGATCTATACGAGAAGTCATGATCTCGCGCCTTGACTGTTAGCTACAGTCCGTCCTTTGGGGTGACAATTTGTCATAACGCTACGACGCCTGAAGAACGTCACTACAGGCATATTATGTTCAGTATGGTTATAAAACTCATCGGATATACAATTATTATGGTATTATGCTTTTATGAACAAGTAGTTACTAAAACTATTCTTCATCTAACAAGTGCGATCTTCGTATAGCTTTATTATATAAAACTATGCCACACCTTTTAAGCACGTCGGTTGCTTGCGATTTTCGGTCTTAGAGACTGCCAGTTACTTTAGGAAAATAAGGGTTTTTCCCGCATCTAGAACAAACAACTAATAGGAAAATAAGGGATTTTCCTGGTGCAATTGTTTACAACTTATAACACGAACATTCATATGCATTTCATACTTTTATAAGAAAATAAAGGTTTTTCTTGGAAAACACAACAAATCATATCTCAACTATTAGGGAAAATATGGGATTTTCTGGATCTAATACATTCATTTTCAACACAACGAATCATAACTCTTTTCATTTGAAAATGCCGCGTTTTCTGGAAAACATACACGAACTTTCGAATGGCGTACATTTCTCAAAACACTACTTATGAACTCACCAACTTAATTGTTGACACTTTCTCTTTGAAATAACTTGTATTCTCAGGGAACCGCTAAGCAGGTTTGGAAATCAACTTTTGGGGATTAAACGTGCTGACGTTAATTACTTCTTTTGATAGATGTTTATGTATTTATCTTTTGAACATGTAACGAATACAATTATATAAACATTTTGGAAACCTTAATATATATGGTGGTGTGTACTTTCCTTTCTATGAATTGTTATGATACTGAATATGACGTCCTCCGCCCCCGAACGTTTCCGCAGTTCTGGTTTGGGGGTGTGACAAAGTTATGGAGTCCATAAAAGCATTTATTAGAAAACTCTTCAAGAAAATGTAACTTATGACTTCTTAAAAAACATTTAAAAGAAAAAACTTTTGGAATTCCATAACTTGAGGACAAATTATGAATTCCATTAAAACACATTAAGATCAAGAATTAACTAACAAACAATTTGCAAATAATTCCTATGATCTAACAAACTCATATGAACAAGAACATCCACATCAACAATTTCAAGAATCATATGAACACATATAAACTTGAAATTTTGATTATAATTTTGAAACTGGTCCACCATCATCATTACCACATCAAAAACATGTTTTATGAGTCCATAACAGTTTAAGGTAATGATTCTAGACCAATTCCAGCACCAAAACTCGAAGATATGCTATCTGGGGTTCCAACTCGTCGAGTGCATGAACCAACTCGCCGAGTTGGATGAATTTTGTCTTGGACTCGTCGAGTCCCTTCATGGACTCGGCGAGTCTGCTATGCAGACAGCACATAAACTTCGATTTTCAGCAATCTGCATCAAGTATTCAAGAAAACAAGCCTAGGCTCTGATAACACTGTTGGGTTTTGAGCAATCTAACACTTCCTAAGTGTGCATGCAACCCTAATAAACCTTGGATCTATGTTTTCTTCTAAAATACATGCAAATAATAACTTCCAAGGTTTCTTCCTAACTAGCATAGCATAAGGATTATGAATCATAAAAGTACTAGTAGAAATACATACCTTTTGATGATGGTTGATTTTTTGGAGTTTGAGAGCCAAGCACTAATAGTGTGAATGCCTCAAATGGAATCACAAATCACCACAAACACTTGGAAAACTTTGAAAGAGTAGTATACTTTCTTGTGGAATCGGCCACCACTAAGTCTCACACTCCTAGTGTCACATTTCTTGCATCATATGCTTCTTTATATAGTGTGCATGGTTAGGGTGAAACCCTAATAACCCATGTCTTTTCCTTTCCAAGGATCCATGGGTTAAAAGCTCCATGGATCATCCATGGACTTTCATATTAGCTTAGCCCATTAACAAATGAGTATTAGCCCACACTATATAAAATATAATAGCCCATAATTTAATCAGTCTTCTTTTTAATCTCTAAATTAATTCATAATTAATTTAAGACTAAAACTAATTAAATAACATGACTTCATATTAATATATTATAACTTATAATATATTAATAAATCGTAAGTATACAATTCTCATAAAATTATCCATAAATCGTTTGGGTGAAGTGCAACCCAAATGGACCATGCCGGGTCGGGTCAAGTATGTACCAAATAAGTTATGGACTTAGACACCTTATCCAACACAACAGCCATCATTCGAGCATCGATATGCCGCCCTTTGAGCTGTTGTTTGGGAGGAGGTGTCGGACCCCCATTTGTTGGGGAGAGGTGGGGCAACGAGTGTTGGGTAGCACAGAGATTATGCTTCAGACGACAGAGCAGATACAGCAGGTCAGGCAGAGATCGTTGACCGCTCAGAGTCGCCAAAAGAGTTATGCGGATAGGCGACGATCCGAGCTTGAGTTCCAGGTCGGTGATTATGTTCTCCTGAAGGTATCTCCTTGGAAAGGAGTGATTCGATTCAGGAAGAGGGGCAAGCTAGGGCCCCGGTATATTGGGCCGTTCAGAGTAATCGCGAGGGTGGGCAGGGTAGCATATCGATTGGAGCTACCTGCGGAGTTGGAGCGGATTCATAATACCTTCCACGTGTCTCAGTTGAGGAAGTGTATAGCCGACGAGTCAGCGGTAGTACCGTTAGAGGATATTCAGGTGGATGCGAGCCTGAACTATGCGGAGAGACCAGTTGCGATTGTGGATCGGAAGATCAAGGTTCTGAGGAACAAGGAGGTGCCTCTGGTGTAGGTTCAGTGGCAACATCGAAGAGGATCCGAGTTGACTTGGGAGCCAGAGCAGGAGATGCCTGAGCAGCATCCGGAGCTATTTCAGGGATGAGTCTTCGAGGGCAAAGACTGTTTCAAGTGGGGAGAATTGTAACATTCGGAATTTCAGGTATTATATTTATTCGTTGTATTTCAATTTTTGTGGAAGAACTCGGCAATTTGGTGCGTAGACTCGCCGAGTAGAGACGCGAATCATTATCCGGGTGGATGGCTGGACTCGGCGAGTCGCCCCGAGGACTCGGCGAGTCCATGCTGTTTAATGAAACCCTAATTTCTCGGGTTTGGATCCAATTTTAAGGGCCTTATGGTTGTCATTTGCGGCTACCAGACCCTAGAGAGAAACCCTAAGTGAGCTAGAGCGATTGTGAGAGGAAAGGAGCCATTTCTTGATCATTTGTTTGTGTTTTTGCAAATAGAAGAGGACCAAGAAAAGAGGAGGCTGAAGAGGGTGCTAATCTAGTGATTCCAGGGCTCAGAGACTTCATGTTGAGGTATCCATTCGACCCTTCTTCAGTTTATGGTGTAATTCCTAGAGTTAGGGCTTTTTAGCCCCTTTAGAGGAAGGTTATATTGAGTAATTGGTCCCTTCTCGTGTTGGTGTTGTAGATCTGGACCCAAAGAGGTCCAGAGACCCTTTTCCCTTGAGCTTTATGAGTGTTAATGGGGGTTATAAGCTTAGGATGTCATTTTAGAGGTCATATCTTCAAATAAGGCCTTTGAGCCTTTGCATGAGCACCAAAATGTTAGCTTTACATCATTAAAATGCTTTGGGAAGCTGGATCTACGGTTTAGAGGAGCGGATCTAACCTCAGGATGTCAGCTCAGCTTGAGCATGGCATGAACTCGGTGAGTCCGATAGCCGACTGGTCGAGTAGGACAAGGGTTTTCCCCGATAATCACACAGTTGGTGACTCACTGAGTTGGGGAAGTGACTCGGTGAGTCAGAGGGAATCTAGAGGACAGAGTGCACGATGGTACTCGCCGAGTCAGGAGCCGGACTCGACAAGTTGGGTTGGGACATTTCACAGATTGTGATCGGTGATGATTTGCAGAGTTGGGGTTGACTCAGTGAGTCGAATGAGGACTAGGAGAGTGGAGAACATGTGTGGACTCGCCGAGTCACAGTTGTGTACTCGGCGAGTTTGGTCAAGGTTGACCGTTGACTTTTAGGATTAGTCAATGTTTGGACCTTAGAGTCATCGGAAGGGTAGGATAGTCTTTTACCCTTCCTAGAGGATGTATAGAGAGAGAGATTAGCCTAGCCCTGAGGGTTGTATTAATTAGAGTATTTATTTCATGTGATTAAGCAGGGGCTAGACCAAGGTTTACCGAGTCATAGATTTACTGAGATATCCGAGGTGAGTCTTCTAACTATACTTTACCTTGAGTAGGTAATCAGAGTTATGTGATACAGTGTTTGTATGCTATATATGTGTTATGTGTTGCACTGCATTATTCTATGTGATTTATGTTGTGCATGTTATAGAGTCAGAACCTGAAGGTTCACAAAGATAGAACCTGAGGGTTCACAGAGTTTGGGTGCACGGACCCACAGAGATATAGCCTCGAGTGGCTAATATGTGTTATATATGGTATTTTGGGGAACTCACTAAGCTTCGTGCTTGCAGTGTTATGTGTTATGTGTTTCGGGTACTTGTGAGGATCGCGGGAAGGCGCTGACCTGATCAGTACACACACGTGATTTTTATGTTATGAGATCTTGGGATTGATATATGTTATGAATTGAGTTTTAAACAATGATGTTTTTATGAGTAATGAATGAATTATGTTTTTATAAAATGCGAAAAATTGTTTTGAAATTTACGGTGTTATAGTCAATCTCCTCCTGAGTAAAAGTTTTAGCAGTGTAATTGTCATTAAATGGGGGAGGAACACTCTCATAACCTATTCCAACTTGCTTTTCGTCCTTCCACTTCATTTGTTTTTCAATTATTGTTGTTATTTTCTCACTTGACACATCGAATTTTTTAAAGTTAAAATCAACATTTTCAAAACGTATCTTCAATGTGTTATGTTCCTCAGTGACAACAACAAGTTCTTTCTGAATGTATCCATAGTTGACACACTTGTTGCTGTAATCCTCTTGCAATTTTCTAAAGTCCTTAGTCTTGGCCTCTAATTGTTCTTTCAATGGTTTCTGGCCTTTGCTAAGGGTGTACCGCTGATACTTAAGTTCCTCATTCTCCCTTTTTAGTAATTCAATTTGATCATGTAAAATTTTGACAGTGTTAATACAAGTTTGAGAAAAAGAAATTTCACTAACCTTTGGCTTTGCAGGCTCTGGGTTGGTCTGCACCATAAATGTGAATTGTAGTTCCATCATCTCCGCCTTTGGTTCCACTCCAGCTTCTCCTTCTGGGATGTCATTGATCTGTGCAAGATGCGCATTTTCAGGTCCTGAAATGTTCAGGGCCTGTATCTGGTCTTCCCAGTCAAACGACTGAGCCACCACAACAAGATTAGCAGTTTGGTTGTTAATGGTAGCTCCCCTGCTACTTCCCACGGGCACCATTGTTCTTTCGCTATTCTCCCTCCTATCTGGCTTCGGGCAATCTCTGGCAAAATGACCAGGCTCATGGCAGTTGAAGCATCTAAGTTTTCCCTTACTAAAGCCCACTTTCTTTTCAACATTCATTCCTAAATTGTTTTTGCTAGTCTTCTTGGAGAACTGCTTTGCTCTAAACATGACCATAGTGATCTGCCATGTAATATCCATCTCTTCAACATCCACTGGATGTATTTGATCCAAGTCAGCAAAGGATAGTTGAGGAGGTATCTCTCCATCCATGAAAGCATTGTAGCAGTTAACAAGGCCAGTAGGTAAAGCCATGTTTACATCACTTTCTTTGGAAACAGGAGTTGGAGCAGATACTTTTGAAGAAGATGCAGCTTGTGGATAAGACATAGATGATTGGACATTTTGCATGAGTGGAGTGACATAAGATGGTGGTTGAGAAGCAACAAACGGTTGAAGTTGTGGGGTAATGGAGGATGAGAATGCATTGTTGGATTGAATCCCGCGGTTGGCAGTTGAGTAGGAATTCATGTGATTAATCTCCTTTTTGCTTATCGTCAAGATCACATGCTTTGATAATGGTCATTGTTTCAGCCAGACTAAGTCAGTTAAGATCTTTTGTTTTCATGATGACAGCAACATTCAAATCCCATGCCTTTGGGAGAGAATGCAACAGTTTCTTGTTGATTTCAGATCTTGGCAATGAGATCCCAACTGAACTCAATTCAGTGGTCAATGTGATAAATCATTGAAGTTGAGTTTCCAGGGTGTCTCCAAGAATGTAGTTGAACATATTGATTTTTTTCCTGATCATATCCTGGCGACTTTGTTTCATGTCCTCATTGCCTTGATAAACATCGATCAGTGCCTCCCATAGAGCTTTTGCAGAATTATATTCTTGGAAACCCTGAGCAATCTTTGGTGATAGGGCCATAGTGAGTGTGACAAGTTCTTTCTCTCGCTGTTCAACTCTCTCAAAATCTTCTTCAGTATAGTCTTCAAAATCCTTATCAATAATTGTTCCATTTTCTAGAGTTGTGGTGATTCGGACGGGTCCTTTTAACATACTTCTCCAGATTTTGAAGTCTTTCATTTTTATGTATTTCTACATTCGGTATTTCCATTCTAGGAAACTCTCAGCAGATAATAGTCTTGGAATGCGTGTAGTTGTTCCCATAATGGAGTCAAGTTCTCGATGAATTGTGTTTTGAGATTCCATTGTTTTTTTGTTTTTTTGTTTTTTTAATACAACCAAACTAACAAAGAAAATACGATTGAAATTGTTCAATGACCAAAGGGAGTTTTCGGTCGTATATGGATCATGACCGTACACTCTTCACTGCCGTATACAACAGTTCACGGTTGTACACGGTCAAAGATGACGGTTTCTCAGTCAAGGATGGATCATGGTCAATAATCAGTTTACGGTCAAAATGTTTGAATGTTTCACGACCGTATACTAGATCATGTCCGTAATCACTTCAAGTATTGCAACCATAAACACTTAGATTTCTATGAAAACAACGGATTTTGATCCTGATAGCCTTGAATTCTCGAACAAATGTAGAAATCCAACGATCAAGCTCGAATCACTCACGAAAATGATGAAAACATTGAGTCGTAAACACCAAAAACAAGTTTGACACCGGATTGGCTCTTATACCAATTGTAGAGTCCTAAATCCAGGAACCAAACTAGTGATCAAACAATTGGATCAAGATGATGAACAATCAAGCACAAGAACAAAGAAGAAGAAAGAACTAATCAAGCAATGCACACGTATTATAGTTGGGTCGCAAACACGTCAGGTACGCCTTGACAACACACACATACACCATGAACTCTATCTGACAACGTTAATGACACAATCTGACAGACACCTATTTATAGGAACTGACCAACCGTAAACATGGTTCACGGTCGTAAACAGGTTCATGACCGTGAACACCTACATAGCCTTAAACACCTAAACAACAAGACCAAAACCCTACCAAGACATATACATAATGAACCTAGCCCAAACCACATAATTATCACCTAACAAATACATATTATCACTATACATACTATAACAAGAACAGGAAGGAACATACATACTATAACAAGAACAAGATAACTAAAACGTGATGAAACTATTTCAGGACATAGCAATATACTTGTTATGTAACACTCTTATGACCAGCGTCTCCTATAGGGAGAGTTTGAGTTTGTATATAGATCTATACTGGATTGAGAATCCTACACCTTGATGCTAGCTAAAGTAGGACCTGCAAGTCTACGGGTGACAATTATCATAACTTTTCGATGCCTGAAGAACGTCGTGTTTCACACTAGTCAAGCAAGCATGGTTATAGCTTAATCACATTTTAACCTTAAAATTAACCAAATTGGTTACAAGGTAGTTAATGCTTCAGTAGTGTAATTTATACAGTACTACTGTAAGTCTTCATTTTTCCATTTACATTTCTACTGTAAGTCTTCATTTTTCCATTTACATTTCATACAATGATACTCTCATAAGAGAAACGTATACTACTTTTCAAGTAAAGATAGTTACCAATATGGAAAAAGATACATTTATACTATTTCAAGTACAAACATACACTTTACACTTTAATTCAAAAGAACAGAGCATACAAACAGTTGAGTCTTGGTAGAAGACTTCTTTTCATTTAAGTAGAAAATATAGGATTTTCTAGAAAGATACAAACATTTTTACTTTACATATACAAATATTTTCATGAAACAAATGCAAACATTTTACACAAAAATACTTATGCACTCACTCAAATTTTATGTTGATACTCTCTTTCAAAATAACTTGTCTCAGGTCACCAGTAGACATGTACTATTGACCAGGTTTTGAGAAGACGGAGCATGTTAAAGACTCGTCTTTTTATTTTGATATAATATTTGGTGTCTTACAAATTTACATAGAACACACTTGTATTAACTATATTATTAATTCAATGGATGATGTTGTTGCTTGTTTTACTATTGTTCATTGTTATGATACTGTACATGACGTCCTCCGCCCCCAAACATTTTTGTCGTTCTGGTTTGGGGGTGTGACATTTTCAATCTCCTTTTTAATTGATGCTTTATTTTCTTCTGCAATAGGTTCAACAAGGACACCCTTCCCTTTGTTTTTTCAATTCATTATTAGAAGTAGGTGGTTTTGTTGAGATTGAAGCTCCAGTACTAGATCCGATCATAATCCCCTTCTTAATTGGTCTTGTTGTTGTTGTTGTTGTTGTTGAGGTAACAGTAGCAGAAACTTTTGGTAACAACGTTTGAAGTTGAGTAGTTATTACCTTCCCAACAACCTTTGCATCATCATCTCCTTTCGAAGATCCACTATCTCCCATGCTTACCTTTGAACTTCCCCTAATGCCATCACTAATACCTTCTCCCCCCTTGCATCCCTGTTTGGACAGGCGGGGCATCCGTTGGCATTAAAGTCAACAACTTCGCTAAAGGAACCAATTCGGATTTGTGCGTCGACTCCAAAGCAGCAAACTTTTGGGATAAAGAATTAGGAGTAATCAACGAAGATGATGAACCAATCTTTGAAACTGGATCCTTAAGGTTATTCAACCAATCTTCAACCTTAGAAAAAAAATTTCCATCAAATTCTTCCATTTTATCAACCTTCGGAATTAGCGACTGATACCATTTCACAACATTCATAACTGCATCTGCAATGATATCTACTTTATTGTGAAGAATAGAGTAATCATGAGATATAGCAGCAACTTCCTTCGCCATATCTACCCGTAACACCTCTAGTTTGAAATTAACATCTTCTCGAACTTTCTTAACTGCTTGAACATATAAAATATGTTTTTCTTTGGCTACAACTTTCAACTCCTTTAGTTCATGATCAAAAGATGAAGATTGTGCCTAGAAACGTTTTTCATTGTTTCTGTCCATACGTTCCATTTCATCTTTCAGACGAAGCTCTTGAGCCTTAAGCATTACGTCAACTTCTATTCCAGATATCGAATGACGACCCCCTGCATCCGCCTAAAGTTGTAATAACGATTTCAACTTCCTGTTAAGATTTTTGAACTGTTTAACAGACATTAACATATGATCTGGTGGTATGTTTTGTTCCTCCAGGTCAAATTCGAGATCAGCAAATGTACTCGTAAACTTACCATCTTCAGTGGTGTCATAATCATTCACTTTTTTAGGGCCTCCAGTGGATTGCGATGGCATTAGAGAGGTAATAGGTTGTTGAAGGATTTGAGCAAAAGTTGGAGAATGAGTAGTTTTTGGTAAAGTGGTGGAAATAGTAGAAACAAATGCGGTAAAGAGGTGTTGGGTGAAATTGTAGATGTGTCGAAAGTAGAAGACATAACAATCGTAGGATTACCTTGAGCTTCATTGTTCATTACTCCCTCACCCATGTTGACATTTGTGTCCATATCAGATATTTTCACAGGGATGCCTGAAGTTCGAAACTTCAGGTTGTATGATAGAAGTCTTTGTAGGAGTAGATACTTTCGTGTGATCACCTTGATTAATGGTTGTGTCCATAATAGATGTTTTCACAGAGCCATCAAGACCTCCAGTCACCTCGACATTCGAATTGACTGGAGAATCCCTCGTTAGTGATGGAACTATCATATCATTATCACGAATTCAGGTACAAATTCGTCTTCATCTTCAACTACCACTCTCTTCTTCTTCCAAGAAATCTTCTTAGCCATATCTTCAGACCTTCGCTTTTTAGACGCAGGAGAGACAGGGGTTGGAATTTCTCTAAACACCAAGCCTTTGTGATTAATTTGGGGCTTGCGAGTGATCTGCGAAACAGCTTTAGGAGAAAAACTGCTAGACCTCTTAGCAGAATGATGAGGCATGTGAGCCATCTTCTTCAATCATTTAAAAATCCCAGATTTCGAAGGCATGACCTCCTTCGCGGGTGAAAATGATTCTTCAACAACAAACTTGGGAACTTTCTTCGGTGGTTGATCAATAGTAACAACCTTTTTTAAAATATCTTTAACAACATTTTCCATTTGCACAGGTTTCGAAGGACTCCCCTTAGTTTGTTTCTTTGACTCCTTTCGCTTTTTTGATGTTGCACCAGTGCTCTTTGGAAGTAAAACTCATGTATCAATCGAAGGATTGACAGTTTTCATGTACGCCAACAAAATAGGATTCGTGGGATCAACCTTTCGAAGCATTCCATCAGGAATCCGTGAAACATTTGGAAACATATCCTGATCATCTTCGGTATTCTTGATAAAATGATATAAAGAGAAATAAGCCGTCTGTTCACCTTCAGGAACCAAAATACCTTCCTTTTCGTAAGCAAATTGAAGAATCAAGCTCCATTATCGAGCACATGAAATCCCATGAACAACATTCGTATTGGCAATGCCTTTCACAAACGCGTCCCATAATTGAGTAGTATAATCGCCAGGTAGATCATAGTAGATACCTGCAACCAAGGCATAAATTTCTAGCTTTGTCTTATCCAATCACACGCTTCGAGTAGTCAAGCAACGAAGGTAAATTCCAAACAGAAAACTCCATATACAAGGTAAGCAGGACTTCTTGAAATCACTTATCTTGGTAAGAACCGGCTGATAATCCATCTCATTGAACATGTGAAGAACTTGTTCATTCAAAACCTCATAGAAAGTTTCAACGATAGGGATATTCAGGATTTGTGCAAAGAGTTTCTTTGTGAGTTTTAACTTCTTATCATTTGTTAGTTGAAAGGTAACCATGTTTACCACCGTGCTATAAACTATCATTGAACTAGGAAGGTATAACCACAAAATGGGTATAGAGAAAGAATTAAACATTGCTATAGATAATACTGAAGTTTTCACAACAATGATAAGAATTTGTAACTCTTCTGGATAATTATCAAAAATGGGATTGACTCGGAAATTGGTGCTTTGGATCTTCATGAGAGGTTGCGAAGTATTGTCATCAGTCGTCTGAGATGCATCAACATTTGTGTTCTTGGCCGCCATTGTTAGGGTTTGAGAGATTGTGAAGAAAACAACGCGTTTGGAGGGCAAAGTAATTTAGGGATATTCAGAATGCGTAAAGTTGGAATGAAATCCCCAAAACCCTTTTTACACGTAAACCCAATTTTGAATTTAACGCGGTTTGATCATTAATTGCAAAGCCACATGTCACCAGGAAACCCGGACATGTAAGTTAGCCATGCTCGAAAAAGAGATGATCACTTTTCCTTGAAAACCGCGTTAGAACCAGAACGTCACATCTATCAGTCTGTTCGATAATACCAATAAGATAAGAACCGTCAGAAACCTTCGGCATGGAGGTAAGGCAATTTCACTTTTGGGTTGAAAAGCGAAGTCCTACACAAAACTTTTTGAAATCATCGTCCTGAGTTGGTATTACTCAGAACCTCAAGGATTTCGATGTTTGACAATGTGTGCCAAATGTTGGGGTCAAATGCTTTTGTGAGATGTCGAATGTGTCTAGGTCTTTTCGAGTGCCAAATGCCTGTTTGTAAATATATTATAAGGGCATTTTTAGTTTCGAAGCTATAGCATCGAGTCCTTTATATTTTTTTTTGCTTTCTTTATCCCTACAAATATGGGATGGATACATGTCTTAGAGGTTAAGAAATTTTGCGCACTCATTGTACTCACTGTATAACCTCTTATATTCTCTGAAAGCAATATATCGAGCTAACTAGATTATATTTAGATTCTGTGTTCTAAATCTTTTCTTAACTCTGATTTCATGTTCAAACTCGATTCACTCTACACTACATTTGGTATCAGAGCAGGAATCATTATGCATTGATATGATTTTCTCAAGTTTCAAAAGTATTTTGAGTCTTGTTCTAGATTCAAAAGTTTCCGCACTTTTGATTCTAAAAATCTTATTAAATCTTCAGTAGTGATTTGATTCTGCGATTAGATTGTTTAATCGAGTGTTTGATTTCTGTTTTCTGGTTGATTCTTCCATTAATATTCAAATTCATGAAGCTTTTCTCAAAAACCTTCCGTACAAAAATGGCGAACTTTAATAACAACACCATGACATTTTCTCATCTTCTTGGATCATCAACGAAATTCCTATGTTGATTCCTAAGTTCTACGATCAATGGGATGATCGTATGGAGGACTACTTAAATGGAATCGATGAGGAAATCTTGAATGCATCACTGATGATGTTCATCCTCCTTCATATGTTCGAAGTGTAGGAACGTCTGCTAAAAATCCAAATGTTAATGATTAAGCTGAAAGGTCGCTGAAAAATGACAAATGATGTATGCGAGAGCTTTGTGGTGCTCTACCACCAGTCGTATACAATTATGTTCATAGCTGCAAAACCTCAAAGAAGATCTGGAATACTTTGAAGGAGAAGTATCAGGGCAGTGAGAAAACAAAAATCAGTTCAGTTAAGCATTGTCTGTTGGAGTTAAGAGAGTTTAAGCAGAAAGAAGGAGAATCCATTGAATTGTACTACAATCATCTGAATGAATTGATATACAAGTGCAACAGATACAGGATCACAAGGTCAACAATGGAGTTCAATCTAACATTCATTATGATGCTTCACAAATAATGGCGAAATGTTAGTCTCATTGTAAAGACACAACAAAGTTTCGAGTATTTTTCACTGAATGATCTCTATAATCTGTTGAAAGCACATGAATCAGAAGTGAATGAGGTAGTTAAAGAAACAAGGACTAGTCTGGGTGGTCCTCTTGCTCTAGTGTCGAAGGTATCTGGAAGAGAAGTTGAGAAAGAAGTGGCTGAGAAGGAGAACTCTGATGACGAAGGTCTGATCGACAACTCTGATGACGAAGCTATAGCTTTTTATTCAAATAATCGAGTGAAGAAGTTTTACAAAAAAACCTTTTAATGCAAAATCAAGAGCAGGTGAAGCTAACGGCAGTTTTTTGGGAATGTAAATGAGGAAAAAAATTGAGAAGAAAGAAGTAAAGAATGAAGAGTCAAAGGTGCAGAAAAAGCTCAAAGGAGACTCTAGATTTGGCAGTCATTATTGCAACAGAGCAAATCACATGGCAAATGATTGCATGTTGCAAAAGAAGGACGAAAAGAAAAATAGGGTCAAGGATGAAGCTTATTATTTGGAGAGGTTAGAGGAAGTGAGAGAAAGGACGAAAGGAGTATCTCTTGTTGTGAAAGGGGGGAAGATAATGAAAATGGTGTTGGGTTTTGAGGATTCTAACACTCATAAGGTGTTCATGTAACCCTAAATACCTTGGATCTATGTTTTCACTAATTGTACATGCAATGGTGTTTCCAAGGTATTAACCCTATAACTAGCATACAATTGTCATAAAATCTAGTTAGGATAACATACCTTATAGTGGAGCTTGAAGTCTTCATGTATATAGCCTTAAGAGCTTAGCCCCAATAGTGTGGAAGCCTCAAGTGGAATCACAACACACCATGGAAAAAGGAAGAACTTGAGAGAGAATCTTCATGCATCTAAAACCACCATGAACCCCAAGAATCCTCAAGTGGCGATCTTGAGCAAAGAAGTATGTATTTATATGTGGGATTTCTAGGGTCATGGATATAACCCGAATCCATACCTATGGGTCTTATGATCCATGGTTCATGTGGCCCAACTCTTTATGTATTCATACATAAAGTTAGTCCAACATGGATCATAAGCCCAACACATGTAAATATAACTAATTAACATAATTAGTCCCCATAGATTTAATTAGTGTTTGTTGATCACTAAACTAACTCTAAATTAATTCTTGATCAATACTAATTAACTCATATGATTTCATATTAATATAATATAACTTATATAATATTAATAAATCATATATAACACCTTCTCTCTAAATTCCATCCTAACAAATTGTCCTGATGATATGCAACCCAAATGGACCATGTTACTCTCGGGTCAAGTACATACCAATAATAGTTATGGGCTTAGACATCTAATCCAACAGTCTCCCACTTGGATAATTCTAAAACTATTAATGAAAGTACGACTTCATAACCTGACTAGCAATCGTAGCTCTTAAAGTCGCTGTCGAACTCTGAACAAATCAAATGATGCGTCCATTAGATAATTTATCATATACTCATCCATTCTAGATATCATATAGACTGAGACATGGAATATAATCATTCTCTCTGTCCATTTGTTGTTTCCCGATTTTTTGATTTATGACAACTGACTAATTGAACAAATTAAATTAGTCCAGGCTTGACCAAGCACTTAGGGGTGTCATCACTAAATCATTGAGGGGCACACAGATATCGCTTTTATCCTTATGAGGTAAAAGGAATGGATAAAATTCGACTCATATGGTTGTACTAACTACATGTTGAATCATACACAAAGGCACGTTTTATAACATTAAGTTACTGATTACTCCTTATTCATTGTTTCGATTTATCAACTTAAAACATGAATTAAAACAATAGTCATGCCATGCACCAAGCATGCATACTATGTGTTTTCCTATGGTCCTTTCTTTTTGAAATAGATCAATTGAACACGACTCCAAAAATGATCATTTCACAATCCAAATCCTTTTTGTAAATGTAAGAATACCAAACTCTTGCCATTTACTATAATCTGTTAGATTCTAAACTTATATGCATTGATTCTCTTGTAATGACTATGCACAAAAGTCACAAAGACTTGGCAACAGACATTACAAAGTATTCCAATGGAAAGCAATTCCATGGAAATGAAGTCTCAAATTCAAAGTAAATTCCTTTGAACATCCTTCTTTGCATTAAGTTCTTTAATCATGCACAGATTCAAAGAATAACTTCCACCTATGGAAACAATTCCATATTCCCATTTTGACCATCACTTTTGAACAAGAGTTGCCTCTTTTCAAAATATGTCAATATGGTCCTTACTCTATACTTCCAATTGTCCATGAGTAACCAATCTTTGGTAAATCTCAGATTGTCCTCGACAATTGCTTAATCATTTTATTCATATACAATTCTATTCCTTTTTCCCACCTAATGTCCTATGCATTTGAAAAATTTAGGATGGATAAATATTATAGCACATGTACTCGATCCTATACCCGAAGCATATGGGACACGATTCATGCTATAAAATTTTTATTTATTTATTTGCCATGTTCTCACAATTCAAACTATGAAGAGGGATGTCGTAATCATAATCGAATTTTGAGAACGCAACATATATAGAATTTCCTTATGTTGAACTATTCCAACATAACATTCATATATATCCTTGACTAAAGCTGATTAAAATCTCAATCTAAGCTTGTAGAATTGGAATAAAGTATAAAATCCTCTCCCCTAATTATAGCAAAACAACTTTTCAAACCCGAATTGAAACTTTTGTTTTCTATAATTAACATTGCTAACTTGCTACACTTAACATAATAATCATGCTCCCACTAACATGATGATTACTGGCATAAAACTTATGCTCCTACTAGCTCTGACATGTATCCAAGAATCAGCTAGACTTCTTGAAATCAATACTTTATTGAATTTCTTACCAAAGTTCAGATTTCTGATACGAGATGCTTTGATAAGACTTTATCAAAATCATACACCTTTCCTTAGATAGCTCATATGTGTGTCTGAACGATTTTAGAACTATGAAAAGGGATGTCATAATCATAGTCTCAATTGTTTAGAACTTTGCCATTTCTCACAAGTCTATGTTAGTGTGTCATTTAATCAGACGCGCTCCACTAACGACTTTGAGAATGCAAATATTACACTTGCTATCTTCCTAAAATCTACTTAGTGAAAGCGTTTCCTCACCATCATTTTCATGAATCGGAGAGAAACCTTATGACACTTAGATTTTATGGTGTATGTGTTTCTATCCATGTGAATTTGTAATAACCATAATCATAAGACAAGGTTAGTGACAAATCCAAACTCATATGGACCGAACTTGTTTAATGTTAATTTCTTGCCACTTGGCAGCACAGGGCCTACCATTGCTTCCAGGTTGTTATGCAAACAATTGAGAACTCATAGAACTCACAAGCATAGTCAACTTTAACTGGAATGGCATAGAAACAAGAAAAATTCAACACGATATGTTATAAACCTTAAGTCATGGGCTAGTGATTAACAATACTTGTAGAGACCCATTTTTCTATCGAACGGTGAATGTAGAAGAAAGATATATGTCGAGATTAGTCGTGTTTTTGGAAATATGAACACGAAGAACATAATATGAGTTCATAAGAAAAAGGTAAGAACAAGAGAGAATAATAATGTATTACATGAAGAACATGGTGGGAGAGAAACTCTCCCTAGGTGGGGAGAACCCACCACTTTCTCTCTCTAGAATTACATTTTGAGAATTGTAACTCTTCTAAGAAAATGAGAAAATGAGCTAGCTTAACTAAGGAAATAAATGACCAACTCTCCCTTTATATAGGAGGGAGAGTATTTACACCATAAATACAATAAAGGGAAAATATAACCTAACTATCACTCATTATTTGTGGAGCATTTACATACCCAACATTCTCTCCTTAAATGGTTACAAATGATGAGAGATACAATAAGTGATACAAGGCTATAATAAAAAAATCCGAGTAGCAAGTGTGGTAATAAAATGAAATCAAGTGTTGGAATGTCTCTGAAACTCTGAAGTGTCTGTGAAGTCTGAAACTGGCCATGAATCTCTGAAATGAAGGTCTTCGGCTTCAAAGCACAACCAATGAAGCAGAAAAAATAAGATCTAAATCTTCAAACCAGTCATAATCACCCGAAGAAGGAGATCACCATGAGCAAGTAGAAGATCCAAGAAAAGAAACACTTCATCTTCAAAAGTCTGAAAAAGATCTCGAGTTCTCGAATCACAATACACCGAAATTCTTCAAAGAATAACCTGCTAAACATGTGAAGCATCCATAAAATGTAGTCCAGATAAAAATAATGTGAGTCCAAAAACATGGTCCAGCGATGCCAAAAATTTGATCCAAGGATCAAAAATAAGTGCCACGTCACATCGCTAAAATAATCTTCGTCTTCAACATACCACAAATCCAAACTCGTGAAACAATAAAATCTGAACTAGATGCGAACACAAAATCATCCTGTGGTAGAGTCCAAATAATAAATAATCTGAATCGGAAAACATCGAGTAATGCCAAAAATTTTGTGACAACCGTCAAATTCCAGTCAAGTCAAAGTCAACTAAAGTCAACAAGTCAAACCGGTCAACTCATCTAACCCTTGTATGCTAGGGTTTTCATTATGTTTCTTATTGAAGAACTCGCACTCTTAATGCAAAGTATCACTTAGAATTTTCATGTGTACGGAAACTCTAAACCCTAATCAGGGCAAGTGATGAAACTACTCGATAAAACATTATTCCTTAACCCCCGGGGGCATATGACAATCATGGCAAGACTTAACGAGGTCTACGAACCTTGCATTGCGAAGCCAAACACTCAAAAAGGTCACAAAAGAAATCTCTCCAAGAATGTCAAATCTCTCCCAAATCTCTCCAAGAATGTGAAATCTCTCCCGAATCTCTCCCTGTATGAGAAATCTCTCCAAGAATATCAAATCTCTCCCAAATCTCTCCAAGTATGTGAAATCTCTCCCAAATCTCTTTCTGTATCAGAAATCTCTCCAAGAATGTCAAATCTCTCCCAAATCTCTCCAAGTATGTGAAATTTCTCCCAAATCTCTCTCTGTATGAGAAATCTCTCCAAGAATGTCAAATCTCTCCCAAATCTCTCCAAGTATGTGAAATCTCTCCCAAATCTCTCTCTGTATGAGAAATATCTCCAAGAATGTCAAATCTCTCCAAGTATGTGAAATCTCTCCGAAATCTCTCTCTGTATGAGAAATCTCTCCAAGAATGTCAAATCTCTCCCAAATCTCTCCAAGTATGTGAAATCTCTCCCAAATCTCTCTCTGTATGAGAAATCTCTCAAAGAATGTGAAATCTCTCCCAAATCTCTCCAAGTATGTGAAATCTCTCCCAAATCTCTCTCTGTATGAGAAATCTCTCCAAGTATGGGAAATCTCTCCCAAATCTCTCTCTGTATGAGAAATCTCTCCAAGTATGGGAAATCTCTCTCTGTATGCCAAATCTCTCCAAGTATGTCGAATCTCTCCCAAATCTCTCTCAAAATCTCTCTCAACTTCTTAAAATCACTTGGGGCATCCTGACTCTTAATTTAGTCGAAAACCGCTTGAAAACGGAACTATATGCGAAAAAGGGCCTTAAGGAGCCGAAACCCCTCTTAGGAGCTGAAACTCCTCTTAGGAACCGAACCTCTTAGGAGCCGAACCTCCTGAGAACCGAAACCCTCTCAACCGAAATGGACCGAGCACTCGGTCTATTTTGGTCCCCTGATCATTTCGAACTGAGACTCTGCCCTTCCCACCTTCGGCCCGAGAGGGCTTGACCTTCGGTCCGAGGACCTGACTCTCAGTCCCTTCTGATGAGCATGTCTGCGAGACCTCTCAGTTCCCATGCATCCGAGCCTCACCTTCGGTCCGAGAGGCGACCCGCGCAGCCGAACCCTCCTATCTCGGTTTCTTCTCCTGCTCTCGGTTCCAAGCTCCTAAGGAGCCGAACCTTCGCATCCTCGGCCTATATTTCGGAATTTGGCAGTTTTTGCTCGGTTTTCAATATTTTTAGTGTTTTGAGCCCATTTTTCGAGATTTTAACGCGGGATTGTCACCCAAACTCGTATTTTAACATAATAAACCCCAAATATTCATATTTTAATTATATTTTGGGGGAAAATCCTTGCCTAAGAATAAAATCTAGTAGGTAAGATTTATGGGTGAAGTGTTGACTTTGCCTTAGTGTATAACACAAGCAACCTCTCGATACTTTCATAGTACAACCCCTAGTCACTATTCACCCATACCTAGTCAATCATTGTCCTTTTCCCACTCTTTTTCAGCCATAATGTTGAACAAAAGCTGGAAAACCCTCCTCTCTCCTCACATTACTCCATTTTTCCACCAAGTGACAACTTCATTTTCTCTCACTCCCTCTCTCTAAGATTTCGAGATTCAAGGCTTGTTTCCAAGCTTTTCTTCTACATTTGGTAAGTATCTTCCTCCAACACTTAGATATTCTACTATCTTTCATCCAAATCATAGATTTCTTACACAAACATCGTCATATTTGTGTTAGATCTTCAAATCTTCAAGCACCTCTCAAGTGTTCTTGAGTTGAACATTTCTTTTCTCCATCATCCATCTACTGAAATCACTCAAGGTGAGTTCATATCCCTATCTTTTCATGTTTTTCGTAAGTTTTAAGGGGGGGGGGGGGGGGGGAATACAAGCTAAAACACCAAGAACACAACTAAACTTATTTAACAGCCTTCATCAGAAAAGTTCAACTCCATTCACGGACTGTTTTGGGAAACTTAAACATTTTAGTTTTCAAAACTGTTTTAGGTGCAAGTAGTTCCAGTTCTTATCTTTAAAATGACTACTTGCACACCTCCGTACGATTTTTCTACAATTTATGGTGATTTTTACAAAACTGCCTATCATTTCAAGAGCAAATCCGGACCAGTCTGTGATTATGGACTTTTTCACACATGTTGTAGACCATTAAAAATCATGACCAGATTTATGAACAAACTAGACTCATTCCTCAAACTCTCAGAACTTACGGATTCTGATTTGGACCTTTGATGATTTTCTATAAATTTTCTAAGAACATAAAAGAAAATGTTAACAACAGAAAAATGCTATAAATTTCATTTCACCTTGTAACATGTTGAGCAAGGTGTATATCTTTATGTGAATATATGTTATTGCAAATAGATGACATTTTGTCTTAGTAAATAGTCATACATCAGAAAACAAATGGATTTTGCCTACAAAAGTATGGTAATTAATTAGTAGTTATATTGCATGTTGCTTCACTTTAGTAATAGGTATATATACATATCGGTAAACAAAAGGGTTTTACCTTCACAAATACAGTAATTAACCATAATAAACAAAGTTATAACTATTACATTTGAACGTTTTGATAAACTATAATAGGTATGGTTTATGTTTCTATTAACACAACAAACACATTTCGGAGGGTTTTACTCCCACAGAAAAAGGTTTTACACTCACGCACACCACACGTAAACTTGTTAACTTAAATCGTGAGACATTCTTCTCAGTAGTCCTAGAGTACGGGTTAAAATTCCTAGTAGTTATAACCAGAGTCTCTTGAAGGGAGAACGTGATAGTTGTGTATAGATCTATATTGGGTTTGACACCCCACACCTTGCTGCTAGCTACAGTGGGACCTGCAGGTCTACGGGTGACAAATGTCATAATAGTTTTCGACGCCTGAGAAACGTCGTGACAGGTTCATTCAGTCGTAGTATGCTTATAGCGGCTCACATAGGGAGTTAACAACACATAAAATTTATGGGGATTTTCATAAATCAAAAGGGGTTTTATGTCGATTTAAAATCACTTTTTGTATCAATAATTAAAGATATTATTGTATACTTTCGGTCTTGGTGTTTACGCCAATTTAAAACCGCTTTTATATCTTTAAGTATGACAAATACTTGTTCATTCTCGGTCCTGGTATTTAGGACCACATAACTTTTATAAGGAAAATATTGGATTTTTCATGGAAAGATACAACTCATTACAAAGATCGATTTTCAAACTCTTACTATCAAAAGCTTATGAACTCACCAACTTAATTGTTGACACTTTTCAAAACTACTTGTATTCTCAGGAATTAAGTGAAACTGGAAATCAACAGCGTTTTGAGGATGGGACGATAAATCGTCAAACAGTTCATTTTGTCATCATGATGTAATTGATTTGAATCATGTAAACATATGCTTTGGTGTAACTTTTTCAATTATATTTATGATTGGTTGTATTTACTTTGAGCACTATCATACTCGTTGTTGTGATACTATACATGAAGTCCTCCACCGCCGGACGTTTCCGCCATCCTTGATTTTGGGGTGTGACAAATTTGATCCATAAAGACCAAAAATAAGTGCCACACCGCATCACTAAATAAATAATCGTCTTCAAAAGTCTTCAAAAATCCAAACTCAAACAATAATAACCAAATCCGGATAATATTCTCTCCCTATTTTTGATAACCAATGACCGGATATCAAAAATCAACAAATCATCGGATGGAGAGTGTCGGATACCAAGAGCTAAGATAAGCTCTCTCTAGATGTATGAAGGGTCTCGATAAGAAACGAGAAAGAGTAAAATAAATACTCTTGCGGTCATGAGAAAGCGGGTGACATAGTTGTTGAAACTGTGCTGAGAAAATCTGTTGTGCCAAAAATATATCCAAATATCCAAACTGCAGTGTCGGAACACTTGAAGTGGTCTTCAATAGAGAATAAAGTCCACATGCTCAAGATACATGATTCGTCAACCAAAAATGAAGAGCGCCAGGTCATAATATCCCATAAAGTGAAGAATACGAAACAACTTTTTTGATCAATCGTCGTTGCGGTGCAAGCATCACAAAAAGATAATATGAAATCCGACTGTGGTAGGAGTATTCTTCCATTAATAATAACCGGCATGAAATGAATAACCAATGTGACAATCCATGGGTAGGTGGTGGCAAAAATTGGTGTTTAAAAAAAATTGGTTTTAATTAAAAAAAATTGGTTATAATAAAAAAATGGCTAAATAAAAAAAAATTGGTGTTAAAAAAAATTGGTTATAAAAAAATGGCTAAATAAAAAAAAATTGGTGTTAAAAAAAATAATTGGGTAAATAAAAGAAATTGGCTGAAAAAAATAAATTAATTAAAAAAAATAATGTAGAAAAAAATCTGAATTAAAAAAAATAAAGTCTAGAAAAAAAAGGTTTTAAAAAAGGGGAGGGGAGGAAAAAGGTGGGGGAGGAGGAAGAAGAAAGGAGAAGGAAGGAGGTGGAGGAGGAGGAAGGGCTGAAGGGGAAGAAGGGAGGGGGCGTTGGAGAGAGGAGGGAAGAGGAGAGGGAGGAAATCCGAAGTCAGGGTAATGCGGGTCTATGGTGTTTGCAGTGGGGTGGATTGCGGATCAGAGGGGAAGGCGGAGGTGGAGTTGCGGTCGGTGGGTGCGGTGGTGTCTTGGGTGCAGACGGAAGGCGTGACCGCGGATAGGCGAGGCGCAAGGACTTCGGATGCGAAGGACTGCGGTGCGAAGAAGAGCAGTCCGCGGTGATGCGTGCGAAAACCTGCAGACTAAGGCTTCAGTTCGAGGCTGCGGTCAGTGAAGGATCCGAGGCTGCGGTCAAGTGAGGCTTCGGTCAGCATGATAAGGTAAGAGTGGGTTGCGGTCTCTTGGCTGCTGACCTCGGCTGCGGATGGGGCATTATGACCTCGGATCAAAGGCTAAGAAGGGCTGCTGAGAGGCTTCTTAGGGGACTCTGGTAGGCAGTTTTTGGGTGCGGTTCGGGGGTCCGTAAGGGGCTGAATAGGTGACGAAAAATGCTCTTTTTTCATGAAAAATGGTACCGCAAAGGCCATTTATTCATATGTTAATAATGGAATCTTTTTATAAAGCATTTAAGTCAACAAGTAGGTCTTGGGAAGGCAAAAAGAGGAGTATACAGGGGGTTTTTAGGGGACAAAAGGTGATGGGATTGGACTATGTCACATGGTTTTTGCTTGGGAAGACAAATATGAGTGAATTACTCTTTACCTAAAAGAGCAAAAAGGACAAAGTGTTTTTTACAAACAACAACTTACGTCCAAACACTTCAAATTAAAGATTCACATCAACTAAAGTGTGAAGAATAGATGCTTCATACCTCAAGATGATGAAAGTTGCTAGGAAGAAAAAAAAAATCTTCAAAATAAAGTATTTCTCTCCACTATCTTCAAGAATAATAAGCCCATAATTTTTGTGTCTTCTCATCCAGGAAAAAGAACTCCCTGGAACAATATCTTCAACAATATAGAGACCACAAAAATAATTTCTTCTCCCATTTGCTTCATTTCTTCAACAGCAAAAATTGTAAGAACTTGAAGAACATCTTCTTCCAGCAATAAATAGAACGAGCAGCAGCAACAACAATTTATTTTATTGAGATAGAATCACCCAAAAGATAGAACTAAGAAAGAACTTCATAAAAAAATTCTGGTTTGCAACCCGAAAATTTTTCTTGCAGAAACACGAAAAATAAATTACAATATAATCACCGAACGAGAGTCGTTCCCTTGAACTACTCGTGAGATCTTCAAGGTACGGCTCTGATACCAATTGTTGACAGAAAAACTTTGAGACACACTTGAACAAAAGTTAGAAAAAGTATATAGCGGAATAGTTAATCTCGAAGGATCTGTTAGCTCAACAAGAATATTAATAGTTAGAAGTTAGCGAGTTAGATGCGGAAAGTAAGTAAAATGAATAGACTGCGGTGCAAAAGACTCTGATTGCGGTTGCTGATGAAGAGACTGACGGCGGGTGCTGAAGTGGTTGCGGTAGCAGGTTTGTATGCGGTAGTAGTTGCTGTAGCTGATGTTCAAGAGGGTCACTTTCATGATTCAACAATTTCCCCCTAAGTGACCTCTTTAACTTTGGTTCAGCTATCAAGTTTGAGGAACTTGATAGAATCCACCAAAATTTCCTGACGTTTTCCAGCCATGTGATTCTTCTTGTGATCTCGAACTTGACTTCTGCAGTAGTATGCTTCGATTTTTCAACTGCGGTTCGGCAGATGTCAAGTTGTTTCTTGGTCAGGCGGTGCATGGCAGTCATAGGAATGAAATACTTGACATTGTTAGTCTTTCTTTTGAATATGACTCCTAGCTCAGGAAAGTTGGTTGCGCCTAAGGACCTTTCTTCATAGCCTTCGGTAGGCATGGGTGCGGGGTCAAGCGGTGGCATATCAGCAATCATGGAGATGATGGGATAAATGTCTGCATCTATTTTTGCGAAGTCACAAACTGTTTCCTTTAGAAAGGTACTTGCCCTTTCAAGAGCGATCTTCATCTTCGGATGTTTTTCATACTTGTGCTGAAAAACTTTGGCGATGAGAAACACTTCTTCCGGGTGCATACTCGGAAAAATCAGCCTGAGTGTGGATATAATCATGCTCCCTCCTGGTCAGAGTGTACTGGATGAACTCAACCTTCATGAATTTTCTGATCTTGTAGTTCTTTACTGCAGATGGTTTATCATTGGACCATATGTGTTCAATTGGAGAGGCATGCTTAGCATAGAATTGGCTAAGTCTCTCGAACTCCATAGGTAGTCTTTTATCATCCGGAAGGCCGCGATCGAACTGCTCAAATACAGTGAAGTATCTGGCATTTGGTGAGATAGGGACATACCAGTATCCATCTAAGGGGGGTTCCGCATATGTGAGATGAGGAACATAATCATCATCAAGAAGTCTTCTGTGAGGATTGATCCAAGAATTTATCAAGGTGTCATCCATAACTGTGTCGAATCCACAGAGCCTTCATACTTCTTCAGCCAACTTGGCTGCCTTCTAGTCTCTTTTTCTCTGAGCAGTAACAGGGGAATCACTAGAGCTTGGAGGGGACATGTTCTCTGCCAGATTTTTGAAGTGCGGGGGAGTTTCTGGTTTGTCAGAGGTTATGGCAATTTGAGGAGGGGAGTTGTGAGGAGGGGTGTGATGGGATGGTTGCGGAGTGAGGATTTTTCTAGTAGAGGCTGGGGGAGTTTGATGGTGTGAAAGAGATTGGTTTGGTTGATGGGCTTCTTCTACTACTTTTCAAGCTGCAGTCACGGTAGCCGTGGCAGCCGTCATGGTGGAGCTCAATGCTAACCACGCCAGCCGACACGGAGATGGTATCAGAAGTACTAATCGCATTAACAATCAAGAACACCAGTGGGCGTCTACCAACGAAAATGTCTCAGGCCACAAACCTACGAACAAGAAGAGAAAGTTTTGGAACAAAAAGGAGCGTAATCAATCTCAAAGACTCGCTAAAAAACAACAACCCATGGCCACTCCTTCCGTTACAATAGTAGTCACGTCACACGCCTCGAAATTAGCCACAAGGTCTGTCACCCAAGCACCGGCCAGACCATATAAGGGATCACTCCCAGGGTGTAACAAGTGTGGCTACCATCACACAGGAGCTTGCCGGATTCCACACTGTATCCACTGCAACAGGAAAGGACATACCGCTCGCTCCTGCAGAACCCCGACTCAGTACATCAGTTCCACCACCAATACCGACGTAAGTACAACATGCCACCTATGTGGTGAAATGGGACACTTCAAGAGAGATTGCTCAACTGAGAGGAATGACGGGGGAGCCGGAGGAATGTGACAAACGAACCATCAAGGGTAACAAGGAATCTTATTAGGACTTTTGTAATATTTCCAACGACAAAACATTTAAGTACCATATGTTTGTAATGAATTCGGTATGCTTGCTAGAATTCCATCCTTCAAAAAGTAGTTAAGGTACTCTCTCATTTAAATCAAATCAAAGACACTCATATATGGCCCTAAAATCATTACCTGTAAGCTGTGGTGACTTTGTACATACATCGGGGTTAATTCTAATCAAAATACTAAAGTCATAAAGCAGATAATTCCGTTTTGACACCTTGTTCCATGTCTAGCAGTGGGATTAGGGTAGAGCCACCCACTCGACGATTCCACCAATACCAAATTTACATACGACATACATAATACCGCTCGATCATGGAGTGACCGTCAGGGGTCATGATATCACGTGTCATTACTAGCTATCGGAACACACCTAGTACCAGTGCTAGGCACTTGGGTATGAATCATCTACAGTAACAATAACATCGAACAAAACACAACACACCGAAAAGAAACACGAGATACTCTATCACCCTAATGAGCGATTCTTACAAATACAACTTAACACATGTTTCACCTAAAAAGATGCTGTTGTCACCATTCAATTTCGATTGGTATAGTCCTCACCTTCCCGATTTAACGGCTACGAAAGGACCCTTCACCTAACCCACCGAATATCGAAACCTTTGTCTCCCATAAACACATCCAACACGGACCTCAGGGTCATCTCTCGCTGTGAAACCCCAAAACACGCACCAGAGGAGTGTTATACCTCCCGAAACCTTATCACATGTATTTCCAGGAGACCCTTCGGGAATGTCACGCATACAACAGACAAGGTTCAAGCACAAAAGCTTGGGACGAATTACAGTTATTCTACCACTACTACGTGTATACGCGAGGATAATGTATAATTAAGATTCTACGGGCATCGGATGAGTGCTTCCGCACTATTTCCTGTTCCTTGTCTGGTTGTGGACTTAGGACAGAGTCACCCATCCAACTGTCTTGCCAACCTTAAGTACATACGACCTATATGCACAAGTTAATGATAGATAGACCAGGTACGAGTCCTGCCATGAACTTTGGGTCAAGGTTGCCCAGGAGGACGAGTGAGCTTCCTACCATCCGAATAAGTATAGTCTCGTAAACCAAACCCACATGCTTCCTACTGAGCTAAGCAATCGAGGAACACTACAGCAGGCCCTATGCAACGCTCCGAGGAGAAGTTATTACTTATGAATTAAGACAACTAAAGATGTACGAGGTCGGCTAGGTAACATATGACCTCGAACTAGGAGAGGTAGTGTTCGCCCTAGACCTTGAAACTGCCGAACCGAACCATGAAAGCACAATCTCGAAGCACTGCCCCAGACTCCAACACCTATAGCCATCAATGATCAATTGACATAAATATCCAAATTACCATAATACCTTTGAAGGTCAAACGGGTCAAAGTCAAAGTCCTGGCCAAAGTCAACCTTCCTGATTCACCTTACTTGCCGATTCAACCCATTGTCTCGCCGAGCTCTTAAACATAGAAAACTCTCATACTACGACTCGACTCGCCGAGTCACCCCATGACTCGTCGAGTCCATTAATCTCTGAGTCCTATCCTGTCCAACTCAATGAGTCACCACTCTACTCACTGATCTAAGTCTTAACCAGAAGAGGTTGGGGGTTCTGCGATATGACTCGTCGAGTCCAAGAACAGACTCGCCGAGTCCACGACAATCTTCATCAGACTCGTTGAGTTGTTCATCCAACTCGTCGAGTCCATGCCCATCATCATATGACTCGCCGAGTCAACCCATGCGACTCGCTGAGTCCCTTCAGTCCTTCATCCATACAGTCACTTTTTGAGCCATGCAGGGGCTCCATACTGTAGATCCATCCTCCTAGGGCATGACTCTCACGTAAAGCTGCCAACTTTACGTGAATACAAGGTGCTATTGGCCCAAAACAAGCTAGGGCTAGGGTTTAAGGCAAGAATGCTTCACAACCAAACCAAGGGTTGATGCTTTATGATTTCCTAGACCAAGGCAAGTCTAGATCTGAAGTTGCAACCTCAGATCTAGACCCATAACCTGAAATGGATCTTAATCATACTAAAATGGCCCCAAATCCATCCATAAGTTGATCTAGAAAGGAAAGATCAAGGTAACGACTTGTTACCTCAAAAATGTGCCCAAACTGAAGTAAATTCTGGATCTATACGAGTCCCTTGGTGCTATACACTTGATCTACAAGCCTCCCTTGCTAGAATCTCCTTCCAAAGCTTCCAATCTCACTCCAAATGCTCACACACGATTTTAGGGTTTTCTAACTCTCAAGGGGGGGGGGGGGGTAACAAAGAGGCTAAGGTGAGAACTTAAGGTCCTTTAAATAGGGTGCAAACCCTAAGATTAGGGTTTTATCTTCCCAGCACCAACTCGTCGAGTCCAGCCGCCGACTCGGCGAGTTGGTCACTTAACTCGCGACCAGAACTCGCTCTTACTCGATGAGTGATCGTATCTACTCGTCGAGTAGCTTCCTCAATTTACACTGTTAAGCCTTTAAATCATATTTCTAAAGTTTGGGATGTTACATTAAACTTAATGTCACAATCCATTAACCCTAATATATATAAGTTAGTGCAATAATCCTTTAACCATAACATATATGACTTAATGCCAAAACCCTTTAACCCTAACCTATATGACTTAATGTCATAACCCTTTAACCCTAAAGCATATGAATTAATGTCATAACCCTTTAACTATAACTCATAGGACTTAATGTCGTAATCCTTTAACACCAAAACATATTACTTAATTCCTTTACCCTCTAACCCTAACCTATATGACTTAATGTTATTTCACTTTAACCCTATCACATATGACTTAATGCCATACCACTTTAACACTAACACATATGACTTAATGCCATAACCCTTTAACCCTCACACAAATGACTTAATGTCATAACCCTTCAACCCTAAATCATAAGACTTACTGCAGTAACTAACACCCTAACACATGTGACTTAATTAGTTAATTCCATAACCCTATAATCCTAACCTATATGGGTTAATTCCATAACCCTTACACCATAACCCATAGGACTTAATTTCATAACCCTTTAATCCTAATCCGTTTGACTTAAAGGCATAAACCTTACACCTTAACCGATATGACTTAATGTCATAATATTTTAACCCTAACACATAAGACTTAATGTAATAACACTTTAACCCTAACATATATGACTTAATGTCATAACCCTTTAACTCTAACTACTTCTACCCTTCGAATCATGAATAGACGCTATGGTAAGGCGCAGCCCCCAAGGGCTCAGGTTCGTACTTTCCAGCTTACAACATAGGACACCAAGGTGGCGCCAGACGTTGTTACTAGTATGTAACAGCCCGGATTTCCAGGTATCTTTATTGTGTATGATTTTGGTGTTTTGAGAGGGGACTCGGCGAGTTGGAGCTCAGACTCGCCGAGTAGGGTCGCGATTCTGGACGCTGGATTCGCCTGGACTCGGCGAGTCCAGGATATGGACTCAGAGAGTCCGCGCTGTTTAATGAAACCCTAATTTCTCGGGTTTGGGACCTATTTAAAGGGCCTTATGGCCGTCATTTGTACCCAGCAGTCCATAGAGAGAAACCCTAGAGTGCTTTAGCGATTTGAGAGAGAGAGGAAGAATTTCTTGACCTTTGTGTGTTGTTTAGCAAAGAAGAGGGAGGTTCTAGCCAAGAGGAAGCAAAGGAGGTTGCTATTCTGTGGATTTGAAGCTTAGATCATCGATCTAAAGGTATGATTTCGGCTCATCTTCTGTTTTGTGAAGTATATTTGGATTTAGGGTTTCTTGTGGCCTTTGTTGGGTTGATTTGATGGCCAAAAAGTCCCTTGCTAGTGATGAGGCTTTGGATCTGGATCCATAGAGGTCCAGAGAGCCTCATTCATCAAGCTTTATGAAGAACAATGGAGGTTATGACCTTGAGTTGTGATATTTGTTGTTAATTCTTCATATATGGTCATATAGAGGATGTATGTACACCAAGTTTGGGGCTTTACGTGGTGAATCGGTTTAGGAAGGCCAGATCTATGAATTGATGGAACAGATCTGACCTTAGAAGCGAGTTTGAGTGATTGCATGGCATGGACTCGCCGAGTCCGATGAGCAGACTCGGCGAGTAGCTTGAAGATTGCCTTGGATCGGCCAGTGAGTGGTCCAGTCGAGTCATGGTTTGACTCAGTGAGTCAGGGCGAGTTAGGGAAGGGTGGTCAAGTGGACTGAGTCGAGCTGGGACTCGCCGAGTTGTTCTTGAGACTCGGCGAGTTGAGTCGGGGTGGCCCCGCGATTCTTCCAGGTGGAACACGTTGAGTCAGGGGGAGTACTCGACGTGTAAGAAGGGAATCCTAGAGAGTTGGTGAAAACGTCTAGACTCGCCGAGTTGCCCTTGTGCACTCGCCGAGTCCAGTCAAAGTTGACCGTTGACCGTTGACCAGAGTTGACCTGTGTTGACTTCTTAGGGATAGTCAACCTTAGAGATAAAAAGTGTTAATTAGAGACATATGATGTTATAGGGGGATTATAGCTCAGAGGATCGGGCACGAGGGATTTCAGGATTTGTGAGTCATCGAGATACGCGAGGTGAGTCTTCTCACTTTACTTTATCTTGAGTAGATAACCAGAGTTATGTGACAGAGTATTTGTATGTTATGTATGCTATATGTTGTACTGCATTATTTCTATGTGATTGATGCTGTGCATGTTTACAGAGTTGGAACCGGAAGGTTCCTAGAGTTAGAACCTGAGGGTTCACAGAGTTTGGGTGCACGGACCCATAGAGTTATAGCCTCGAGTGGCTAATATGTGTTTTATGGGTGGTATTTTGGGGAAACTCACTAAGCTTTGTGCTTACAGTGTTAGTGTTGTTGTTTCAGGTACTAGCGAGGACCGTGGGAAGGCGCCGGCTTGATCCGTACACACGCATGGGATTTTGTTATACTTGTGATCTTGGGATTTTGTATAATGTGAATTGAGATTTAAACTTGATGTTTTTATGAAAAGTTAATGGGAAATGTTTTTATAAATTATGAAAAATTATTTTGAAATTTACGGTGTTACAAGTTGGTATCAGAGCCTTGGTTTGAGGGATTCGAGTACACCTTCGGGTGTATTTGAACTCAAACTGAGGATTTGAGATGTATTTTCAAAAAGAGTAAAAGATTTTTGAAAAAAACGCAGAGCAAGAGATGTGTGTACGATCAGTCAGCGCCCGAACGGTGATTTCCCAAAATACCTTTATATTATGTGATATTGATATTGATATGATGTATCTGCATGCTAGAGTAGGCTAGGTATTGCTATTAGGAATAGAGTGGCCTGATTTGTGATGCCTTAGCCTAGGGAGAGGTGAGCTGCTATGAGATGCTTGAGAGTGAGTAGGTAGCAGCGAGGGGCTTATGAGAGATCTATTAGAGAGTGTTTTACGCATGATAGAGTACTTGGGACTTGGGATCCGAAGAGGAGGACTTGGGGTGTATTCTGGTGCGGTGCGGACAGTAGTATTGGGCCCGTACTACTGAAAGCACCGGAGCGGTGTGCAGCCCAAGTAAGAATCTTTGGAATACCAAGAATCAAGGAGGAAAGAGTTGTCGAGTGTGAGTATGTTCGTGTGGATCCTGATTTTCGTATGTTGTATTTCAGAGGTAGATCATGGTGAGGACACGTTTGATACCCGAGAGCAGTGGTACCAGTAAGGAGGAGATCCGTCGGATCATCCAGGAGGAGGTGGCTGCGGCCATCAGGGCAGAGATACCGGAGATGTTTGGGTCTATAAAGACCACACTGATTGAGACGTTTGATGAGCGTTATGCCACTCTTTCTGAGGCTGCTGCTGCAGCGGCTACCGCAGCGATTGCTGCTGCGAGGCCGCAAGGTGGTGATGCGTTGCTGTTCCGCGAGTTCAGCAACACGAAACCACCAGAGTTTGATGGGACTCAGGATCCGGTGGCGGCTATGAGGTGGATATCTGATATTGAGGGGTTTTTCTTCACTTGCTCGTCTCCTGAGCATTTGAAGGTTCGGTTCGCGCTGAACCAGCTTCGCTTGGGAGCGAAGGACTGGTGGAAGTTTGTGACGGCGCATTATACGCCTGCTGAGCTTGCGGCAGTGACCTGGGAGAGGTTCACTGCCATGTTCCGAGATGAGTACGTTCCCTAGGTGGAGAGGGAACGTTTGGCACAGGAGTTTCTGACCCTCAAGCAGGGTACTGAGTCAGTTACAGCGATCACGAGGATGTTCCATGAGAGGGCGATGTTCTGCCCTGAGCACGTGTCCACTGAGCAGGCACGTATGAGCCGCTACTTGAGCATTTTGAGGCGGGATATTCGGGAGTTCGCTGCGAACTCCTCGTACCGGACATTTACTGAGCTTCAGGCAAATGCCCGGAAGAGGGAGATTGAGCTTGAGACTCAGGCCAGGGAGGAGGCGGAGTCTCAGGGGAGGGATCGGCGACCAGCACAGTCTCAGCCAGCAGCCAAGCGGGCCAAGCCCGCTGATCCCAAACCAGGGAGCCAGAAGGGCCGCACTTGCGGGAAGTGCGGCAAGGGTCATGATGGAGTCTGTCGAGCGCGATCTTGCTACAAATGTGGCAAGGAGGGGCATATGGCCAAGGACTGCCCCAAGGGGTTTGCAGTGTGTTTTCATTGCAACCAGATCGGACACCGGAAGGCCGAGTGTCCGCAGTTGCGCGGAGCATCTCAAGGATCTGCTCCTGCCGCCATCAGAGCTACAGAGAGTCGGCCTGTGAAGGTCGAAGCGCCGAGAGCTCGAGGGAGAGCTTTCCAGCTGACTGCAGAGGAGGTCCGCGCTGCGCCCGATGTTGTGGCTGGTATGTTTCCTTTCATGTATTTATTTTGATGTTGAGATATTATGCTTATATTATGTTATGCGTAGGTACTTTCCTTGTGAACTCTGTACCTGCTTTAGTGTTATTTGACTCGGGTGCGAGTCGGTCTTTTGTATCTTTGGCCTTTAGTCAGCATATCAGTGTTAGCCATGAGGCATTGAGTCGGCCTCTGAGAGTTTCCATAGCTGACGATAGAGTGATTTATGCCACGGAGGTTCTCCGGGGATGTGTATTAGAGATATTTGGGGTTGAGTTTCCGATTGATCTGATTCCTATTGCGATGGGTGATGTCTGTGTCATTGTGGGCATGGACTGGTTGAGCCGATTCGGCATGGTTATCGACTGTGAGCGTCAGCTGGTGACCATACGAAACCCTAGTGGGGGAGTTCTCTCAGTGTACGGCGAGGGTACACGTTCAGGATCAGCTTTTTGTTCGGCCGCTAGGGCGAGGCAGTGTCTACAGCAGGGCTGTAAGGGTTTTGTGGCGTATGTGATGGATACGCGGGTGGCTTCCGAGAGACCGAGTTCAGTTGAGGAGGTTCCGGTGGTGCGTGAGTTTCCAGATGTTTTTCCCGAGGAGTTACCGGGTGTGCCTCCTGTGAGGCAAGTGGAGTTCAGTATTGATTTGGTTCCGGGGGCTGCGCCTATCGCTAAGGTGCCTTATCGTCTTGCGCCTCCAGAGATGCAAGAGTTATCCTCGCAGCTTCAGGAGCTGCTGGGGAAGGGGTTTATTCGGCCGAGCAGCTCACCGTGGGGAGCGCCTATCCTGTTCGTCAAGAAGAAGGACGGTTCACACCGGATGTGCATTGACTACCGGGAGTTGAACAAGCTGACGGTCATGAACCGTTACCTGTTACCGAGGATCGACGATTTATTCGATCAGTTGCAGGGAGCATCTTGGTTCTCCAAGATCGATTTGAGGTCGGGATATCATCAGGTGAGAGTGCGGGATGAGGACGTTTAGAAGACAGCGTTCAGGACGCGATATGGGCATTATGAGTTTGTGGTGATGCCTTTTGGGCTCACCAATGCCCCGGCTGTGTTCATGGATCTCATGAACAGGGTATGCAGGCCGATGTTGGATCAGTCGGTGATTGTATTTATCAATGATATTCTGGTATATTCGAGATCTAGAGAGCAGCATGAGGAGCATTTGAGGGAGGTCCTTGGGGTTTTGAGATCGGAGAAGCTTTATGCAAAGTTCTCCAAGTATGATTTCTGGTTGCGAGAGGTCTAGTTCCTAGGACATCTTGTTAACCAGGAAGGGATTCTGGTCGATCCGGCCAAGGTTGAGGCGGTGATGAGTTGGGAGGTGCCGAAGTCACCATCTGAGATCAGGAGTTTCCTTGGGTTGGCAGGGTATTATCGGAGATTTATCAAGGATTTCTCCAAGATCGCAGTGCCACTCACCAGATTGACCCGGAAGGGTGTCGCATTCTCATGGGGTTCCGAGCAGCAGACCTCCTTTGAGACACTTCGCCAAAGGTTGTGCGAAGCCCCGGTATTAGCTCTCCCGGAAGGGATGGAGAATTTTGTGGTATATTGTGATGCATCGATTTTGGGGCTGGGTGCGGTGTTGATGCAGAGGGGTCATGTGATAGCATATGCATCGAGGCAGCTGAAGCCTCATGAGACAAGATATCCCACGCATGATCTAGAGTTGGGGGCAGTAGTGTTCGCTCTCAAGATTTGGCGCCACTACTTGTATGGGGTTCGGTGTACGATATACACGGACCATAAGAGCTTGAAGTACTTGATGGATCAGCCCAACCTAAATATGCGACAGAGGAGGTGGTTGGATGTGATCAAGGATTATGATTGTGAGATCCTGTACCACCCAGGCAAGGCTAATGTGGTAGCCGATGCGTTGAGCCGCAGGGCGGAGAGCACACCACTGCGAGATGTATGTTTGAGGTTGACCGTGATAGCTCTGGTGCTGGATGCCATTCGTGGGGCACAGACCGAGGCTGTGCAACCGGGGATGCAGAAGAGGGAACGGGTCGTTGGTTTGGTTTCAGAGTTCGTTACGGATGGTCGAGGGCTTATGACTTTTCAGGGCCGGATTTGGGTACCGTTTGTGGGCGGTACGCGTGCTACTTTGATGGAGGAGGCTCATCAGTCAAAATTTTCGATCCATCCGGGGGCCACGAAGATGTATTTGGATTTGAGGAAAGAGTATTGGTGGCCCTGTATCAAGAGGGACGTCGCCTGGTTTGTTGAGAGGTGCTTGACCTGCCGCAGGGTTAAGGCCGAGCACCAGAGACCGCATGGCAAGTTGCAGCCATTGGAGGTTCCCGAATGGAAGTGGGAACAGATCACTATGGATTTCATCACTAAATTGTCGAGGACTGCCAGAGGAGTTGATGCAATTTGGGTGATTGTGGACAGATTGACGAAGAGCGCTCACTTCCTTGCCATCAGTGAGAGTTCTTCAGCGGAGAAGTTGGCGGAGATATATGTGAGGGAAGTGGTATCTCGGCATGGGGTGCCGATCTCGATTGTTTCGGACCGTGATGTGCGTTTCACTTCCAGATTTTGGAAGAAATTTCATGAGGAGTTGGGTACTAGATTGCATTTTAGTACCGCATATCATCCCCAGACAGACGGCCAGAGTGAGCGGACGATTCAGACGCTTGAGGACATGCTTCGAGCATGTGTGTTAGATTTCGGGGGTAGCTGGGATGCGTATTTACCCTTGGCAGAGTTTTCCTACAACAACAGCCATCATTCGAGCATTGGCATGCCACCCTTTGAGCTGTTGTATGGTAGGAGGTGTCGGACCCCCATTTGTTGGGGAGAGGTCGGGCAGAGAGTGATGGGCAGTACAGAGATCGTGCTTCATATGACAGAGCAGATTCAGCAGGTTAGACAGAGGTTATTGACCGCCCAGAGCCGACAGAAGAGTTATGCAGACAGACGCCGGTCCGAGCTTGAGTTTCAGGTCGGCGACTTCGTTCTCCTGAAGGTCTCTCCTTGGAAAGGAGTGATTCGATTCAGGAAGAGGGGCAAGTTGGGACCCCGGTATATTGGGCCATTTCGTGTGATTGCGAGGGTAGGCCAGGTAGCCTATCGGTTGGAGATGCCAGCAGAGTTGGGGCAGATCCACGACACTTTTCATGTGTCGCAATTGAGGAAGTGTATAGCCGATGAGTCGGCAGTGGTTCCATTAGAGGATATTCAGGTGGATGCGAGCCTGAATTATGCCGAGAGGCCAGTGGCCATCAGAGATCGGAAGATCAAGGTTCTGAGGAACAAGGAGGTACCTCTGGTGTTGGTTCAGTGGCAACACCGGAAGGGATCAGAGATGACATGGGAGCCAGAGCGCGAGATGCGGGAGCAGCATCCGGAGCTATTTTCAGAGCGAGAATTCGAGGGCGAAGTCTAGTTCTAGTGGGGGAGAATTGTAATAGCCCGGATTTCCAGGTATCTTTATTGTGTATGATTTTGGTGTTTTGAGAGGGGACTCGGCGAGTTGGAGCTCAGACTCGCCGAGTAGGGTCGCGATTCTGGACGCGGGATTCGCCTGGACTCGGCGAGTCCAGGATATGGACTCGGCGAGTCCGCGCTGTTTAATGAAACCCTAATTTCTCGGGTTTGGGACCTATTTAAAGGGCCTTATGGCCGTCATTTGTACCCAGCAGTCCATAGAGAGAAACCCTAGAGTGCTTTAGCGATTTGAGAGAGAGAGGAGGCATTTCTTGACCTTTGTGTATTGTTTAGCAAAGAAGAGGGAGGTTCTAGCCAAGAGGAAGCAAAGGAGGTTGCTATTCTGTGGATTTGAAGCTTAGATCATCGATCTAAAGGTATGATTTCGGCTCATCTTCTGTTTTGTGAAGTATATTTGGATTTAGGGTTTCTTGTGGCCTTTGTTAGGTTGATTTGATGGCCAAATAGTCCCTTGCTAGTGATGAGGCTTTGGATCTGGATCCATAGAGGTCCAGAGAGCCTCATTCATCAAGCTTTATGAAGAACAATGGAGGTTATGACCTTGAGTTGTGATATTTGTTGTTAATTCTTCATATATGGTCATTTAGAGGTTGTATGTACACCAAGTTTGGGGCTTTACATGGTGAATCAGTCTAGGAAGGCCAGATCTATGAATTGATGGAACATATCTGACCTTAGAAGCGAGTTTGAGTGATTGCATGGCATGGACTCGCCGAGTCCGATGAGCAGACTCGGCGAGTAGCTTGAAGATTGCCTTGGATCGGCCAGTGAGTGGTCCAGTCGAGTCATGGTTTGACTCAGTGAGTCAGGGCGAATTAGGGAAGGGTGGTCAAGTGGACTGAGTCGAGCTGGGACTCGCCGAGTTGTTCTTGAGACTCGGCGAGTTGAGTCGGGGTGGCCCCGTGATTCTTCCAGGTGGAACTCGTCGAGTCAGGGGGAGTACTCGACGTGTAAGAAGGGAATCCTAGAGAGTTGGTGAAAACGTCTAGACTCGCCGAGTTGCCCTTGTGCACTCGCCGAGTCCGGTCAAAGTTGACCGTTGACCGTTGACCAGAGTTGACCTGTGTTGACTTCTTAGGGATAGTCAACCTTAGAGATAAAAAGTGTTAATTAGAGACATATGATGTTATAGGGGGATTATAGCTCGGAGGATCGGGCACGAGGGATTTCAGGATTTGTGAGTCATCGAGATACGCGAGGTGAGTCTTCTCACTTTACTTTATCTTGAGTAGATAACCAGAGTTATGTGACAGAGTATTTGTATGTTATGTATGCTATATGTTGTACTGCATTATTTCTATGTGATTGATGCTGTGCATGTTTACAGAGTTGGAACCGGAAGGTTCCTAGAGTTAGAACCTGAGGGTTCACAGAGTTTGGGTGCACGGACCCATAGAGTTATAGCCTCGAGTGGCTAATATGTGTTTTATGGGTGGTATTTTGGGGAAACTCACTAAGCTTTGTGCTTACAGTGTTAGTGTTGTTGTTTCAGGTACTAGCGAGGACCGTGGGAAGGCGCCGCCTTGATCCGTACAGACGCATGGGATTTTGTTATACTTGTGATCTTGGGATTTTGTATAATGTGAATTGAGATTTAAACTTGATGTTTTTATGAAAAGTTAATGGGAAATGTTTTTATAAATTGTGAAAAATTATTTTGAAATTTACGGTGTTACATAGTATGTATTCATTTATTATTTTGTCATTTATTTTATGGTATGTTGATGTTTATGATTATACTATGTACCATCTTAGTGAACTCCTTGACTACTCTTGTGCTTTTTGACTAGGGTGTGAGTCGGTCGTTTGTGTCTCAGTCTTTCAATAGGAGTTTTGAGATGACTCTTGGAGAGTTGGAGTGTCCATTGTCAGTTTCTATCGCCAACGAACACGAGGTTTCTACATCAGGCGCTTATCGGTGTTGTGTTATAAAGATTGTTGGGGTGTCTTATCTGAAAGATTTGATCCTTATTCCCATGGGGGATGTATGCATGATAGTAGGAATGGACTATTTGAGCAGGTTTGGTGCAATGATTGATTGCAAGGGTCAACGAGCGGTAGTTCGAACCCCAAGTGAGAGAGAAATGGTTATTTATGGAGAGGGTACTAGGGTTGGATCAACCTTTTATTCTGCAGCCAGAGCTCGACAGTATCTTCAACATGGGTATTTGGGTTACCTCGCATATGTGGTTTACACTCGAGTTGGGAAGGAGGTTTCGGTTGCAAATGTGCCTAAAGTTAGAGAATTTGCAAATGTCTTCTTGGAGGATTTACCCGATGTGCCTTCTGAGAAGCAGGTTGAGTTCATGATTGATTTGGTGCCCGGGTGGCTCTGATTGCTAAAGGCGTCGTATCAATTGGCACCACGGATGATGCATGAGTTGTCCTCTCAGGTTTAGGATATGTTGGACAAGCAGTTTATTAGACCATGCAGGTCATCATGGAGAGCATCGATCTTGTTTGTTAAGAAGAAGGATGGTTCACATTGTTATCCAGGATTTTAACAAGCTAGCGGTGAAGATCCAGATTTTAACAAGTTAGCGGTGAAGACCGTTATCTACTTCCACGAATTGATTACCAGGAATTTAACAAGTTAGCAGTGAAGAACCGTTATCCACTTCCATGGATTGATGACCTCTTTGATCAGTTGCATGGTACATCTTCATTCTCTAAGATTGATTTGAGGTCAGGGTATCATCAGATGAGGGTTAGAGAGGAGGATTGTGGTGATGCCGTTTGGGCTCACCAATGCGCCTATAGAATTTATGGATTTGATGAATCGAGTGTACAGGTCGATGCTCGATTGATCGATCATTGTTTCTATTGATGACATCCTGGTCTATTCCAATACCAGGGAACATCATGAGGAGAAATTTCGAGAGCTTCTAGGAGTTTTGAAGCGGGAACGGTTGTATGCCAATTTCTTAAAGTGCGACTTTTGGTTACGGGAGGTCCAGTTCTTAGGACACCTCATTAACTAGAATGAGATTTTGGTCGACCCGACCAACATTGAGGTTGTGATGCAGCAGAAGGTTCCAAAGTCTCCATCGGAGATCATGAGTTTTCTAGGTTTAGCCAAGTATTATCGGAGACTCAGAGGTGAGAATGAAAAGTCGACGTGGTCAAGGATTGTGATCAACTCTTCGCTTCTAGATTAGATTAGGGAAGCTCAGGTCGAGGGATTCAAGGAGGAGAACCAGAAGCAAGAGAGACTCAGAGGTGAGATTGACAAGTTTTCTTCTAACAACGGCAGATTATTAACTTGGTGTGGTCGGGTTTGGGTACCAGATTTTGGTGGGATCAGGAAGACTATGTTGGAGAAAGCACACAAATCCATATTTTCGATACACCCTGGAGCCACCAAGATGTATTGGGATTTTCAACTCAGTTACTGGTGATCGTGCATGAAGAGGGAGATAGCCTGGTATGTTGAGAGGTGTCTGACATGTCGGACGTTCAAGGCTGAGCACCAGAGGCCGCATGGCAAGATTTAACCCTTAGAGGTTCCCATGTGGAAATGGGAGCAGATCACCATGAATTTCCTATCCATCGGACGACTAAGGGGTTTGATGCGATTTGGGTGATAGTGGACCGTCTGACCAAGAGTACCCACTTCTTAGCTATTCGAGAGAGTTCGTTGGCCGATGTATGCTTTTTGAGATCATCACCCAACATGGTGTCCTGATTTCTATTGTATCAGATTGGGAAGTTCGATTCACTTTAAGGTTTTGGCAGAGGTTCCACAAGAAACAGGGTATGAGTAGTATAGCACTGCTTATCATCAGTAGACTGATGGCCAGAGCGAGAGGACCATCCAGACGTTTGAGGATACATTGCGAGCTGGTGTGATTGATTACGGTGGGAGTTGGGATTCCTACCTTCCCCTAACTAAGTTTTCATATAACAACAGTTATCACTCCAGTATCGGTGCGCCATCGTTTGAGCTTCTCTATGGGAGGAAATGTTGTACCCCAGTTTGTTGAGGAGAGGTCGTTCACAGGGTCATGGGGAAAACAGAGGTGGCTCTTCATACGACAAAGCTTATGCATTATATCAAATAGAGATTGCAGACAACATAGAGTCGCCAGAAGAGTTATGCTGACATGCATCGATCAGAGTTAGAATTTTAGGTTGGTGACATGGTTTTACTGAAGGAATCACTCTGGAAGGATGTAATATGCTTCAGTAAGAGGGGAAACCTGGGGCCCCGGTATATTGGGTCGTTTTGAGTGGTTTCTAGGGTTAGAAGGGTAGCTTACCATCAGATTTGCCTAAGGAGCTTAGTCATATTCTGATGGGTTTTATACAAACAATCCTATGTGTGCATGCAACCCTAGAGTTGGATCTTTGTTTTCACTATTAGTTATACAACTTTATGAACACAAAAAGAAACCTGGCATGCTAGTACTATTTTCAAAATTTACATAGAAGAATAGAATACATACCTTTTGTTGTTATATAGTAATAACAACTAGTTCCTTGAATCTCCTTAGCTTTGAAAGCAAGTACCACAAGTGTAGTACCTCTAATGGCTCACAAACACCAAGAGCAAGAGGATGACTTAGAAAAAGAGGAGAAGCACCAAAAAAATGTCTAGAAACCCTAAGGAAACTCTTGGCCACGTTTTTGGTGCTCTAAGGGTCCTTAAATAGTGAGGCTATTAGGGTTATCAAACAAGGAAACCCTAATTTGACTGCTTAGGCCCTAAGCATCCCATGGACTCCCTTCTTAGATGCCTTGGATGATGATTTCTAATGGGTTTCCCCATAAAATTCGTCCACCCCTCTTATATAGAGTCCATTAGCCCAATATTCAACTATCACACAATTGACAATTCTAGTCCCCTTTATTTAATTAATGTCTTTTAGCCACAAAATTAATTCTTATTAATTCTTGACTATTATTAATTAAACAATATAATTTCTCTTTTAATACATTATTCATATAATATATTAATAAATCACAATTAATCCTCTTTCTCCATAAATCATCCTATCAAGTTGCTTTGGTGAAGGCAACCCAAAAGGACCATGCACAATCGGGTCAAGTACATACCAAAATAATTATGGACTTAGACAGTAATCCAACAGTCTCCCACTTGGATAAGTCTAATAACTATTATGTGTATGACTTTAGATCCTGATTAGCAATTGTAGCTTTCAAAAGCCGCTGTCAACTCTGATCTTATCAGAAGCGTGTCCTTTAGATAAGGGATCATATATTCCCCCATTCTTGATATCGCATAGATGTGATACATGGATTGAAATCATTCTCTCAGTCTATGTGTTGTTTCCTGATTTACGATTTATGACGACTGACAACAGACTACAATGAACAAATCAAATTAGTCCCGGCTTGGCTAAGCGCTTAGGGTGTCATCACTAAATCATCGAGGGGCCCACATATATCACTTTTATCCCACTTTGGGAAAAAAGGAACGGATAAACTTGGACTCAATGCTTGCTTGTATTCACTTATCGAATCACACACAACAATAAGTTTTATAACACCAAGTTACTGGTGCGTTTAATTATCATCAATGTGCAACCGACTAGCAAATAACAACTCACACGTCTCGGTTTCAACAATATACCACATTATCGACTCACAATCACTCGTGATAAAATCCATGAAGTGATTCTTGTGAGCGTGGGTTTAATCCAATGCTCAAAATCATATTCATAAGCATTCACGAACGATGCAGCAAACCTTTGCTATGTCTAATACACTTTAGACAATCTACAAACCAATTCATGACAGTCTTCATTCATAACTACTTCCAACATATGAACGACTGTGAACCATTCGAATATTTTGATTATTCTGAAATAATTAATTATTCAGGAAGTCAAAACATGCAAAGTGAAACACAAGAATAATACTAATCCTATATGGTCCCAAACCTTTGAGTATAAATAAAACACCTTTTATTTATCACCATATCGATTACTCATTATTTGTTGTTTCGGTTAATTAACTTATTACTTGAATTATTACTACAATTGTCACATGCTCTTAGCATGCACACAATGTTTACTTATGGTCCTTCCATTGTGAAATATATCAAATGAACACATTTCCAATCATACGCATTTCACAACACCCAATCCTTATCATAAGTATAAGAATATCAAATTATTGCCACTTATAGAATATGCTATATTCTAACATTTTATGCAATGATCCTTTTGTAAAGTCATAACTCAAAATCATCAAGATTTGGCCAATCTCTATCAGAAACAATTCTATAAATATGATGTCTCTCACTCAAAGTACATTCCTTTGAACATCCTTTTTACATAAAAGTTTCTAATCTAGACATAGATTCTCAATATCCAACTCCCAATATGGAAACATTTCCATATGACAACTCATTCTTAATAGAATCTTATCTATTCATAATAATGTCGATATGGTCCATCCAATACAATACTTCCAACTACTCACAAGCAACCAATCTTTAGCTAACTTTGGATCGTCTTTTGATAGTTGTTTAATTATTTTAGTCAAAACCGATTCTAGTCCTTTTTCCCTCTTAATGCGCTATACATTTGGAGAATTTTAGAATGGTCAAATATTATAGCATTTACAATCGATCCTATACCCGAATCGTATGGTAAACGATGCATAATTTCTTACATAACGATATAATACTTTATCATTCTTCTACTATAATATTTTATGTGTCACGTTCTCATAATTCGAACTATGAAGAGGGATGTCGTAATCGTAATCGAAATTTGAGAACACAATATGTATCATTGACTAAATTTATTAACATTCCACAATCTAAGCCTTTAGATTTGAAATGAAGCATAATATTCTCTCCCTTAATTATAGAAAAATAACTTTTCAACCCTTACGACTTTGCAAAGTATAACTCTTGTTTTCTATAATTAATATTGCTAACTTGCAATACTTGCCATAATAATCATACAAGCATAATGTCACACCCCATAACCGGAACGGCGGAAACGTTCTGGGGTGGATGACGTCATATCAAGTATCACAACATATGCAGTATAGTAATCAAAGTACAACAATCATTGCATTAATAGTAATAGTTTTACAGGGTTTACATTACATAGAAAGATCAAAGTAATACAAGTAATAATGTAGATGCAGCTTGGTACTAAACCGTCTTCAACAGAAGCTCCTGGAATGTACCTGTCTAAAGTTGACCTGAGAATACAAGTTATTTGAAAAGCGAGTATCAGCATTTTTTACAAATGCTGGTGAGTTCATAAGTATTTAGTGTCATTTTATCCAAATAACTTTATATAAGTAGTAGTTTTAAAGTATACAGTGAATTAGAGTCCTTTCCAGAAAATCCTATATTTTCTAATTAAAAGCAGTCTTCTACCAAGACTGGTCAGAGTTATGTGGTAAAAAGTAATTTTTCCTTAACACTATCATTATCAAAATGTGGTATTGATTTTGAAATAAAGTAGGAGAATATCAGGGAAAATAACATATGCCTCAGCAGTGAAGACTGCTGGCTAAAGCAGAAAGAAATCATAGACTCCAGGAGAGTATCGACTGAACGACACGCCTAGCTCAGTCTAACAAAAGGAGATATAGACCCCAGATGGTATCAAATGAAAGATACAACTAGTAAGGTCTAAAACAGTGAATACAGACCCTAGACAGTATCAAATGAAAGATACATCTAGCACGGTCTAAAACAGAGACTACAGACCCTAGACAGTATCCAATGAAAGATACAGCTAGCACGGTCTAAAACAGTGAATACAATGTTAAAAACCCGTTACCTTAAGACCATGAATTATAAGGGAACCCCGAGATACTCGTAACCATACTGATAGACACTAGAGAACTAGACGCCCTGCAAGCGTCTGTGTAAGTGTGACATTTGTCACCCCTTCGCTTGGTAGGCCGTGGACTGTAGCTAGCAGTCAGGGTGTGGGGGTGTCAATCACGTATAGATCTATACACACAATGTCTGCTCTCCCTACAAGAGACTCTGGTTACAAACTTGACAACGGAGAAGGCCGTGTACTGAAGATGTATCTCGTATAGTGAGATCTGATGTAAAATACTGGACTAATGATAGAGACTCACAACTGAACTGACTAATGTAAACCTATATGTCTATGCTTGTATACATAATATATAACTAATGATCAAACGACCTTCGGACGGACATCCGATCCCACCAGACCACATCTCAACGAAGAAAAGGAAATAGGGCAAACTGGCCTTCCTAAGTCCTTTAATCATTATTTATATAACTATACATACACAGACATACATTTAACTAAGTGGAAACGTGTCGTGAAGTAGAAGCGTATCGTGAAGTAAAAAGGGTATCGTGAAGTAGAAGCGTATCGTGAAGTAGAAGCGTTAATAAGTATAAGTGAAGTGGAAGCGTTATCAAGTATAAGTGAAGTAAAAGCGTTATCAAGTATAAGCGAAGTAGAAGCGTTAACAAGTATAAGCGAAGTAGAAGCGTTAACAAGTATAAGCGTATCACGAATTGGAAGCGTTAATAAGTATAAGTGAAGTGGAAGTGTTATTAAGTATAAGCGTATCACGAAGTGGAAGTATAACAAAACAGTAGTATCTAACCAAGTAGGAGTATAAAAACATGGAAGAAAACTTTGGGAAACCCTTTATACTTAAGAAAATCACGACTTGGTATTCTTTTGTAAAACAAATTTGAAAACCTTAAAAATCCTTTGAAAACCTTTCATAAACACATTTTGGTTATAACTTTGATAAAACAATATAAGTAAAGATTTGAACAAGTAAAGTTGTTTGGGAAAACCCTATACAGTATCATACTTGGCAAAACAGTTAACAGTGTAATAAATCCTTGTGCATGCGGGTTATCAATCATATGTGATTGATATGATAACTGGCATGTTTAAATTGTACTCCCCCCCATAAAACATGTAAAAACATTTAAAAGGTTAATTCAGGGGGTATGAACTCACCTGTTGTAAGTGGATCCGATGAAGGTGTCGGGTGGGTGCTCGGTGTCAAGTAAAGACTTGAACACATTTAGTGACCTATTAACATATGATAACATATGTTTACATACAATTAGTACATATAATACTAATTAAACAAGTATACACAACCTAAAGTGCGGAAAACACTTTGGTTAAGTGCTAGGGGTGTCCCGTGTAACATCTATTGGTATGTATGGCTTATATAGGGAGTTTACTCTCCAAGAGTAAACTCTTTATAGATTTCACGGCCCTGGGACTAACTCCCATGAGTTTATGGTCGTAAACTCATGGTGAGGGTGTTCTAGGATGCCAAAGTGTCTTATATCCCTTATAGAATTATGCTAAGTCCAAATATAAAGCACATGAGTGGATTTAAGGCATCTAAGTGGACCAAATAGGAGTTTATGGCCCTAACCAAGGATTTTACGGTCGTAAGCTCCTATGTACATATTCCTTTGGTGTTTTAAGGGCTTAAATGTTAGAGAATAAAATCCTATGCATTTTTCCAAGTCAAATGGGGAGTTTAGGGCATCATTTGGGCATCCTTTAGGAGTTTACGACCCATGGACCTTTCCTAGGGGGGTTTATGGCCGTAAACTCCCATTTCCTTGGTTTTATTGAAGTTTAAAGCCTTTACATCAATGTAATAGCTTCTAGACATTTTTCCGAGGCCATAGGAGGTGTTTGCGGGCATTTCTAACACTTAAACTTGAGTTTACTCCCCATGAAGAGGAGTTTACGGCCCAAGCATGTTGTTGGGCAGTAAACTCAGGTTTACTCCCCAAAAGTCTAGTTCAAGGTGTTCTAAGCTTGTTTGTGCAAGTTTACAAGTCATATCTAAGCCTTAGGGGCAACTTGGAGGGGTTTTGGGGCTTAAAAACCCCATTTAATGGTGTTCACGGTCCAAGAGTGTTCTTGGGCCATAAACACATAATCTTGTCCCTATTTTATGTCCTAAACTCGAATTTGCATGCTAGATAAGCTATACAACAAGTTAGGGTAGATTGCCTACCCGTTTGGGGCTCGAAACAGACGTTTTTGGCTCGGAAAATAAGTTGCAGAGAGAGGGTGTAGTGAGAGGGTGAAAAGGGTAGAAATGAAGTCCACTTCCCCTTATATAGGGGTTTGAGTTGGGGCTCAGTGGAAATCTACCCGATACTGCCGTTAAACGGGGCTTTTGGTCGCACCCGATTTAGTGGTCGTATTTTGACTTGGTTGAAACTAAAAAATTTTCAAGGGAAAAATTGTGGTGTTTCTAATTTATTTCAACCCTCATAAAGTCATTAAAAAAATCCCAAATTAATTAACCAGTCCAAAAGTTAACGGACAGTTAAATAAAACGAGGCTTATTAATGGAAAAGGGGTTAAAGATGACAAAATAAATTTCGGGTTGTCACACATAACACTTATGCTCCCACTATCATGATGATTATTATCATATTAGCATAACACTTATGCTCCCACTAGCTTTGACATGTATTCAGAAAACAGCTGAACTTCAAGAAAACAATGCTTATTGAATTTCTTAAGTTCATATTTCTAATACTTGATCTAAGCTTCATAAACTTATACACCTTTGTCTTAGAAAGCTCACATGTGTGTCTAGACAAATTCAGAACTTATGTTACTAAGTCCCAAATGTTCAAACTTAATTTTCAAATCTCACAATTTGAACTATGGAAAGGGATGTCGTAACCATAATCGAATTTGAGAATACAATTTTCACAATTCTTATATTTTTAAAATCTCTCTTAGTGAAAGCATTTCCTCACAGTCATTTTCATGAAGGAGGGAATCTTATGACACTTAGATTTTATGGTGTATGTGTTCCTATCCATGTGAATTTGTCAAAACCAAAGTTTGCGACAAATCCAAACTCATATGGACCGAACTTTCTTAATCTTGATTTCTTGCCTTATGGTAACATGAGTGCCCACCATGTCTTCCAAATACTTCAGCAACATCCTTACATATAAATGTACTTTCCATCGATCAAGGTGCTTTGACTTTATGCATTCAAATGAGAACTCATAGAACTCACATGCATAATAAACTCAATTGGAATGGCACAGAAACAAAATAATGTCAACACGATAGGTTGTAAACCTCAAGTCATATGCTACTGATGATTGATAATGTTTATTCTTGATTTGTTCTTGAAACCTTTCAAGACCATTAAGACTCCCACTGACTCCTTGACATATAAGATTCTCTTGTCAAGAAACATTCCTTGACAAAACAAATATTCAAGAGTTAGTGTAGTTCTTATCAAGACAAAACACTTCACATGGTCCTAGTTGGTCTTTGTCATATCCAAGACAACACAACTTACAAATTTCAAATGTGCAAGAATAAGAAAACTTTTCCAAATTCCACATTTGTTGAGTGTTATAAACCTTCTTAAGACTTGCCACTCAATTCATAATCCTGGAGTATAACTCTAAGACTTGATATAGGAACGAAGTATGATTGACTTCTTGATTTAACCATTTCCACAATTCTCGATTCCTCTTCTTGGACATACAAATGTACTAAGACTTACTTAGAAGATCAATTGAGATATGGTTCTTAATCATTAATACATATCGTAAAACAAAATAAAAGGTACTCTCCCTTCTTCTTAGAATAGAGAAACTTTTATTTTTCTGCCTACTTGATTCTTCTTTATTCGTTCTGCTATTTATTGAATGTAACATCCCGAGTTCAGGAGTGCAAGTTCAGGGTTCAAATTGTAAATGTGAAAGGGCAACTCGGCGAGTCCATGGGTGGACTCGGCGAGTAGGGTCGCGATTCTGGTCGCGTGTTTAGTGGCCAACTCGGCGAGTCGGTGGCTGGACTCGGCGAGTTGGTGCTGAGTGGAGAAAATCCTAATTCGGGGGTTGAGCCCTATATAAAGAACATGATGTCCTCTCCCCCAGCCTCTTTACCTTCCCCTTGAGTTCCAGAAGCCATAGAGTCGTGTGAGCTTTCCTTGTGAGAGATTGGAGCCTTTGTGGAGGGAATCTTGGGGAGAAATCGAAGAGCAAGAAGGTTAGAGCAAGGGGCTTTGCAGCGATTCAACTTATTCTTCAGTTGGAGCTTTCATTTGAGGTAATAATCTACTGACTGAGCTTTTGTGCATCTAGATCTATCATTTGTGGGGTTTTTGGGGCATAAATGAGGTCCATCTCAAGTTTGGTGTAAGATCTGAGGTTGCTACCTCAGATCTAGGTTGTTATCAATCCAGAAAGCCATAAAGTCTATGCACAAGAGTTGTGGGTGAAGTCCTTTTGTCCCAAACCCTAGCCCTAGAGTGTAAAATGCTTAGATCTACTTGGATTCACGTAAAGTTTGCCACTTTATGTGATGGATGGGTTGTAGAAGGGTAGATCTATGGTTTGGATCATTTGCATGGCTTGGAAAGCTTCTGTATGGATTAAGATCTAGGGGTACTCGGCGAGTCACAAAGGTGTACTTGGCGAGTTGCTTGAAGATGGGCAGGAACTCGGCGAGTTGGAAGAACAACTTGGTGAGTTGGTTGAAGATAGCCTTGGACACGACGAGTCTGTTCTTGGACTCGGCGAGTCTGGTCGTGAGGTCCTAACCTTCTTCTGGTTGAGCCACGAATCGGCGAGTCAAGGGAGGACTCGGTGAGTTGAGTGCGAGGGGACTCAAAGTTGTGAGACTCGGCGAGTCATCGGGTTGACTTGGCGAGTAGAGTCAGTCAGGAGGTTGACTTTGACTTTGACTTGACCAAGGGTTGACCAGTTGACTTCCAGGGGCATTTTGGTAATTGTTGGTATTTGTTTTGAGTTCAGTGTTGGTGTTGGCTAGTGGTGGAGATCGTATCAGTGGTCGGAGCATCTTGGTCTTATCTTTCAGTCGGCAGTTGCTAGGTGAGTTGTCCTCAATATATCGACAGGGTCTACGGCACCAAGGCCGGGCCTTTATCGGATTGTGATCCGGGTTTCGTTGTTATGTTTTGCTTTGCTATGCTTGCTTCTGGTAGTTATGATGGTATATGTTAGAGACCTAATTGAGGTCGGTATCCTGGTATATAGGATGATGCTATGCTAGTGACCGGTTAGGTCGGTATCCTGGTTAGGATGATGTTATGCTATGCGATCTGTTAGATCGGTTTGTTTGGATGTGATTCGTTATATGATTGAATGATGGTTGTTGGACTGGGGTTGGGTTGAGGCGGACCCTGCTTTGTGCTGTAGGCCGACATACCCAGGGCAGAACGGTTATCCCGAAGGCCCAATGAGCGGTCCGGATAGGCTGTAGGCCCCAAGAGGGCGGACTAGACGTGCCGAGGCTCGGAGAGTGGACCAGGCCAACTGAAGGCCCAGTGCGGGCGGACCAGTCATACTGTAGACTCAGAGAGTGGACCAGGTGGATTGAAGGCCCGGTGCGGGCGGACCAATCACACTGTAGACTCGATGTATATGGCTAGACTCGGAGGGTGGACCAGGTGGACTGAAGGCCGGTGCGGCGGACCAGTCACACAGTAAACCCGAAGTGCATGGTTGTTCTGTGTTCTGTTATGATATGGCATGTTGTGCGTGTATGGTATATGTGGTTGGTATTTTGGGGGTATCTCACTAAGCTTTCGGGCTTACAGTTGTGGTTTAATGTTTTTCAGGTTCTTTAGGAGACCGTGACAAGGCAAAGGCGTGATCGTACCGCTCCTCACGATTGTGTTTTATGATGTGGTTCTGGGAAGACTCTGATAATAATTGTATTGAAAACCTTTTTGTAATAACATTATGAAAATGGTTCATTTTTGAAAAGTTTAAATTGATTGAAATTCTTAGACCGTTACATTGAAACTCTTTCAATCAACTCAGAATTACACTTAATCTTATTAGTATAATCATATTTACTAAACCTTAGTAAATCATGACGAATATCTTTGTAACTCTTGTGGTGGACTTGATCAACACACAACCTTGTGTACTCGATTTCCTAGTCCTTCACTTGACGCTTTGTTAACGAATTAGTCTAATTTCTAAATATGAAATTTCTCATTCATCACGCAACCAAGTTGTATGATTCCAAGTTTTTGTCCAATTGAAACTTGGGCAATGAGAAACTCCCCCTATTTGGTAAATTCTTGACATTTCCACAAATAACATAATTAAGAATCAAATCCATTATTGCTAATAATAGAAACCTTCAAACATCAATTTTTCATACACGCCATTGCAAGGATAAATAAATAATATAAAATCAAAATGTAGTTTATTGCGGAAAAATTTGTCCTTACAATGCAATTCAATTGAAAAACTATGTTAATACATATTTCTTAGCAATCTATTCTAACTCCAAGTAGTAGCTCAAGAATCCAATTTTCAATCAATGCGATCGAAATCCATTTCTTCATGATTAGATTCAGCTCACTTTTTCCCTTAAGCTTCCTCTCTTTTCTTCGATCCTACAAAACATCAAAATGTAATCTTATCACATCATGTATTAAGAATCTAGAATAGGAACTTAAAAGAGTTAGTTAATGGATTTTTCCTGAAGTAGAGCCATACGTCTTGACTCTCCCATCTCTTAGATCTCTCAGGTAAATAGGGAAGCTTCGTCTCCAATTCCCCTTCTCTTAGCAATAAAAGCAAATGGGCTCTTTTGGAATGGCACAAGGAACTATCTCAGAATTTACCTTTTCTGGATCTCCAATGTCACCATTTTCAATGTCCATTGAAGTTTAGGAGTTTGATTCACCAGAAAAATTTGCTCGACCAGCTCGCCAAATCATTGCTGATTCAACAGCTATAGGCAAGTAGGTCAAATCAATGAGGGTCACGTCATGATCCATCATATAGTACTCTCTAACGAACTCACTATATGATTCAGGAAGCGATTGAAGAACCCAGTCAACAGCCAACTTACCTGAAATCTCGACACCCAACATCCTTAACCTATCAATGTGTGACTTCATCTCTAAGATGTGTACACACACATGTTTCCCATGTTTACTTACCAAAAGGGCTTGAGTGAGCTTGAACTTTTCAAGCCTTCGAACTTATGGGTTAGGGAGAATAATTGGAGAAGGTGGAGGTAGTGAAGCATGATCTCTTGTTCCTCGATCATATCGTGGAATATCATCTTCGTTTGGAAAGCTTGTTCCATGGGATTTGGGAAGACCATGATTGTCATAACAAGACATCTACAAAACGGGAGAAAATTCAAGTTAAGTTGATTAGAATCCTTGATGTGACACCCAAATGAAACATCGAGGCTAGGATCCAACACAATACTCTACAATTTCCACTATGAAAAACGAAAAGGAAATTTAAGTTTTAAATGTGTTGAAAACTCCTAGATCTTTTAAGATTCATTGAAATTTTCAATGGCATGTTTAAATCTCGATATGCCCCTCGAATTGTGACTGGGATGCTGAGGATCACAAAACAGGGTGTGAATAACCATGCAAACTTACATGGTGCCCCCAATGTTACAGTCACCTATTCAATGTGCCGGTTAACCACACACGCTCCATCGAACTATGACAAATATCAAGTCACCCTTTACTACCTTTGCTTAGAAACCATTTTGTGTGTCGGTTAGCCACACACGCTCCACTAACGTCTTCGCAATGGTACAAAGTGTAATATCATTCAAATTCACTTTTTGCCTAAAGTAACTAAGATTGGGAATTTTGTAAAAACATTTATTTACTTTATATTTCTTTATACTTTTACTAGAAAGAGTTTCCCTATCCTACCCGTTCGGCTAACGGCCCTCCACCAATCAAGGAAGCGGTGGGTGAGAGTGGACACCCATTAAAAGACCATTTTATAGGCCATAACCTTATACCCCCCGTTATAGATCGGCTTCGTGAATGAGGCTTACTAACAGTAAGACTAGCAGTTTTACATATATAATATTAGACTTTTAATGTTATATATAGTATAAGGGTGTATTTTACGCTTTTAAAATACTAGGTGGTTTAATTTAATAAATTACACTTTTAATTTGATTAAATATAAACCATATGATTATGGATTTATTAACTCTCTTTTAATTATACTTTTAATTAACTTAACAAAACCATAAGGGTGTAATTTGAACTTTTCAAAACTACGGGTTTTAGAATTTAGACTTTCAAAATTAAACCTTTTAATCAAACAATTTAAATTCCAAAACTAGAGGGAAAATTTTGAAACTTTTCAAAACATAAGCAAGAACATTCTAGATCAAATTACAAATAATAATAATTAACCAATTGATTAGTAATTATGTAAATATGACCTAATTCAATTTCTTGCAAGATAATCTATCAAATAATTCAAATAAATCAAGTTTATCACATAAGGAAATGATTATCTAATTAATTTGACAATTATCTTTTATTTTGGTAAAGATATCTTTTAAATTAAACAATTAATTTAATCTAATCCCTTAAATCCCCTAGAATTCGAAATTATGGGATGGGATAAATCAAAATCTTTAATTACCAAATTTAAACATTTAAAAGATAATTACAAGATATGGTATTATCCAAATCCCTAAAATTTCGGATCTAATCTTGGGGAAGGAGGCAATTTCGAAATCCAAGGGTTAGATAACCCTAGATTTCGAAATCTTGGAGGCTAAGGAAAGGGTTTGGGAAACCCTAGCCAAATTTCGAAAATCAAGGTTCAAGAACCCTACTTTTTTGAAAAAATTCATGCCTCCTAGGGTTTATTGGCCATAAACCCTAATATGTCAAGTTCATACATTTGAATAATGCTAATTGAAAACAAAAACCAATGGATTTGATACCACTGATGGGTTTTATACAAACAATCCTATGTGTGCATGCAACCCTAGAGTTGGATCTATGTTTTCACTATTAGTTATACAACTTTATGAACACAAAAAGAAACCTGGCATGCTAGTACTATTTTTGAAATTCACATAGAAGAATAGAATACATACCTTTTGTTGTTATATAGTAATAACAACTAGTTCCTTGAATCTCCTTAGCTTTGAAAGCAAGTACCACAAGTGTCGTACCTCTAATAGCTCACAAAAGAGCAAGAGCAAGAGGATGACTTAGGAAAAGAGGAGAAGCACGCAAAAACGTCTAGAAACCCTAAGGAAACTCTTGGCCACGTTTTTGGTGCTCTAGGGGTCCTTAAATAGTGAGGCTATTAGGGTTATCAAACAAGGAAACCCTAATTTGACTGCTTAGGCCCTAAGCAGCCCATGGACTCCCTTCTTAGATGCCTTGGATGATTTCTAATGGGTTTCCCCATAAAATTCGTCCACCCCTCTAATATAGATTCCATTAGCCCAATATTCAACTATCACACAATTGACAATTCTAGTCCCCTTTATTTAATTAATGTCTTTTAGCCACCAAACTAATTCTTATTAATTCTTAACTATTATTAATTAAACAATATGATTTCTCTTTTAATATATTATTCATATAATATATTAATAAATCATAATTAATCCTCTTTCTCCATAAATCATTCTATCAAGTTGCTTTGGTGAAGGCAACCCAAAAGGACCATGCACAATCGGGTCAAGTACATACCAAAATAGTTATTAATTCTTGACTATTATTAATTAAACAATATGACTTGGAATGTTATTTTTAGACTAGATCTGCATTTCGAACAAGGTACTTTACGAAATAAGCCCTTAAATGGAAGGAATGCATTCTAACAGCGTACGATGGGCGTATATGGGAACACATCGCGCATACGCGATGGGAGTCACATATTCTGGTCAATGCTTCACTACGTCGAGCGTAGTTACTGAGTACGCTGAGTGTAATCAGTCTGGAGGATTCTTGACTTGTTGAATTTGACCTTTTGACTAGGATTTTGACCAAGTTTGACCTAAGGGTATTTTGAGTTGTAGTTGAGACTGGTCACTGTTTGGTGTATTGGTGACCTGTAGAGCTAATATTCGGAGTAGTGTCATGTATAAATATCTTTTCAGACTGAGCGGTGAGTCATCCTCAATGAACTTGTGGGTCGAAGGCACCAATGTCGGCCCACTGGATCATAAATCCTGGTATATTGGTTTTATGTTATGCTAAGTATGTGCTAGATTGGTAGATATGTATGATTATTTGTGTTCACTGAGTATGCATTAGACTGGTAGATCTGTATGATTACCTATGATTACTGAGTATGTATTAGACTTGTAGATCTATATGATTATTTGTGTTGTTGGTTATTGATTGTTATTGTATGTGTTGACATGTTATGGTTTGTTGGGCTAAGGCGGTCCAATTTTATGTTGAAGGCTAAGACACATGGGGCGCTCCGGATAGACTGAAGACCTACGAGGAATCCACTCAGGCCAAAGTCTTGGAGAGTGGTCCAGATAGATTGTAGTCCATGTGAGGCGGTCCAGTCACACTGAAGGCTCTAAGAGCGGTCCATATAGACTGTAGGCCTTGAGAGGCGGTCTAGTCAGGCTGAAGTCTCATATATGTATGTTTTTATTTGTATGGTTGTGTGTGGTACTTTGGGGGAACTCACTAAACTTTGGCTTACAGTTTCATTTTATTGTTTCAGATACTTCAAATGATCGGGGGAAAACAAAGGTGTGATCATGCAAATCCTTTTAATTTTCATTATATTGGATTTTGGGATACTCAAATTATGATTATTACTTTTGGAACATTGTTTTGTAAACAATATAGATCTTTGGATTGGTTTTGAAAAATAAAAATTTCACTCTGATTTTTTGGATGTTACAAGTAGTTTATAAAAAAAATTCAAAGTTCCAAAAAGATTCTCTCTTTTATAAAAACTTTCAAAAATCCAAAAGAGATTTTGTTTTATAAAATTTTCAAAAATCCAAATAGATTTTGATTTTTTTTTTTAATTTTCAAAAATCATTTTTTTAACTCTTGTTGTTCATGCATGCCACATCGGAATTATTGGGATTAGGTATTTTCCTTTATATACAAGTTGATAAGTGTCCCTAGAAGCATGATGCATCATGTTGTCTGAAGCCTCATCGACTCTCTATTTGCGAAGCCTTAATGAAATTTCTTGGTCTAAGAATTGCTTCCCAACAGACTATCTTAATAGAAGTCAAAGAGCTACCTTTCTCTACTCATTTCGGAGTTTAGGTATGATTGTTGATTGCTTCGTCATTAATTCATAGCATATGTACTATGCTACTCTTAACCAATCTTGGAACTCGATGACATCTTGGGTATAAACAAACCTAAACATAAGGTTTCTTTTCTAAACCACAATGAATTGACAGATTATTCAACCACGGTTTTTTATTAACGCTTAATGTTTCGAGTCAATACCAACTTGGAATTATGGCTTTTCAAAAACTTTTTTAATGATCAATTTCATTGTTACCGTGAGATTATGAGAAACTCATTTTCCATATTCTTATCTCATCCTTCTTACACTAGTACACATATCCCAAGACATGATTAGTCTGAAACAACTAGGATGTAGGTGTGCCAAAACTCTATGCTTAAAATCATTTTTGCCATGATGAGACTGAAACCCACAAAACAACACATAGCAAGGAATTGACGGTGAATTCGTTTATGAATTCTAGTATGCAACTACAAATTGACGGAATAAAACAAACTATGTTTCAATGTACCAACTTCATTCCATCAACTTCTTTCGTCCATATCTTATTCATATTTCACATAGCGTCCCAAGGTTTACAGTAAAAACAACTCATAACATATGATGTTATAAAACTATGTGCGATGATCGCCTACTACCACCATAGGATAACGTGATGCACCACCAACCTTTCCTATTTTCCAAATATCTATTTTCTCTCGCAAAATCACACACATCACTTGGAATCCTTGAGGTATTAGGTCAAACCAACTTGAACCAAGATTTCACAAAGTCTAGTTAGTGATTCTAATCATTCTACTCGTGATTAGATAAAATTCTTCTTAACTTTGGTTACTGCTCTACAAGTTCTATATGAATGACAATCCTGGTCGTAATTCCAATGGATGCCATTTCAATTCTTGCGAAATTGAAGGGTGGATCGGTGATTGAGAAACAGTTGCAAAATGAAATGGCACAATTCATTATTTGAAAGTTCAAAATTCAAAATGGCACATATTTTAAAAGGGAGATGATGTCACCAACAGTTATCTTTAACCAAGATTTTTTTGTGACATTGTTGATGACCTGACAAGCATTTATTGGACCTATTTTACGTGATTTTATTGGCATGGGAAGTTTTGTTGATGTCTAAAGCAACGTGCCTTAATTACGTGAACGGTGATTTTCTCTCACCACTTATGCTAAATGGTTCAAATTCTTAAATAAACCATTTGAGTTTCCAACGCCCTATTTAAACTCAAAGTGGTCTACAATTTACTCTTTACGCTTCTAGAATATTTAAAGGCATTTAAAGAACTTCTTTAATTCTTGAAGATTTTTGTGGCTCTTTTTTTTTCTATTTCTTTATATGGAAACTTCTAAGAATGTTTCCTTCATGGATCAATCTGCAACTTCAGTGATGCTGAGAATCAAATCAAACCAGAATATGGTGGCTGATCTATATGCCATGAAATACAACACAATGATTCGACCTTTAACTGAATGTCTAAATCATTCACCATTAAGAGGGCTTTGTTGTTGGTCAAGAATGTTCCAATTTTAGCTTTATCTCTTGCTTATTTAATAACTATCTACAAAAAAAAAGATTGAAGTGGTGAACTTTAAAGTTCAAGGTCACAAAACTTCCATCACAAAAGCTAGTTTTTGCAAAATTCTAGGGCTTACTCCAGTTGGAGGCTCAATGAATCCTTATTTAGTTGCTTCCACCAATATTATTAGGTCATATCAGATGGGGTATAATTCTGATATCTCTGTTTTTCTAAATTCAAAAAGTTTACTTTACTTCCAATTTAGAATTCTCTATTCACTATCTTATTCAAATACTTTTTGGAGAGAGTAACTGGTTTTGATAGTGCTAGTAGAATGTTTTATACACTTCTCTATAGTTCATTTATGGGGGACAAGGTTGATCTTTGTCATGTTCTATGGACTCAGATTGTTCAAAGTCCTAGCTCTCTTCAGAAAGATTCGGAGACTTCAAGTGTTCGTTATTGGTCAATCATGGTTTGGCATGCACTGGATCATTATAATGTTCCACAAATGGAAGATTTGGTTATTGCAGAAATTCCAGAAATGCAAACTTCTACATTTGTTACGTCAGATTCAAAGAATTTCAATTTTATTGGAACAATTCGGGAGGTGATGCTTTCTAGGGTTCCTCTGGATAATGTGATTATTAAAAAATACATGAAACTTTGTATCTCTGGTGAGCGACCTATGCCTGATGATTTGAAATCACTTTGGGAAGCTGGTGATAAAAGAGGGTTGGTCTAAAATGAAAAGGGAAAGTTGTTACTGAGGAGGTTTCTAATAAACTTAAGCCGCAAAGAAAATCTAAGTCCAAGAAGTCAAAACCTATAGTTTTTGATGAGGACTCGGAGGAGCGAACTATCAGTATTGTTCATGGAGACAGTGTTCATAATGAAGAAGATACTAGGGACACTTCACAAGTTCAGAAGATTGTTTAGGAGTCAATTCCTACTTCTGTTCCACCACGTGTATCTACTCCGCCTTCTATACAAGCTATTCCTCCAACTCAACCTCCTCCTCCGAACGAATTTGATATTTTTGCGCATTTACTCGATAATCCTATTGAGAACCTTTCATAAACTCCACCGACACCCATTCCAACTACAATAGTTCCAATCTCTATTACCATTCTTCCAACTCTACCCATCTTGGTTCTGATTCTAACCTCATACATTCCCATTCCAACCACCACTTCTGAACCAACATTCACAACATAACCTCAAACTAATCTACATTTACCACCACCTATTTTCACTGATTCCACAACTAATCCATCTGTTAATCGACCAATTACTTACAATGTTGATATTCTAACTCAAGAACCCATGTCTACTGAAGTTCCACAATAAACAAGAATTCAAGATCCTCCTATTTTTGAACCAATTTCACAATCAAATCCTATTACACATGAAGAACCACCTGTTTCTGAACCAAATCCACCTTTACCATCTGGTCATGTTGTTTCTCCGTTTAGATTAGAAGCTGATTTTATGGATTTTTTGATCCAATTTTTGATGTTACTGGTTCATTTGAAGACCTTATGTCACCACCTGTTGCTTCTTTTGAAGATGAAAGTGTTGATGATGTTCATCTTTCTGTTCTGATGCCTTGTGTAAGAGTATCGTGTTCTTAATAAGAAGTCAGATAGTTTCTTGCTCATACTCGTTATTTATCTACCACAAATTTTGAGTATGTGGTATCTTTACATAAAGTAATCATGGAAACTCTCACTTCTAAGAATGCAAAACTTTTGCAGCTTAAAAGGAATTGCTTGAGGCAAAAAACACAAAGATTAATTCTATTCTTGTTGTAGTAAAAGATCTTTTCTGAAGGTGAATGTTGTGAGTTTCTCGTTGTTGAAAAAGAATCTCTTTATGGTATTCGCATTGGGCTTCAGAAAGATAATGTTGATCATCTTACCTTTGTGATAAATCCAGATCTAACTTTTCAAACAACTTTGCAAGGTGAAAACAAGGATATGGATGCTCTTGGGAGATGATGCAGAAGAAGAACTTTCTTAAAGAAAGGTTAGATGCATCTACGAGCATGAATGTGAAGATAAGAACTTTTGTTGGTGAAAATTCGTAATTATGAAATCAATTAGCGTTTGGTGAAGATAGTTGAAGAAAAGGATGCTCCATATGTTGATTATGTTTCGTAAGTCATCGACGTGAAACTCAAGGCCTCTCTTCCCAAAATAAACACCATTATGGATTTGAAGATTAATCCCATTCTTGCTAAACATACTCGTCTCATAAATGTTACGAGTAGCAGTGCTACTTCGCAACAAGGGAGAAAAGGAGCCGAGAATAGAAATGTTGGAAAGAGATTCCAACCAATGAATGATGAAGAACCCATCAATTCTGAAATTCCAATTCCAAAAGTCATTATCATAAATCCTTATCAGACTAGGAACATGGAGAGGTCTGATGCTGCAAAATTTATTCTTGAAAAGAGAACCTTGGAGAATTAGTTGAAGGATTTTAAGGAAAAATAAAATGTTGAACAGAAGGTTAATGTGGCTTTTGGATCAGGAAAAGGGAAGGTAAATGTGATTTCGGAAGAAGATATCAATCCATTTCTTACCGAGGAAGAAAAGAAAGCTCATGCTATGAGGGATAAAGAGCTTCATGAAATGAAAGCTATCAAAGAATCTCTTGATAAAAAAGATGTTAAAAAGAAAAATGTTGATGAACATGATGCAAAAAAAGAGCTTTATTTCCGAAATGGATTGTTATGCGCATGGAGAAAGAAAATATCAAGAAAGTAGAACCTTTTTGGCTGGAACCAACTACTTCATTTTCGGTGAAAAATGATCCAGGATGTCAGATGGACTTCCCGATAACTCCTAAACTTAGCCTTTTCATTTTGGAGTCTTGATAAAGTTGTTGATGTGTCGTTGGGGAATCAAACTGTGAATAAGAAATTGTTCAATTTTATGTGAAACAATTATGTGACAACCCAAAATTTCCATTCTGTATAACATATCAAGTCAATAGAAGTTAGAACAGTTGCAGTAAATTTTCAGACTTTTGGTATAAGTTTGAGCATTTCAGGATTTACACTTTAAGGGATATCAGGAGAGAGGATGCACTAGGGTATTGTGCAACTCTATTATTCCAAGACTCTATGATATTAGAGTTCAATGCCTGAATAAAATATTTTCTGCCAAAAACCTCAGGAGTATATATAGGATTCTGAGCCATAATTATTCATTTGTTACATTTCCAACTAGAGAAAAGCCAATTTCTCTCTCATGGATCTTCGGACTTTCATCCCGAAACGTGAGTACTTCTATCTAAGTGTGTTATAAGGCTTGATATGTGTCTAATACACTAGAAATCATAGGAAACCATCAAGATTTAAGAGTTTACGGCCCAAGAACATCTTGGACCGTAAACCCTTCTTTAAGGGGCAAAGAGTGCCCTAGTCCCTTCCTATTGCAATGAAACTAGGTTAGACTTGTACCCAAATGTGTTTAGGACTAGAAATACCCCTAGAACACCAAGAGTAAGGTGTTCACGGCCCAAGAAGTTCTTGGACCGTGAACTCCAAACAAAAGGGCCAAAGTGTGCTTTAAACTCTCCTTAAGCCTTGGACACTAGCCTAGATTCATTCCTAGTTAAGTTAGGGGATTGAAAACACCAAAAACACCCTTTCCATGGGAGATTACGGCCGTAATCTCCAAGGGTTTTGGTCCCAGGGCCGTGAACTCCTCAAAGGAGTTAAAGGATGCCCTAAACTCTTCCAAAGACCTTGCCATTAAGTAGAAATGCTTCTTACCATTAAGTAGAAATGCTTCTTAGGGTCTTGTAAAGCCTCAAAACATCAAATGACCAAGTAAGAAAGAGCTTACGGCCGTAAACTCATGAGTTTACGACCGTAAACTCATTTGTTGGTGACATTAGGGACATGAACTCCATTAGGGAGTTTTCCTTGAACCCTACACACACTAGCTTTTCCTTACAACTCTTAGATCCAATCCTCGAGGCTTAAAACACTTGTTAAAGGTGTTTAACATGTCCTAGGGTGTCATGAATTTGTTTATTAGTTGTTCATAGACTAATTTGATACATATATGTGATATTATATGTTAACTAGTTTCATAGAGTGTGTTCAAGACTTCACTTGACACCTAGCAATCCTACATCTTCAGTTCATTCGTACCACTCACTACAGGTGAGTTCATACCCCTTAATCAATGTTTTAAATGTTTTAAATGTTTTATGGGGGGGGGATACAAGTAGAATCATGCTAGTTATTATATCAATCACATGTGATTAATAAGCAGCATTCAATAGATTTACTACTCATTAGCCGTTTTACCAAGCAGTTTTCTTCAAATGATTTTCATAAACGTTTTATAAGTTTAAAACTCTTTATTACACACTGTATGGTTTCATTTCAAACTCATTTACAATTTTGTTGCAAACAAATGTTCTTTATACTTAAATTATTTTATCAAACGCATGCTTTCAACCCGTTTTATAGATTGACATCAAGTCAATCTTTTCTTAGATAGAAATCATGTTCAAAGGTTTTACAAAACTTATTTTACGCTTTTTATATTGTCAATTTCATGCCTATATATGTATAGTTACATAAGCAATGTTTAAAAGACTTAGGAAGGCTAGCCGCCTTATTTCCCTTTCGCTGTTGAGATGTGGTCTGGTGGGGTACCGGGTATCCGTCCGAAGGTTGTTTAAATATTAGTTATGTATCATGTGTACATATATAGTCATAAAGGTTCATCCAGACAGTTCAAATACCCTTGGGTAGCAAGGGTATACTCCCATGTTCATACACACCAGTTACATTACTAGTAAGCTACCATATGGGCAGTTTAGGAAGATACTAGAACTATTACTAGAACGCGATATCATACAATGAGTCAGTTCATTCATGAGTCTCTACATGCTAGATAGAGAGAGAACACACATTACAGCTAGTACACACAGTACATTACTATACTATTACATAGATATGTTACATGATCACGCTTACATGAGTACGTTTACATAGATACGTTTACATGAGTGCGTATACATATACGATAATAGGAGAGACATCACTAGGTGCTATAGAAAGGAACAAGTTCAGGATCTAACTATACCAATGAATCACAACGCATTGTGATAGTTATATTGGGTATACATGATCATAGAAATGTGGATGTTCACGGCTTGCATACATACAGGGGTCGTATGTAGGTCCCAAAATCTCTTTGACAGGGGAGCGTTTAGCCTGGGATCTAGCCATCACATTATGCCTTATCCCTCAAACAAGGCGATATTAGTACAGAAGTAGTCACTTATTACAAATACTACAGTACTTACAAGATTACAATAGACTTAAGGTAGTTAGTACGGTTGTAGTTATTCGATACTACACCATAGTACTATTTCCTTTTCCCATTACATTCACTTCGTGAGCATTCACACGATGCATGGTAATGTAGGAGCTATATTTTGGATAATGATAGTCGGATTTGGGAAAATACACACTCTTACAAGAGACACACACAGAAATACTAGATGCCTTGGTAGAAGGATACTTTTAGTAGGAAACATAGGGTTTTCTAGGATGTTCATATACATACACATACTTACAGTTCATACACATACAAATACTTACAATTCATATACATACAAATACTTACAGTTCATAGACATACAAATACTTACACACAAATTAAGACACTAAAATACTTATGATCTCACCAGCTTTAAAGCTAATACTCTCTTTCAAAATAACTTGTATCCTCAGGTCAACCATAGACAGGTACCGATGCAAGGTTCAGAGAAGATGGTGCTCGTTCAAGACTCATCTTTCATTTTGATTTATGCTTTAGTGTCTATCATAATTTGACAGAACACACTTGTATTAAAATTATATTATTAATGCAATGGATGATGTTGTTGCTTGTTTACTACTTTTCATTGTTGTGATATTGTACATGACGTCCTCCGCCCCAGAACGTTTCCGTCGTTCATGGTTTTGGGGTGTGACAAATTAGGACATCAATATAATACATGGAGCCTGAAAATGATTGTTGGTTTGAAAGTTTGAAAACCTTTTGACGCATAAGGATTTATGAATGTGTCTTTTAAAGGTTACAAAGGTACAAATCATGAAGTATTTGAATTTACTCTTGCTGATCTTCCAATGATGAATCCATATGACTAGATTATTCTTCCCAGCACTGTTTCTCAAGATCCTGTGAAGTACGAGCCCATTTTCAGATCTTGAAAATAGTGATCAAATGTTACATTCAAGGGGTTTCAAAGATGGATGTGGAGATTGAAAAGTTCTGAACAGAAAACCGATTCCGAAACCCATAGAACAACCTGAAGATCTTGAAAATTTTAAGTTTGGGTTTATTTAGAAAGAACCTTGGGGTGTTGTTTATAAAACTTTTGAGAATGGGGAGATGTGAAATTGTATGATGTTTTTATGAGAAAAATGGTTTGTATGATCTTACATGTGTTCTTTTACATGCTGAAGCTTGCAAGTTAAACAATCCAAATGATGTGAACTGTGTCTCGGATATGATAAGATGGTGGATAATGGTTTGTATGATCTTTTTGATGACAATTTTAAAGGTGTTTAAGCAGAAATCAAAACAACTGTTGTTACTTGACACAAAGGGGGATATTGTTAGGTTTCAGATTTTATGTATTGTGTCAAGTCTTGTAAGCAATACTTTCACAATTTGGTTTTTAATGTTTTAAAGTCTTCATTTCGTATGCGAGATAGTTTGCTTGGATTTTGCATATCTAGATTATGCTTAGGTTTGTAATTCTGAGTTGTTGACTTAGACATTCCTTTCTAACTTCCCTCCACATAGATATAGGGAAGTTAGTTACTAGAGTGAGTACTTTTTGAGAGAATAGTTCCCTACTTCTTATATCGAATTGTTCTTGTTCTCTCTAATGAAACAATGATCATATTTACATTTTTGTGTTCTTAATCATTCAAACAATCATGTCATTATCATAATTATAATCTATTCCTTCCTAAACTTCTAACAACCAACATCACCAGAGTGGTTGGAGGAGAAAATAAAGGTAATAAATATATTATTTTCTATTAACTTGTCTTTAATGAAATTTTAATGACATTTTTATTTTTTATTACATACGGAGATAAAGATTGTATTAAGTTTAGGGATAAATATTTAGAGATATATTAGACATGTTATAAGAAGTTATTTAAGGATTCTATAGCTATAATTGGAGACAAGGCTAAGGCACCTTCAGAATTTAGTGAGAATAACTCTCCAAATGATGTGCAAGTTGATGATTTTTGTAACATACCGGAATTTTCAGGTATTTTCGAATCCTCCCTTTATTATTATTTTGTCATTTTAATCCTTGGGAATGGAAAGGTGCAGCCATGAGACGCCCTAATGGCTAATATTGTAATTTTGGATCAGGAGGAGTATGTTGAGCGTACATAAGGGTACGATGAGCGTACTAGGCACGCCCTAGTACGCTGGGCGTACACTTGTGTACGCTGGGCATACTCATGTCAGGTGAAAACCCTAATATTTAGGGTTTGGGTTGCATATAAGTATCCTTATTGCTCATTTCTCCCAACACTGTCAGCCTCCATACCTTTGAGACGTTTTCCAAACCCTATCCTTGTGTGTGAGAGAGTGTGGGTATGTGAGAGTTCTTTGGATTGAGAAGAAGAAGAAGAGGGGGCTCCTTAAAGAGCCTTGGTGTGGATTCAAGCTTTGGATATGTGATCTTCATCCCTTGGGGAGGCTCCAGAATGTAAAAAGCCTTTACCTTTACTTGTATTTCCCTATAGATCTTGCATGGAAGATTTATGAGTAAATGAGTCACTTTTCTTGATATTGTTGAGTTAAGCTACTCTAAGACCAAAGGATCTGTCCTTTTAGAAGATTTAGAGTGTTTTGGACCATAAAAAAGCTATCTTGTCCCATTTACCGGTTTCATGCAAGCTATAAAAGTCTTAAATGGTTAAGACAAACAAGGGTTTTGAGTTTATGGATTTAATAGGGAATGCATAACCATAAAGTAGGAAACTTTATGGTTTAGGACAACTTTTTAAGTATAGATCTAACTTGGGACGTCTGGACGAGGTGTATTAACAGCTTAATGAAGTTTTGCATGGCCACAACATACGTTGGGCATACCAAGGCATACGGTGAGCGTAGTTGGTCAGCGTCCCGTCTTCTGATCAAGTCGTTTACGCCGAGTGTACAGCTGAGTACGCCCCTTGTACTCAGCCTGTTGGGCTTAGCTATTTTGGTCTTTGAGTATAGGTCCATCTGTTGGGCCTTGATGCTTGGGCCCTCCTGGATCATCTAGATAAGTGTAATTGTGGGCTAATAAGATGACCGAATCTTTGGGTAAGGCCTAATAAGGTATTTTGGCCCAATTTAGAAATTGGGCCAATTATGGGCCTTGTATTGTAATGTGCGTGTTTCTGGACAAAACATTAAATATGATGTAATAGCCTAGGTCATCTATTGTAACGTGTTTTGAAGTAATAATAATGAATTATGTGAATTTATGTGCCTTATATTTAATTATGATGATATAATAAATGAAGGATAAAAATAAGCGTCGAATGTAAAATATTAGATAAAGCCGATATCTATGAAGAAAGTTGTAGTCGTCGAAACAAGGATTCTGGAGATATAAAGAATACTGAAATCCAAGTTATGACGAAGAAGTTATGACCTCTCGAAGTTTTGCGACAGAACCAACATAACGTTGTGTGAAGTAAAAAGTGAATTTACAATAAAGTGCTTTTCAGCCTTAGCAATCTAAATGAAAGTCGTAGTATATGTTAAACCGAGATCGTGCATAAAAAGAATGTCTAAATCTGACTACGTATGAGGAAGTTGTGAATTTTCTAAGATTTGGTATAGCAGTATGCAGCCCGAAATTCGAATTATAGATCGAGCAATTTTTAACCGACATTGCCTAAACGAGAATCGATGATCTCATCGATGGTAGCATAACAGTAAAAAGACAGACAAAAACAGATGTCGGATGAAGAAGTTATGAATTTTTAACGGACTTTTCATGTTCCGGATTGTTAAAAATATAACTTTAAAAGTAAAGTCAAAATTAGCCGACGAAGTCTAAACGAAAGTTGTAGAGCACGGTCTCACCTACGCGTGGATATAAAGAACGTCAAAAACAGAGTTCGTATGCAAAAGTTACGAATTTTGAAGTTTGAAAATTCGGAGTACGCCCAGCGTACTCGTGTACACGGTCTGAGATTGGCCACGATGCCTAGTCCTTCGCATGGCGCACATTTGTTCGTAGCCTTGATGCGTCTAAGATGATCCCTTTGTACGCCCAACATACTCTATGTATGCCCAGCGTAATGGTTGGTGAAGTAGTACGCCCCGCATACCAAGATATTACGCCCAACGTAATTCGAGGCATCAGCCACTATAAATAGAACTCAAGGCCATCCGAATTTTGTTTACAAACTTACATCCTTTCAACTTATACTTTCTTTTAAGATGAAATAAATACCCCAAGCCTAAAATACCATCCTAGCGTCATTAGAAAGCACCGGAGAGCCCGTAGACCCCGAGAAAAAGGGTTTTTAAGTCGAAACTTTGCCCGCATGAAGCCCGATTTTTGATAAAACATCCCGGTTTCATTGAAAAAAAAGATTGTTTTAAGGGAAGAAGTGTTATCCAACCTCCATCTTATCAAGTGAGTGTATAGTCACTTTCATCTTACACAAAGATATGAAGTATTTTATATAAAATACATGTTATGTGTGTGTGTGTGTGTCTATATATATATATATATATATATATATATATATTATTTGTTTATTTGAGATGGATGTTGAATGAATATTTTATACATGTTTAGAATGATTTAAACTTTATATGTACTTCTATCTACAAATATGTTGGGTATAACATGGGTAGATGAAATAGCTGATGTGTGATGAAATAAAATTATGAGAGACCTCGAAGTTGTTGATGTTCCAGTCTTCTAGCGGAGTATAGATGACAACCACAGACTTTTCTAGACAGTTCAGTGGAACGTTAGCAGGCTCGTAACCTGTAGGTGTTTTTGAACTAGGTGTTTATTAAGTATTTTCGAACGGAGTGTTCACTAGGTATTTTGATTTACGTGTTCACCAGTTGTAATCTAAATATCCTGGCAGCTGCGCCTAATGGATAATATTGGCAGTTGTGCCTAATAGATACAACATAATCCTGGCAGTTACGCCTAAAGGATAATAATCGTGGCAGTTGCGCCTAATAGAGAACTCCGTTATCCCGGCAGCTGCGCCAAGATGATAATATTGGCAGCCGCGCCTAAAAGATAACATTGGCAGCCCCGCCTAATAGATGATATTGGCAGCTACGCCTGGTTGAGAACAACATAATCCTGGCAGTTGTGCCTAAAGGATAACATTGGCAGTTGGGCCTAATGGAGAACATTGGTAGGTGTGTTATTGGCAACAATGGACTTTGTCCCTAATCCTTAGGATAATCCTTTGGAATGAATGAATGAATGATAGAGGATTCTTAGGGTGGAAACCTAAGAAACTGTAGAAGTATCCCTTAAGCAATGTTTTTAGCCCGATGATGATCCTTAAGCTAGGTCCTTTTATTAGATGTTTAGGGACATAAAGTGAGGATAACGGGAACGGGTAATCATGATTATTGTTGATTGATGAAATTTATAAATTTATTGTTAGTTAATGAAATTAATAAATTTATCGTTGGTTGATGAAAATTAATAAATTTATTTATTGTGGATTAAAAACCATATATGCTCACCAGGCTCCCAAGCCTGACCCACTCAGTTTTCTATATTACAGGTAGTGGAACAAGAGCATAGTTGGACAATGACGAGGGATTTTGGATTATAGGTCAGTAGATATAGATAATTTTTGTAAGGCCCATATTGTACTGTTTACGCTTTTGGTCGGTATTGATGTGGACATCCCGAGTTTTGTGATGAAATAAAAAAATACATTTCTTTAAGAAATGCTTTGATAGATTTTTAGTATATTTTGCTTTGGGGACAAATTCCACAATACCTTTTGAAAGATTACTCTGATTTAATTTTAAAAGCATAAACGAAATCGGTCTTTTCTGTATGTGAAAAAATAGGGATGTCACATGTATATTGGGCATTTGGATTAAGGAATTGGAGTTGGGCCTTGGCCCAACTTAAGGAAAGGATAGAATGGACTATTACCTTATGTTTGGACCCTTGGTCAAGATTGATATTCTAACTGTTGACTTAGTATTCGTTAGTTTGATAGTTCAGGATTTTCGGTGAGACAGCAGTTGGAGACTTGCAGTCTGGTTCAGCACTACATGTGAGGTGAGTTTTCTTTACTATACTCAAGCATCGAAGGCACCAAGGTCAGCTCTTTGGACTGTTAGCTTTCTTTAATTTTGTTGTGATCTGTTAGATCGGTATCCTAGTGGATAGGATGTTCTATGTGGTTATGATCGGTTAGATCGGTATCCTGGTAGATAGGATGTCGCTATCCTTAGTGATCTATAGATTCGTTTGACTGTCTGTAGACTGTTATGTGATTATCTGATATATATATATATATATATATATATATATATATGTGTGTGTGTGTGTGTGTGTATGTGTGTTTTATAGGTGGTTGAGGCTTTTCTGCTTTGTGTGTAAGCCAGCAAAACGGGGCATTCCAACCCGATGGTTTTAGGCCGAGAGTATTCCATGTAACACCCCAATTTTCATATATATATATATATATATATATATATATATATATATATATATTATATAACAAATAATCGTTCCAACATCTCCCAAGATCAATTAGGAACTTAATTACAGACTAGTAAAATAAAATAAAATAAAGTCTTCAACCGAAGAGCTTCGGGTGTTACGTCTTTGCGGAAATCCTTTGTCGTCTTGTTGATCAATCCTTCTCCCTAGCCTTCTTACTGCCACTTGTTAAATAGTTCCCTAGGTTGCACACATTTGAAGTTTCTAAATGGGTAAGCCTAGGGCCTAGTGAGTTTGTGTTGCTCATATATGTCCATCAATTAAAAAAAAACAAAAGGTTTTATCATATAGTTTCAATAAATCATACAACACACATATCATGCAATGTCATAATTTAGGGGAACGATTAATTATCCAGAGAAAGAACCAAAGATTCATTTCCCTTCTCCTTAAGACAACTAATCATCCATTGTACTCAAGTATTTTAAATATCCAAGGAAATGAGTATGATTCCCAATACTCACCCCCGCCGATCACACACATCCGTCATGCTCACGGCGATTAAACACCCACTCGTTCCCACTAAACATGTCACCCAAAAAAACGCACAAAAGATAAACAACTTAAAATAACATTTGTACACAACCATACTTATCATAAAACATACTGTCAATAGATAAATAAAAACCATATAATAAACGCATGACAAACATTTATGTGCGAGCAACCATAGAACACGAAAAACTCACCTTGATGGCGTTAGTCTTAACCGGATGTCGTCACGCTACCCGCAGACATGCACCCTACATTTAACCAACATTTATTTTCTATGGATTAATCCTATAAACATCTTATGTGTTTGTTTTGGTTCCATCACGCATATGTCTCCTTCGGCCAACCAATGATTATTTCATCATATTAATTAGAATGTGCGTAACAACTTTAATAAAAATATTATTATCTTTTTCTTCATTTTCTTTTCATGTCGTCATTCCCATTTAATGAGGTTTTACCCGTAAAAGATTTAATACTCAAATGTCAAAATAACTAAACCTTAAAACAAAGACTTTGTTTGAATAATAACAATAAGTAATATTAACATCAATATAAAGTAGCAAATTTAAAATAACAACCATTTATGTGATGGTGTACAAAACTAAAAATTGTCAAATTATAAAAACTGGAGGGGCTATTTTTATATCTTTTGTTATGATACACAAGTAACACATTTGTTACATATTTGTGAAAACTAAAATTGCCAACATATCAACAATAGTGGGACCATTTATGTAAATTTCATTTTTATCATTTGAAACATCAAGAAAACCATTTCAACAAAAGATCCAGATTCTTTTCTTTTTTACTCGAACAATAAAAACGTTTTCGACCATTTTATCACAGTAAAACTTAAAAACTATGTCAAATAAAATTTATAAAACCACCATTAATCATCTCCATTTCATACTAACATATTCATATACTAAATCTTGAATAACTAATTATAAAGAAAGTTTAAATTCACCATTTCTTTTATCAAAACATAACATTTGTTTTTCACCAAATTCGATTATTCCTTCACCGAAAAGAGACATAGGATTGGACCAAAATACATACTCAAATCCTATAAACCTACTCAAACAAATTAATCAAACTCAAATCGAAGAGACATACCTTAATTTCTAAAATAGCTTTGAAAACCTTCACGAACTTCAAACCCCGATTTCTCTTTTGTTTCCCCAACTTTTATTGCACTTTTTTGTGGGCATTACACTCTATTTCCCATGCCTTTTATAATTCCCAAGTTTCTAACCCTTCTAGTTAACCCAAATGTCCAAATTTATGACACTAATCAAAGTGATGGCTTTTGGAATTAACATTCCATAATTTCTCTATTTACTCGTACTTAATCACCATTATATTATTTTAATAATATACTCAAATTATATATATTTATACATTTTTTTTAGTTTGAGTTAACACAAACTTCCCCCCTTCGAAAAATTCCGTCCTCGGAATTTGAAGTAAAAAAACAAATAAGGGTATTTGGTCTTATTATCTCATATGTTTCCCCATGTCATTACTTTCATTGTGCTTTCATGAGTTATATCTCCACATTCATTAACTTCATGACCAGATAATCCACTTCCCGTTGTAAACTCTTCCAAAATGGTGATATAAAATTAAGGTTCTGGTCATAAATAGACAATTGAACCATCTTATCAACATACAACTTAACTAACTTTTCCGTCATGTATATTTCACCCGATGACACAGTTTAAGGGAGCATTTTATATATCCAGAGAAAGAGCCAATGGTCCGCTTCCCATCCCACATGGCACAACCCGTCCGTTGTGCTCAAGCATTTAAATATCCAAGGAAATGAGTAACGTCTCAATTTTCTATCTCTCGCCGGTCACACCACACCCGTTATGTTCCCGGCTATCATACACCCATGTCCTCATTAAACGTGTCATCATATATTAGGAAAACAATTCTAAAAAACTTTCCATTTCTCCTCTACCAAGGATTCTTCCGACTCCTCTTCAGTCCACCCAATACACCGAAGGTTACATAAATCCTCATCAAATAAATCTTACTTAGTTCATTCCTTACATACGACTTAGTGAATAAGTGACAACGTTAATCTTCCATAATTCGTAACGCTCTTACACCTTCTTTGACTTTTGGTAATCCATGCGCATATATATCGTCCCCTATTTTTTTCGGGACGAGCACTACTAGTGCACCCATGGTGATGTACTATGTCGAATAAAAACCTTATCAAGCAGATCTTGCAACTGCTATTAAATTCTTTCATCCTTGTTGGTCTACTCTCTCACTGTCACATTTCCTTGCTCCATCCTCAGGAATTCTTCCTCCAATTGCTTGATCGTCGTTCTAGGACAAAACATCTCTCTAAAGATTCTGGCACACTCATCCCATGACATCCTATTGATTGTATCTGACACCCTAACTGCTTTTACCCTCCCCATCAATATAAAGCCTCATTTTTAAACATCGTCACGACATAAAGCACATTGTACTTATTTTCACACTTATCGAAATTAAATATTTCCTATATCTCTATTATCCATGTTGATGATAGGATATGATTAGTGTCCCCACGGCATGTTCGTGGTTTACAAGTCATGAACGTCTTGTAACAATTACCTCATCATTTGTCGTTTATATCTTTTCGTGATCGTAGTGCAACACTAGGGTCAGAAGTTGAAACGACATACCATATCCATAGCCTTCCTCTTCATCAACCCTATTACCACCGTTCACATTCTATAGTGCATCTCAGTCCTGAACATTTACATTCAACAATATAGTTTGCATATCCTGAGCAATCTTATCAATTAATTATTCTCGCGTAACCATATTTTTTGCACGACCTTGTCCGCAATCGTGACCCGGACAACAACCTCGATTGGAGTTAGAGCTTAGTTTCACCAATTGTGTTCGTACCGGTGCTATGATGACTCCTAGACCTCTTCCCTTACACCTACCTCTACCGCGACCCTAATCGTGCCAACAAATGGAAGTAGGGTTTACGAGAGTCTCTAGTACTTCTTTGGGTGCAGAAACATCGGCTCTTTGGGTGCAGAAACATCGGCTCAAAATTGGAATGTCTTCCCGCTCTAGTGTTACCTTAGTAAGCCTCCTTGATATCCTTGAGGATATGATTCCTACTAGTAAGATATGGTCTAAATTAGTTGCTAGGTTACCTCTCGCTCCTTCCGTCTAAGCTTAAGAGTTTACGGAAACACATAATCTGCTTAAACAACGCACTGATACCAACTTGTAACACCCCAATTTTCATATATAGATTATATAAAAAATAATCGTTCCAACATCTCCCAAGATCAATTAAAAACATACTTACAGACTAAACTATAGCGAAAGCAAAATAAAATAAAATAAAGTCTTCAACCGAGGAGCTTCGGGTGTTACGTCTTTGCGGAAATCCTTTGTCGTCTTGTTGATCAATCCTTCTCCCTAGCCTTCTTACTGCCACTTGTTAAATAGTTCCCTAGGTTGCACACATTTAAAGTTTCTAAATGGGTAAGCCTAGGGCCTAGTGAGTTCGTGTTGCACATATATGTCCATAAATTAAAAAAACAAAAGGTTTTATCATATAGTTTCAATAAATCATACAACACACATATCATGCAATGTCATAATTTTGGGGAGCGATTAATTATCTAGAGAAAGAACCAAAGATTCATTTCCCTTCTCCTTGAGACAATTAATCATCCATTGTACTCAAGTATTTTAAATATCCAAGGAAATGAGTATGATTCCCAATTCCCATCCCCGCCGATCACACACATCCGTCATGCTCACGGCGATTAAACACCCACCCGTTCCCACTAAACATGTCACCCAAAAAAAACGCACAAAAGATAAACAACTTAAAATACCATTTGTACACAAAAATACTTATCATAAAACATACTGTCAATAAATAAATAAAAACCACATAATAAACGCATGACAAACATTTATGTGCGAGCAACCACAGAACACGAAAAACTCACCTTGATGGCTTAGTCTTAACCGGATGTCGTCACGCTACCCGCAGACATGCACCCTACATTTAACCAACATTTATTTTCTAAGGATTAATCCTATAAACATCTTATGTGTTTGTTTTGGTTCCATCACGCATATGTCTCCTTCGGCCAACCAATAATTATTTCATCATATTAATTAGAATGTGCGTAACAACTTTAATAAAAATATTATTATCTTTTTCTTCATTTTTTTTCATGTCGTCATTCCCATTTAATGAGGTTTTACCCGTAAAAGATTTAATACTCAAATGTCAAAATAACTAAACCTTAAAACAAAGACTTTTTTTGAATAATAACAATAAGTAATATTAACATCAATATAAAGTAGCAAATTTAAAATAACAACCATTTATGTGATGGTGTACGAAACTAAAAATTGTCAAATTATAAAAACTGGAGGGGCTATTTTTATATCTTTTCTTATGATACACAAGTAACACATTTGTTACCTATTTGTGAAAACTAAAATTGCCAACTTATCAAAAATAGTGGGACCATTTATGTAAATATCATTTTTATCATTTGAAACATCAAGAAAACCGTTTCAACAAAAGATCCAGATTCTTTTCTTTTTTACCCGAACAATAAAAATGTTTTCGACCATTTTATCACAATAAAACTTAAGAACTATGTCAAATAAAATTTATAAAACCACCGTTAATCATCTCCATTTCATACTAACATATTCATATACTAAATCTTGAATAACTTATTATAAAGCAAGTTTAAATTCATCATTTCTTTTATCAAAACATAACATTTGTTTTTCACCAAATTCGATTATTCCTTCGCTGAAAAGAGACATAGGATTGAACCAAAATACATACTCAAATCCTATAAACCTACTCAAACAACTTAATCAAACTCAAATCGAAGAGACATACCTTAATTTCTAAAATAGCTTTGAAAACCTTCACGAACTTCAAACCCCGATTTCTCTTTTTTTCCCAACCTTTCTTGCACTTTTTTTGGTCATTACACTCTATTTCCCATGCCTTTTATAATGCCCAAGTTTGTAACCTTTCTAGTTAACCCAAAAGTCCAAATTTATGACACTAATCATAGTGATGGCTTTTGGAATTAACATTCCACAATTTCTCTATTTACTCCTACTTAATCACCATTATATTATTTTAATAATAGAGTCAAATTATATATATTTATACATTTTTTTTAGTTTGAGTTATCACATTCCATCCTGAGGATGATTAAACTCATATTATGTGGGCATTTCAACCCGATGGTTGTGGGCCGAGGTTATACCATCCCCGAGGATGATAGGACCCATAGTATGTTGGCATTCCAACCCAATGGTTGAGGGCCAGGGGCATTCCAATCTGATGGTTGATTGGGCCCATAGTATGCTGTTATTTTATGTGTGTTATTGTTGTGCGGGTATTTAGGGGGAACTCACTAAGTTTCGTGCTTATAGTTGTGGATTTTGTTTCAGGTACTTCGGATGATCATAGGAAGGAAAAGGCTTGATCGTGCACCTCCTCATATTTTATGATTTTGATTTCTGGGATTCTCTGATATGAAACTATTTTGAAAACATTTTGTAAATAATGGTTTTTGGATGTTTGAAAAAGTTTTAAATTTTTATGAATTTTATGGATGTTACAAGTTGGTATCAGAGCCTTGGTTTGAGTGAATTGGAGGAACACTCGTGTGAATCCAGTCTCAAACTAAGGAAAAGATTTTCAAAATGATTTTCAAATGGTTTTCAACTTATAAAGGAGGATGCGATGTGTACGATCAGCCGGAGCCAGTAAGTAGATCCCAAAATATCGTAGTGTTATTTGATATTGTGATATGTTAGAACAACGTGCTTGTGATAGGCGAGGGATCTTCAGGAATTCAATGATATAACTGCCTGATTATATGATGCCTGATAGCCTAGGATTTTCCTTATATGAAATTGACATCATTACTGTATTTGCTTAGTCTATGCATCATAGTTATACATAACTAAGATCTTATAGCCTGAGAATGTTCGGTTTTAACTTATTTCATGTTCTTGTTTGATGAAGGGCTTAGGGTAGGATCGGATATTCGAGGGTCCAACGTTACGTATGGCTAGCATACACAAGTGCTCCAGGGTTGGTGGAAGTCTCATGGATGAGTTGTGCAGGGTTAGTCGGTCAGTTGTGAGATGATTAGCCTTCCTCTAGGAGTGAGGATTGAGCACTCACATATGCTTATGTATATTATTAGGATGTTGTGATGATCCTTGAGACAAATATGGGTAGGTGTGGAAGGTAGTATGGGCCCGTACTACTTAAAGCATAAGACCCATATGCGTAGCAAGGAAGTCACAACCCTAAGGTTTTGTTGGGAGTTGGTTCCCCGTTATTATATGGAATGTCTGATATCTTTCTGGTACATTTACATTATGGTGACTACGAGGCAATTTGAGACTGGATCTGGATTGGGATCAGGAGCTGGCAGCCAGGATAGGCCATCATTGATAGAGGATCGCATCAGGGAGATCATCCATGAGGAGGTGGTTGATGTCACACCCCAAAACCAATAACGGCGGAAACGTTCTGGGGCAGAGGACGTCATGTAAAGTATCACACCACAGTATAATAGTAAACAAGTAAACAACATCATCCATTGCATTAAGTATATAATTTTAATACAAGTGTGTACTGTAGTATATAAGACACCAAAATAATGAATCAAAATATAAGATGACTCTTGTATGCACTCCATCTTCTCAAAAGCTGGCTTCGGTACTTGTCTACTGATGACCTCAGAATACAAGTTATTTTTGAAAGAGTTTATCAACATTAAAGCTGGTGAGTTCTTAAGTATTTAGTGTCTATGTTTGTATCAAATTGTTTGAAATGATGTTTGAAGTACGAGTTTGTAAACATTTGTAGTAAAAGTATATGAATGTTTGTAAGTGTTTGCAAAAGTTTGTAATTCCTAGAAAATCCTATATTTTCTACTAAAAGTAGCCTTCTACCAAGGCACAACTGTTTTGTATGATTGTTTCTTGTAAAAGTGTGTAATTTCCCAAGTGTAACTATCATTATCAAAATATAGTTTGTACATTAATGTTTAAGTCAAATAATCACCAAATAAATGTAAAGGGTAAATTAATGTAGTACTGTAGTGTTGTATTATAGGAACTACTATTGTACTAACTACCTTAAACCGGATTTATATCAAGGTATTATGTGTTTAATTGTACCATACTATCGACGGAAAACACGACATTGTAAGTCGTTAAAAGGTATGACGTTTGGCACCTGCAGGTCCGGCTGTAGCTAGCAACAAGGTGTAGGATAGTCAATCCGGTATAGATCTATACGCAAACTCACGCTCTCCCTCCAAGAGATTCTGGCTACAACTCGGGCCATGACAATGAAGGCATGCTCCGATACAGTGGATCACATTTATGTTATCATATACTTGTATATGTAATGTGTTGTTACTCTTCATAGTATCGTTGTATATGTTCTCTTTCTAGAATAGTTGTATATGTTATCATCATAGTATAGTTGTATATGTTCTCATAGTAATAAGTAATGACTCATGAATGAACTGACTCCTTTATGCTTCATTGAAATAGAAGTAGTAAGTAGTATAACTCTAAACTATACCTATTATAGCTTATTAGTAAACTTGTTGAATGATTGAATGTACTGAACAGAGATAAGAGTATTTATATCTATGCATATATACATAATATATAAGTAAGGATTCAACGACACTCGAACAAACAATCGGGTACTTTAAGACCACAACCAAACAAGGACAGGAAGTAAAGTTGGTTATCTCTCCTAAGTCCTTCAAACCTTATTTATATAACTATATATGTAGTAGACATGGTTTTAATAATTTATAAGTTTAAAAACTGTAAAAGAAAGGTTTAGTATACAAAAGTGAATTTGATAAAGGGTTTCACATGTAAAATAGTTTGATAACAGTTTAAAGTCATTTGTTTGGTAAAACAGTTTAAAGCATGAAAAATCCATTTGTATGTTGGTTATTAATCACATGTGATTGATCTAATAACTAACATGGTTCAACTTGTATCCCTCCATAAAGCATTTATAAAAATTTAAAAGCATTTCAAAGGTTAATTAAGGGTATGAACTCACCTGCAGTGAGTGGTTTGGATGAACTGATGGTATAGGATTCCTAGGTATCAAGTGAAGACTTGTACACAATCAATGATCCTAGTTAACATATGATAGCACATATATGTATCCAATTAGTATTTTAAACAACTAATTAACAAATTTAAGCCATCCTAGGACATGTAAAACACCTTTTATAAGTGCTATAAGTCATAAGGATTGCATCTAAGTGTTGTAGGACATTGTTATCGAGTTTAGGGTTCAAGCAGAACCCCTTATTGGAGTTTACGGTTTTATGACCATCACTCAATGAGTTTACGGTCGTAAACTCATGAGTTTGTGGCCGTAATCTCATGCTTCCTTGACCATTTGTTGTTTTGAAGGTTTACAAGTCCTTAGAAGTATTTCCATTTGAAGTATAAGTCTATGGAAGAGATTAGGGCACCATTTCACTCCTAAATGGAGTTTACAGTCCCTAGACCATTTTCCTTTGGGTTTACTATCGTAAACCCAAATGGTTGATGGTATTTTGATAGTTTCAAGTCCTTAACTCATCAAGGAAGGAATCTATTCAAGTTTCCAAGGCTTAGGAGGGACTAGGGCACACTTTGGCACCACTTTTTAGGGTTTACGGTCCAAGAAAATCTTGGACCGTAAACACCTTGATCTTGGAGTTTATTGGGTGTTTTCTTGATGTTTAGAAGTGTAACAAGCTTTATAATACTCTAGGATAGAAGTACTTACTATGTAGAAGCTTAAAAAGGTGCTAAAGGCCCAAGAACACTAGTGTGTGTTCTTGGTGTTTTGAAGATCTAAGTAAAACATGAAAATGAATGGATGAAATGATGTATAAACACTAGGTGTTATGTTATAACAACAAATCAAGTTGAGAAACACTTACATTTTTGGGAGATCGGGTGAAAGACGGGATGATAGTTGAGAGAGTTTTGAGCTTTGGATCTTGGTTTTGTGAAAAATGGCAAATAATGACTAAGTGTCATATATATACCCCTACACTAGGGTTTACGGCCGTAAACACCCTTGTTTAGGCCGTAAACTCCAAACTCATCGAGTTTTGGAATTATATTGTTGCACAATAAACCCTAGGGCATCCTCTCTCCTGATATTTCCTGAAGTACTAAACTTAAGACCCTCAAACTTAATCCAAAAAGCTTGAAAGTTAGTAGGAACTGTTCTGACTTCTATTGAATTGAATGGTTGTACATAATAGAAATTTCGGGTTGTCACATCATCCCCCCTCCCCCTTAGAAGGAATTTCGTCCCGAAATTAGAGTTTAAGCAAATAGGTAGTTACATATAACTAAGTAAAAAGACAAGGATATTTCAGTTTCATCTGATCCTCTCGCTCCCAAGTGAATTCAGGTCCTCGCTTGGCATTCTAGCGAACCTTCACAATCGGGATGCTGCATTGCTTCGTCTGCTTGACCTCCCGGTCCATGATCTCTACGAGTTCTTCAACGAAGTTTAGGCTCTTGTTGATCTCGATCTCGTCGAGTGGGATTACAAGAGTTTCATCGGACAGACACTTTTCCAAGTTTGAGACATGGAATGTAGAATGTACGTTGCGAAGTTCATTGGGTAGGTTGAGTTTGTATGCTACAGGGCCGAATCTAGCGAGAATCTCGAAAGGCCCTATGTACCTTGGATTAATTGTACCATACTATCGACGGGAAACACGACATTGTAAGTCGTAAAAAGGTATGACGTTTGGCACCCGCAGACCTGCAGGTCTGGCTGTAGCTAGCAGCGAGGTGTAGGATAGTCAATTTGGTATAGATCTATACGCAAACTCACGCTCTCCCTCAAGGAGATTATGGCTACAACTTGGGGAATGACAATGAAGGCATGCTCCGATACAGTGGATCACATTTATGTTATCGTATACTTGTATATGTAATGTATTGTTACTCTTCATAGTATCGTTGTATATGTTCTCTTTCTAGAATAGTTGTATATGTTCTCATCATAGTATAGTTGTATATGTTCTCATAGTAATAAGTAATGACGCATGAATGAACTGACTCATTTATGCTTCATTGAAGTAGAAGTAGTAAGTAGCGTAACTCTAAACTATACCTATTATAGTTTATTAGTAAAATTGTTGAATGATTGAATGTACTGAACTGAGATAAGAGTCTTTATATCTATGCATATATACATAATATATAAGTAAGGATTCAACGACACTCGAACAAACAACCGGGTACTTTAAGACCATAACCGAACAAGGACAGGAAGTAAAGCGGGTTATCTCTACTAAGTCCTTCAAACCTTATTTATATAACTATGTATGTAGTAGACATGGTTTTAACAATATATAAGTTTAAAAAACTATAAAAGAAAGATTTAGTATACAAAAGTGAATTTGATAAAGGGTTTGACATGTAAAATAGTTTGATAACAGTTTAAAGTCATTTGTTTGGTAAAACAGTTTAAAGCATGAAAAATCCATTTGTATGTTGGTTATTAATCACATGTGATTGATCTAATAACTAATATGGTTCAACTTGTATCCCCCCATAAAGCATTTAAAAACATTTAAAAGCATTTCAAAGGTTAATTAAGGGGTATGAACTCACATGCAGTGAGTGGTTTGGATGAACTGATGGTATAGGATTGCTAGGTATCAAGTGAAGACTTGTACACACTCAATGATCCTAGTTAACATATGATAGCACATATATGTATCCAATTAGTATTTTAAACAACTAATTAACAAATTTAAGGCATCCTAGGACATGTAAAACACCTTTTATAAGTACTATAAGTCATAAGGATTGCATCTAAGTTTTGTAGGACATTGCTATTGAGTTTAGGGTTCAAGGAGAACCCCTTATTGGAGTTTACGGTTTTATGATCCTCACTCAATGAGTTTATGGTCGTAAACTCATGAGTATACGGCCGTAATCTCATGCTTCCTTGACCATTTGTTGTTTTGAAGCTTTACAAGTCCTTAGAAGTATTTCCACTTAAAGTATCAGTCTATGGAAGAGATTAGGGCACCATTTCACTCCTAAAAGGAGTTTACGGTCCTTAGACCATTTTCCTTTGGGTTTACAACCGTAAACCCATATGGTTGATGGTCTTTTGATGGTTTCAAGTCCTTAACTCATTAAGGAAGGAATCTATTCAAGTTTCCAAGGCTTAGGAGGGACTAGGGCACACTTTGGCATTACTTTTTAGGGTTTACGGTCCAAGAACATCTTGGACCGTAAACACTTGATCTTGGTGTTTATTGGGTGTTTTCTTGATGTTTAGAAGTGTAACAAGCTTTATAATACTCTAGGATAGAAGTACTTACTATGTAGAAGCTTAAAAAGGTGCTAAAGGCCCAAGAACACTAGTGTGTGTTCTTGGTGTTTTGAAGATCTAAGTAAAACATGAAAATGAATGGATGAAATGATGTATAAACACTAGGTGTTATGTTATAACAACAAATGAAGTCGAGAAACACTGACATTTTTGGGATATCGGGTGAAAGACGGGATGATAGTTGAGAGAGTTTTGAGCTTTGGATATTGGTTTTGTGAAAAATGGCAAATAATGACTAAGTGTCACATATATACCCCCACACTTGGGTTTACGGCCGTAAACACCCTTGTTGAGGTCGTAAACTCCAAACTCTTGGAGTTTTGGAATTATATTGTTGCACAATAAACCCTAGGGCATCCTCTCTCCTGATATTTCCTGAAGTACTAAACTTAAGACCCTCAAACTTAATCCTAAAAGCTTTAAAGTTAGAAGGAACTGTTCTGAATTCTATTGAATTGAATGGTTATACAGAATAGAAATTTTGGGTTGTCACAGTTGAGATTGTCCAGGTTCATATTCTAGACATGTTCGGGTCTATCAAGACCGCGATGATGGAGTATTTGATGATAGATACGCAGCTATTGTTGAGACTGCTGCTGATGTAGCCTCTGCAGACGCGGTGGCTGCGAGTAGCGGGGCTGGTCGGGCTTTTCAGTATCGGGATTTCGATAACACGAAGCCCTCGGCTTTCAACGGAGTTCAGGACCTGATCATAGCCATAAGGCTATCTGATGTGTAGGGATGCTTTTACGCATGTTCATGCTCTGCTGACTAGCAGGTCGGATGTGCTCTGAACCTCTTAAGGCCCAGAGCAAAGGACTGGTGGAAAGTTGTTTCACGATCATACTCAGCACCTGATCATAGCCATGAGGTGGCTATCTGACGTGGAGGGATGCTTTTTCACATGTTAATGCCCTGCTGACCAGAAGTTCAGATGCGCTCTGAACCTCTTGAGGTCCGAAGAGAAGGACTGGTGGAAACTTGTTACGGGATCATACTTCGATGAGCAGAGGGCTATAGTATCTTGAGGTAAGTTCTGGGATATGTGTCGCGCTCGTTACATTTCACGGGTCGAGTGGTAGAGACTGGCTCAGGAGTTCTAGGAGTCAAGATAGGGTACGGAGTTGGTGATGGAGATCACCCGAATGTTTACTGAGAGGGCGATGTTTTGCCCAAAGTTTGCTTCCGAGCAAGCTCAGATGACTTGTTATCTGAGCATGCTCAAGACTAACATCATACAGTTCGTTGCTACTAAGCGTTGTGATATTTTACTAGAGTTAAAGGAGGCCGCTAGGCGGCGTGATCTTGAGATTGAGTTACAGTTGTGTAACACCCATAAAATTTGAGCCAAATTAAAACATTTTAATTCAATCAAAAACCATTAAGTTCATACATCTTGTTTTCAAAATAGTTTAAAACATCAGAGTATCCCCCATAACCATATCACATAAATCATAAAACATGAAGAGCGGTACGATCACGCATTCGCCTTGCCACGATCTCCTGAAGTACCTGAAACAATACACTGAACTATAAGCCCGAAAGCTTAATGAGTTACCCCTAAAATACCAACCACACATAAACATACTCATAACATGTCACACATAGAACAGCCATGCACATCGGGTCTACTGTGTGACTGGTCCGCCCGCATCGGGCCTTCAATTCACCTGCTCCAGCCTCCGAGTCTAGCCATGTACATCGAGTCTATAGTGTGATTGGTCCTCCCGCACCAGGCCTTCAATCCACCTGGTCCACTCTCTGAGTCTACAGTATGACTGGTCCACTCACACGAAAATTAGGGTTTCTGGATCTCAAAAGGGTAGCAAAGAGGCTGAGGGTGGGTTATAATGTGCTTTATATAGGGCACAACCCCCGGGATTAGGGTTTTCCCTCTTCAGCACCAACTCATCGAGTCCAAGCCGCCGACTCGGCGAGTTGGCCACTTAACTCGTGACAGAATCCCGCTCCGACTCGGTGAGTAAGCATGCCTACTCGTCGAGTCCCTTTCCTTAATTTACACTTTAAGTCCTTCAATAGCACCTCTGGATTTGGGGTGTTACAACTTTCCCCCACTTAAATTAGGCTTCAACCTCGAAGCCTACTGCAATATACGCTTCAGAACAAACCCTTTGCACTGTAGACTCCGATTTCTCAATCAACTCATGCTCTTACAAACCCTACTTCTGCATCTCTCTTAAAATGGCTTATTCTCACGTGGCATCCTTGCCGACCATCGGCCTTTCAACTCAATAGCACCACATATTAACCCCTTATCACCTGATGATACCATCCCTTGAAATCAGGAAAACACCTTCACGCCCTGCGAACGCTAGATACCACAAACACCCACTGAGCTCCGCCAAGACACTAATCCATCTTCCTTCGCCCAAGATTGGCGATAACCCTGATAACTTGCAACCTGGAATGAATCCTGTTCCACCCTCTGGTTCTATCCCTTACGCTCTGACAGGATACTACATCCCTCAGCTCCGATAACCCATCGGCCAATCATATCACGAAACCACTCGTACCTGGCCCAAACAGCCTCAGGCTAGAATACCAAACACACCAGGTCCAATCAATCATAGGGTCCGGTCATCCTCATGATGTAATACCCCATATTGGAATACCTCCACATACATAACTCAAGCCTACAACCATACTCGGAACTAAGGACCTTGTCCTTGCGTCACCCTCGAACCCTTCGGTTTGACACAACGAAGTGCAACCCACTCACACCTCCCTATCATGATCTCTAGGTCGTTGACCTCCGACTGTAATATCCTTATACAGTCCTCAGCACTGGTCCAGACTACTCCCGAGTCTGTTAACCTACTGTCTCACCTTCCTCTGTCCCAATCTCCAATCTGGAACCACTATCCTCCTCCTCTTCCAAGGAGAGTGAAAACATGTCTGCGCATCATCCAACATTTCCACAACCTCAATAGGCATCCAACCCGTATATGCTTCCATATATTTGGTACAATCCTAGTGCTTACTACCAATAACTGAAGCACTTTCGATCATCCATTTACTCTGCTTCCTTCCTTTCAGAGGACCCACACTCCTTCCGGAGCTACATACCTTTCCTTTCCAGGAATTCTACTCAACAACCCTTACTGCACCTATAAGTGCCACTGAGCTAAACTCCACTCTACACTATCCATGTAGAGTAATTGCTATTCTCGAATTCCCATATACTCCGAATCCCTTCACATAACTATTTCACGCACGGTCTCCAACTGACTCCATCACCATGATCACTACTTGGGGCCACACCATATCGATTACTATTGCATGGCGACATATTCACTCATTCTCCTCATACCAATCCACTAACACATACAGAGTCTTCAGCATGACTGGACCGCCTTTCCAGGCCTTCAGCCTATCTGGACCACTCTCAAAACCTTCAGCATGTCTGAACCGCCCTCCTGGGCCTTCAGCCTGTCTGGATTGTTCCCCGAACCTTCAGCCTGACTTGTACACCTCTCGGCCTTCAGTCTATCCGGACCGCTCAAAACTATCGTACGTCACGCAGAACCATCCTTCCTGGGAATCTCTCCCATGCAGTCTGTTCTAGCCCTCTTTGGGTTCCGAACTCCAGTTCCATTCCTGGAATCCTTTCCATGGCCTAAACCTAGGCCTCACATCGACCAACTACCTTACCTGAAACCATGGTCTGTTCCCTGCTCCACTTGTCTATCACTTGCTCCAATCATGCCACACTCTCGGCTAACAACACTGATAAATCTAAACAACTAACCTGTAACAATTGGTGAAAATCGGTCAGTGTTCGGCGGTCAAACCACCGCGAACCGCTATGTATTATCGACCAATTGTGCATGAAACATGTTTTATGAACATTTACAGGTATGTTACTATAGTCCTCTTACAATATACAATATATATGAGTGAAATGAACATTACATAATCATTTACTAAATTAGTAAATTTTACATCTTCTAGCATACAAAAATTCGATTCTTGTATAATGTCATATTCATATTTATAACAAGAGTTATATCTTGAATGTTGTATATGAATGATAAAGTAAGGATGCATTATTGTTACCAAAATATCATCACATATATAAATATCAAATTAATGAAGTGTCTATGTATACATTATGTGTATAAAAGTATTGTCATCTATGATATATATATATATATATATATATATATATATATATATATATATATATATATATATATATACACACACACATGTATATATGTATAACATTAGAAAAGGAAAGAGTGCATTAAAGGTGTAACAAAATATATATTTGTACATAAAAATGTCCAGCTTCTAAATTCTTTTCCCCTCATTCTCAATCATCACTCTTCTCACACACATACATAAACAAATGAACATCAAAAACTTGCACATGTACCAAATCTTGAATGAATTGGGCATTGTACTATAAATCTTCTACAATCATGATAGTACCACAAAAGTCTTCCAAAGATCAATCAAAATCTATAAATAGATCATTGGTGAGCTGCCTTCAATTATTTTTACACCTTCTTCACCACTAAAAATCTCAAACCTTCCCTCTCTCTCGTGTATATTCCGGTGACACAGGTGGCTGCCGCCACCACCACATCCCCACACTCAGTCTTCCACCGTCGTCTAGCACCACCTAAACACCCTGGTTAATGATTTCTGATCGGCAGCAAGCTAATCACCAAACTGTTGGATATAGTGTTTAAGTCCATAACTATATTTGGTATGTAGTTGACCCGACCTGGCATGGTCCATTTGGGTTGCACTTCACCCGAACAATTTATGGATAATCTGTTGAGAATAGTACAAGTTATGATTTATTAATATATTATAAGTTCTAATATATTAATATAAAATCATATTATTTAATTAGTATTGATCTATAATTAATCTAGGATTAATTTAGAGATCAAAGATATTACTAATTAAATATGGGCTTCTATATTTATATAGTGTGATCTAAGGCTTATTTGGAATGGGCTAGGCTTGCATGGAAAAGTCCATGGATACTCCATGGAGCTTTAACCCATGGATCTCATGGAAATGAAGAGACATGGGTATTAGGGTTTACATGGATGTAACCCTAATCCACCACACTATATAAAGGAGGCTTTGGTTCTTGAAATCACACTAGTTGACACTTGTTGAGGTGAGGGCCGATTTCAAGATAGTAGTGACTATTCTCTCAAAGTTCCAAGTTTGTGGTGATTTGTGATTTCCATTTGAGGCATCCACACTATTGGTGCTAGGCTCTAAAACTCCATGGAATCAACTACAACTGCAAGGTAAGTATTTTTACTAGCTTTATTTGACTCAAGTTCCCCATGCCATGCTAGTTAGGATATGAACCTTGGAAAAATAATTATTTGCATGTATCTTAGACAAACATAGATCCAAGGTTTATTAGGGTTGCATGTACACTTAGGAAGTGTTAGAATGCTCAAAACCCATCAGTGGTATCAAAGCCTAGGCTTGTTTGTTTGTTATTTGTGCTTAAAAGTTGAAAAAAGTCGAAAAGCTTGCTGTCTACCTAATGAACTCGCCGAGTCCATGGGGGACTCGCCGAGTTCATGTGTATATTCAACCTACTCGCCGAGTAGGTTCATGCACTCGGCGAGTAGAAGCCACAGAGTGCAGATTTTCGACTTTAGTTGCTGGAAATGGACTAGAAACATTACCCTAAACTGTTTTGGTACTTGAAAACTTGTTTTAGATGGTGTAATGTCTTTGCTAATCCATTTACAACAACTAGTTATCAAAATTACAAAGTTTTATGTGTAATTTTTGATTCATGAAAGTGTTCATATTCATGTTCTTGATCTTATGATGTCTAGATGATCATAGGAATTATTTGTAACCTATGTGGTAGTTTAATTCTTGATCATAATGTGTTTTAATGGAGTCCAAAACTTGTCCTCAAGTTATGGAAAACCAAAAGTCACTTGAATTAAAAAACCATTAAAAGAACACAAGAGTTAGAAAAATGAAGAGTCTTCATTTTTATTACTCTATTAAACTCATAAGTTACAAGAAATGAAAAGTTTTGAAAGTTTACAAAACTTGCCCTCAAGTTTTGGAACAAGTAAAGTCATATTAAAAACTTTAGTTCCAACCCTTAGAATTTTAAAAGTTAAAATTCAACCCTTATACTTATAATATTATAAGTCAATAATATATATATATATATATATATATATATATATATATATATATATATGTATGTATAAGATTAAAGTCGTCTTACCGCTAGTACGCCTCATTCATGAAGCCGGTCTATAAGGTGGGTATAAGGTTGTTGCCTATATAATGGCGACTTAATGGGTGTCCACTCTCACCCACCGCTTGCTTGACTGGTGGAGGGTCGTTAGCCGAACGGGTAAGACAAGGACTTATAAATTCTCATTAAAAGTATGAAGAATATTATAAAGTAACTAAATGTTTTTATTAAATTCCCAATCTTAGTTACTTTAGGAAAAATGTGAATAAGGTGCTAATCCATGAAATTACACTTTACACTTTGTCTAAGTCGTTAGTGCAGCGTATGTGGTTAACCGGCAGACTAACTTGGACTTAACAAGGTAGGTAAAGGGTGACTTAATATTTATCATAGTATCGATGGAGCGTGTGTGGTTAACTGGCACATCGATTGAGGGGTAATTTATTAAGGATACCAAGTAATTTGCATGGTTACTTCACACCTCGTTTTGTGATCCTCGGCATCCCAGTCACAAAACTTGGAGGGCACACTCGAGATTGAAACATGCCTTTGAAAAGTTCATTGAATCTCAAAAGAATCTAGGAGTTTCTAAGAACCAAATTAAATATTTTAATATTTCGACTTTGGTGGAAATTGGTGAATCGTCATTCACCTACCTTTCAAATATGTTATTACTTAGATTACTGCATCCCTCTTCTAAGTATAATATATTGTGATTGGGTCCTAGCCTTAATATTACATTTGGGTGTTTTATTAAGGACTATCTCTATATCTAAACTAATTCTTTCTTTCTTCTCTTACTAGATGTCTTCAAATAACGCTGCTTCTGGCTCTAATCCTAGTGGCTCCTTTTCTCTTATGAACTTGTGTAGGAAAGTCACTTTTGATGGATCCAACCTTAATGAATGGATCAGAAACATCAGAATGATTACTCGCTACGAGGACAAGGAATATGTCCTCGATAAGGAGCTTAAGGAGATTGATGAGACAGTTGCTACTCCTCAAGAGATCGCTGAGTTTAGGGCTCATTAAAGGGATACCACCAAAGTGGCATGCATCATGATGGCCACTATGACCGCGGTTCTCCAAAAATCCTATGAAGATTTCTACCCCTATGAGATGCACCAAGACTTGATGGAAAGATACCATCAAAGTGCTCGTCAAGAGAGGTATGAAATCATCTCCTCCATGATAACAACTCGCACGAAGGATGTTGAACCCATCACGGGCCACATGTAGAAAATACAAAGATTTGTGGACCGTTTGCTGAAGCTAAATGTGAACTTCCCTGAGGAGCTTGCAATAGATATCATTTTTCACTCCTTACCATCGTGCTATGATCAATTCCGCATGACATATCACATGAATAAGGAAGAGGTCACACTCAGCAAACTTCAGGGACTTCTCAAGACCGCTGAAACAGGTCTTAAGGGGAAGTCGGTTGTTAACACTCCTACTCCAAACTCCACTCCGGTTTTGGCAATCGGGAAAAGTCGAGGGAAGAAGAGAAAGAGCTCTTCAAAGGGTACCAAGGCTCGGACCCTTGATGGCTCTTCTTCAAGTGGAACCAAGAAAGGTTCCGTCACTCCTTCTTCTGACCCAAAAGAGGCTGAATGCTTCTATTGCCATGAAAAATCACATTGGAAGCGGAACTGCTCCAAAATACCAGCAAGATGTGAAGGATGCGAAAGTTAAACCCAACCATGCAGGTATTTACACTATCATTTCTAATAAATCACCCCATTCTAAATCTTGGGTCCTTGATACCGGTTGTGGTATTCATATTTGTTGTGACTTGCAGGGACTAAGAAGAAGTGAGAATGAGGAGCAAGGAAGAATAAACTTAATCATGGGGAATAGGAAAGTTACACCTGTCACCAAGATTGGAGTTTATACTTTGTCGCTAAGTAGTGGGTTAAATTTAGATTTGAATAAATGTTGTTATTCGCCAGAAATGGCAAGAAACATTATTTCCTTTCATGCATTGTACAAACAACGGTTTACCTTTTCATTTAATAATGAAGTTGGTTCTATTGATGCTTTCTTTAATAATGCTCTTTATTTTAAAGCATTACCTTGTGATGGTGTGTATGAAGCTGTGTTTGTTGTAGATAACTTAGGAAATAATGTGATGTGTATTGATTCTATTAACAATAATAACTTGGATAAAGCATCATTATGACATTGTCGTCTTGGACATATAAGCAAGAAACGCATAGGCCAACTCCAAAAGGATGGAGTCTTGGAGTCGTTTGACCTAAAGTCAGATGATAGTTGCGAATCGTGCTTACTTGGAAAAATGACAAAGTCACCCTTCATAGGCTCGTGTGAGAGGGGTGAAGGTTTGTTGGACCTTGTACACACGGATGTGTGTGGACCATTCAAACATGCCACAAGGGATGCTAATCGTTATTATTTGACTTATACTGATGATTACAATAGATATGGATATGTCTACTTGATCAAGCATAAGTCAGAGACTTTCGAAAGGTTTAAGGAATTTAAACAGGAAGTCGAGAATCAATTGGGCAGGAACATTAAGATGCTTCGATCCGATCATGGTGGTGAGTATCTTAGTTCAGAGTTCCTTGACTATCTAAGGGAATGTGGGATTGTCTCACAATTGACACCTCCCAGGACACCACAGTTGAATGGTGTGGATGAGAGGCGTAATCGAACCTTGTTGGATATGGTTCGTTCCATGATGAGTCGAGCTTCGCTACCAATCTCATTTTGGGGGTATGCCTTAGAGACTGCTGCCCATATCCTTAATCTAGTCCCTACAAAGAAAGTTGCCAAAACTCCTCACGAGATGTGGACTGGTAAAGTACCTAAATTAGACCACATCAAGATTTGGGGTTGCGAGGCTTTCGTGAGACGCGAAACTCATGATAAGCTCGAACCTCGAAGCGAGAGGTGTATTTTCATCGGCTACCCACAACAATCCTAAGGTTACCTCTTCTACAGACCTAGTGAAAATGTGGTCTTTGTAGCTAGGAGGGCTTTCTTTAGAGAGAGAGAGAGAGAGAGAGTTCATAAGCCAAGGAAACAGTGGGAGGCAAGTTGATCTTGAAGAAATTCAAGAGTCAAGCGGTGAAGGAACTTCAAACCCTAGCACTCAACTTGAGGAGGAAACTCCTATTGAGCCAATTGACAAGTTTGTACCTTTGAGGCGATCCACAAGGGTTAGGAATGCTCCTGAGCATTACTATGGATTCCATATTACTGCAGAAGGTGATACACTTATCAGTGATGAGACATTGATAGGTCTGGATGAACCTAACAGTTACACGGAAGCCATGGCAGGCCCTGAGTCAGCCAAGTGGAAAGAGGCAATGGACAGCAAAATATAGTCCATGTATGATAATCGTGTTTGGAACTTGGTTGAGAATGTACCAAATCGTAAGACAGTAGGGTGCAAATGGATCTTCAAGAAGAAGACCGACATGGATGGTAAAGTACACACTTACAAGGCTCGACTGGTTGCAAGGGGCTTCTCTCAAATTCCTGGAGTGGACTATGATGAGACCTTTTCTCCAGAAGCCAAGATTAAGTCTATTAGGGTTCTGTTAGCCATAGCTGCATTTCATGACTATGAAATATGGCAAATGGATGTCAAAACCACTTTCCTTAATGGAAAGTTGGCTGAAGATGTTTACATGAGTCAGCCAGAAGGATAGAGTGTGTAAGCTTGAGAAATCCATTTATGGATTGAAGCAAGCACCTCGCAGATGGAATCTTTGCATTGATGAAAAGGTCAAGGAATTTGGCTTTTCTAGGAGTGAAGATGAGTCTTGCATGTATGTCAAGGCTAGTGGGAGTATAGTTAGCTTTTTGGTATTGTATGTGGATGACATACTACTCATAGGAAATGACATCCCAACTTTGCAGGAAGTTAAGTCCTGGCTTGGGAAGTGTTTCTCTATGAAGGACCTAGGAGAAGCTACCTATATTCTAGGGATAAGGATCTTGAGAGATCGGAGTAAAAGACTAATTGGACTTAGTCAGAGTACCCATGTGGACAAAGTGTTGAAAAGATTCAACATGCATAACTCCAAGAAAGGTGAGTTACCCATTTAGAGTAATGCCAGATTGAGTAAGACACAAAGCCCTAGTACTGAGGCTGAGATAGCAGAAATGAGTCGACTACCTTATGCTTTAGCTGTAGGATCGATCATGTATGCTATGACGTGTACTCGAACTGATGTAGCCTTTGCTTTGAGCATGGTTAGCAGGTATCAGGGGAACCCTGGCAAGGCACACTGGACTGTGGTAAAGAATATCCTCAAGTACCTGCGGAGGACTAAGGACTGGGTCCTTACCCTCGGTGGGAGTGATGACTTGAGAGTTGTAGGGTATAATGATGCTAGCTTCCAGACTGATAGGGATAATTTCCGCTCTCAGTCGGGCTGGGTCTTTACCTTAAACGGAGGAGCAATCACTTGGAAGAGTTCCAAGCAGGAGACAATGGCTGATTCCACTTGTGAATCAGAGTATATAGCAGCAAGCGAGGCCGTAAAGGAGGCTATATGGCTAAAGAACTTCATCGGAGACCTTGGAGTTGTACCAGCTATAAAAGAGCCAATGGAGATTTTATGCGACAGCAATAGTGCGGTTGCCTTAGCCAAGGAACCAAGAGATCATGGGAGATCCAGGCACATTGACAGAAAATATCACTTCATCAGACATCGAATAGAAGAAGGAATCCTCGTGGCAAAGAGGGTATCATCGGATGAGAACCCAACAGATCCCCCTACGAAGGGACTGAGTAGGGTTAAGCATCTCCAGCATGCTCGGAGCATAGGGCTAAAGGATGATATAAGTTTTAGTAGTTAGATAAATTATGAAATTTGTAAAGTGTAATTGACATTAGATGATGAATAAAAGGTGTTTTATTTATGAGTAAAGTGTTGCTAACTCTTGTCGATCGTTTACTATATTTCGTTTGCATGTTTTGACTTCCAGAATAATTATGATTGGTATATCATATTATTCAAACCTCCACAGTCGGTCATATGTCGGAAGTAGGTATGAATCAAGACTGTCATGATTGGTTGCAGAGGTCTAAGGTGTTGGACATGGCTACAACAATCATGAGTGCTCATAAGTTCTGAGCATTGGACTCAACCCACGCTCACTGGAATCACTTCATGGAATTTTATCTCGAGTGATCGTGAGACGGTAATATCATATAAGTCTTCAAACCTAGAGATATGATTTGTTACTTATGAGTTGGTTATGCATTGATTGTACGAAAATGCATTGGTAACTCGATGTTATAAAACGTGCCTTTGTGTATAATTCAATGAGTGGTAGAACATACATATGAGTCGAAGTTTATCTGTTCCTTCTTGTATTAGAAGCTGATATCTGGGCCCCTCGATGATTTTGTTTTGACCTATGTATCGGGCCCGGTCAGAACTAAATTGATGTGTTCGGTTAAGTTCTATGTCAAACAAATCGGAAATCGGGAAAAAAATGCTAGGCAATAAGTAAGACCATGTTACATGTATTTGTCCGGCTGATATCTAGAACAGAGGATTATATGATCACTTATCTAAAATGGCGCGTTCTAGTTCAACAGAGTTTAAAGAGCTATGATTGCTGATCGGTTCCTAAAGTCATACTTGCAACTATAGTTATTAGACGTATCCAAGTGGGAGACTGTTGGATATAGTGTCTAAGTCCATAACTATATTTGGTATGTACTTGACCTGACCCGGCATGGTCCATTTGGGTTGCACTTTACCCGAACAATTTATGGATAATCTGTTGAGAATAGTACAAGTTATGATTTATTAATATATTATAAGTTCTAATATATTAATATAAGATCACATTATTTAATTAGTATTGATCTATAATTAATCTAGGATTAATTTAGAGATCAAAGATATTACTAATTAAATATGGGCTTTTATATTTATATAGTGTGGGCTAAGGCTTATTTGGAATGGGCTAGGCTTGCATGGAAAAGTCCATGGATACTCCATGGAGCTTTAACCCATGGATCTCATGGAAATGAAGAGACATGGGTATTAGGGTTTACATGGATGTAACCCTAATCCACCACACTATATAAAGGAGGCTTTGGTTCTTGAAATCACAATAGTTGACACTTGTTGAGGTGAGGGCCGATTTCAAGATAGTAGTGACTATTCTCTCAAAGTTCCAAGTTTGTGGTGATTTGTGATTTCCATTTGAGGCATCCACACTATAGGTGCTAGGATCTAAAACTCCAAGGAATCAACTACAACTGCAAGGTAAGTATTTCTACTAGCTTTATTTGACTCAAGTTCCCCATGCCATGCTAGTTAGGATATGAACCTTGGAAAAATAATTATTTGCATGTATCTTAGACAAACAAAGATCCAAGGTTTATTAGGGTTGCATGTACACTTAGGAAGTGTTAGAATGCTCAAAACCCATCACAAACACCACTCCACCATTGACGGTTGATGTTGTTGTTCTGTTGACTTCTGCGGTCAGCGACGAGAAAGGAGCACGAGGACTCGCCGGAGACTGATCGTTGCTACGATTCGTCGTCGGAGAAACCCACACCCTTCCTCCCTCGTTCTTCCTGTCGATCAAACAACTCAAAACAAACCCCCACCAAATGTTGTTCCAGTTCCGATCCACACCTCCATCTCCCCTTTGTGTTACTTGCCAAAATCAGAAGAGAAAAGGCGACGAGTAACAGCCAGAGTCGCCTCTCGCCACCATTGTTGTCGACTACAACCTCTCTCGTCGACCTTGCTGCCGTTTTCTTGGCTCACTGTCGGCGGAGATTAAAGCAATCCAAATGAGGCTTGCCGGAGATCGATTCCTCCTCCCAACCTATCAGCCATCGCCGAAGATTGGATCTTTCTCGTGGTTCCGTTTGTTCATCGCTCCCTCTATTCCTATACTCGATTTGATGAACGAATGAAGAAGATGAGGCGTCAAATCCCTTGTACCCCAAACCTTGTATCAGATTGACAGAAACAGTCCCTTCAATTATAACCTTCAAATCATGAAATCAGCCTTTGACATAAATATTTTCAAAGCAGGTCCCAAATGATTTAAACATTTTAAAAACAACCCTTTTGGATATATTTCATTACAAATTAGTCCCTTGTGTAAAATAAATTGCAAAGCAGCCTTTTCCTTCAAATATAAAATATTTGAAAACGAGCCCCTTTAGTTTAAAACATTACCAAATAAACCCTGAAATGTTTAAAAGTCCAAGAACGGTTACTTTACGGTTATTCACGAAGAGCTTCACCAAAAGAACCGGGATCGGGATCACGCTTCGAATGTGAGTTTCTACGGCCCCTCTTTTACTCTTTTAATATTTTGCGGGAGAATATATGCGTGTCTATTAAAGTTTGATGATTTTCAAGTTTTATATACCAAAAAACATCATACTTTATTATTGATCAAAAGTTTATGATATAGCAATCTAAAACTGTGATAAATCACCAATAAATCTATTAAGTTAAACCAGATTCTTAAAAGATGATATATTTATACTATACGTAAAATATAAATATAGATATTGAGAAAATTCTTAAGATTATAAGTAGATTGCTATAATAACACATGTTGTTATTATAAGTCACACAAATGATGATTGTATATGTATAAGTTAAAGTATCTCATGGAAGCACGGAAAAGGTATAAAAATGACCAAAACTTATTATTCGCATATAAAGCGAAAGTACATTGTCATAATTGATGGAATGATTAAATTCAAGAAGTTTTATGATTATTAGATAAAATTCTAAGATTAACTTTTAATACATATATAAGGTTATGTATAAATGAAGTGAGAATTTATTAATATATTTTTATATTAATTATAACAACATAACTTCATTATACTAAGTTATTTGTTCTTATCACAATAAATAACATGATCGACTTTAGAGCTTAAGAGTCACTATTTACGAAATAAATACTTGTCGAGTATTGTATTTAAAGACTTTATCTTTATCCCAAATTAAATGTATTAAAATTATTCTCGCATAATTCATATAAAATATGGGGAATGTAGATCTACGGTTTATCCAAACTTGGATAAATTCAAAAATTAGCTATTATGCTAATACAACATCGAAACCGTATCTAGTATGATAAATTCTTGAAGTTATAAGAATTTCAGTTATCGTTTTCCTAAACGGTGAATAATGTTACATATCAAGTGAATTTAGAATGGGTTATATAGGTTCATTATACCTATTGTATGTAGGTTAATCATACCTACCCCATGTATTCCGTATAGGTTCATCATACCTATTCCATGTAGGTTCATCATACCTACCTCATGTATTCTGTATAGGTTCATCATACCTATTCCATGTAGGTTCATCATACCTACCCCATGTATTCTGTATAGGTTCATCATACCTATTCCATGTAGGTTCATCATACCTACTCCATGTATTCCGTATAGGTTCATCATACCTATTCCATGTAGGTTCATCATACCTACTTCATATATTCCATATAGGTTCATCATACCTATTCTATAGGTTCATCATACCTATTCTGAATACCATATCCATTACATTTGAGTTACAATTATAAACTATTTCGGGTTTCGCGAAAGCTAAGATCTCAATAATTAGTAGAAACTCTCCAATATATAACCATTAATCCTCGAGGGAACGACTAACGTCGGGTGTAAGTGTCATATTATTGATCTTATACGGTACGACCGTCCGCCTGGAGTTCCTAGCTACAACTACATCTGACGAGATGAATTTTGGCGCTGACGTTAGCATTATCGAAACATTACCACGTGTTACAACTAGGTGAATGACTTTTGCACGCACGCCTTATTATGGTGTCGGTGCATTAATAAAGTACAGTGTCACGAGTTCGGTTATCATTTCATTATAAAATCCCAGTTTTCTTTCGTTACCGTATAGAATCAATATTGGATTTATACAAAGTTTATATTCACTCATTCCAGTTGAAATAAACTATATTTGGTGGGATAGCTTGTGACTCAAAGCAATTAGTGTCAGTACCAAAAAATTAATTCAGATAACATTTAATTAATATCATGACACGGCTCGACAATATTTATTAACTTACATAAAATAAGTTATTTATATAAACCATTTGTTTTTATAAGAAAACACAATATTTATGTGGGAGGAGTTTACCCCACCGGCTAAGTGTCGGTTTTCAAATTAAGTCAGATAATACTTAATTATTGCCACGACACGATTTTACAAAGTTCATAAATTCAATACTTATGAAACTTTTATATAAATGATACAAATTCTTGTATAAGGTTTCAAGATTAAAGTTGGTTATTTTATGTTCTCACAAAGGGTAACATTTCTTATTTTTATGTAATTTGATATTCAAAATCTTTATATAAAAATGCATTTTGATATAAGTATTAATTACTTATATGTATTTTCCAACATTTGTACATTTGGATTTGAACAAAGGGTATTTATGAATGAGTCATAACACAATGTTATAACCCAATTATTTTATACTTTTAATAGAAAAGTATATATTTATAAAAGTTGGTCAACCAGCTAAATTTTATTAAACACTTTTGGGTATAAAAAATACTCTGTGTCAAAACCTGTAGAACTCACCAACAATTTTGTTGACGTATTTTAATGCATGTATTCTCAGGTTATTTAGCAGGCCGGAAGTGTTCGCTCATGTCACACCCCAAAACCATGAATGGCGGAAACATTCTGGGGCGGAGGACATTATGTACAGTATCAAAAACAATGAATAATAGTAAACAAGCAACAACATCATCCATTGCATTAATAGTATAATTTCATACATGTGTGTTCTGTCAATGTTATAGACACCAAAAAATATACATATCAAAATAAAGATGCGTCTTCAACGAACTCCATCTTCTCAAAAGCCTGGCACCTGTACCTGTCTAGTGGTGACCTGAGAATACAAGTTATTTTGAAAGCGAGTATCAACTTAAAGCTGGTGAGATCATAAGTATATTGATGTCTGTCTTTGTATGAAAACGTTTGTAAAATGTTTCTGTAAGATGTTTTGTACAATGTTTTGTATAATGTTTGAACTCTCCTAGAAAACCCTATGTTTCCTACTAACTGTAGCCTTCTACCAAGGCATCTAGTGTCTGTGTGTATGTCTCTTGATAGAGTGTGTGTGTTTTCCCAATTCTGACTATCATTAACCAAAAATACAGTTTCTACATTACCGTGCATTGTGTGAATATTCACGAAGTGAATGCAAATGGGAAATATTATCGTACCGTAGTATTTGTAATAAGTGACTACCATGGTAGTAACTACCTTAAAACAAAAGGTATTCAAAGAAACATGTGATCGACCTGTATCCTGCTACCGACTCTAGTAAAACGACGATGTAAGACGCCGTAATAAATGACATTTGGCACCCGTAGATTTGCAAGTCCCACTGCAACGAGCAGCAAGGTGTAGGATAGTTAATCCAGTATAGATCTATACGCAAACTCATACGCTCCCCAATTAAGGATATTTGGGATACAAAAACGGTCATGGCAGGAAGTGCCATGTCCCGCTTAATGGTTCACATAACTGCATAAATGTACATGTAATGAATGTGCTAACTAAAAGGTCTACTCTTTCTCAGTCTAGCCTGTATGTACTGAAATGTTCTGCGTGTGCTAGCTGTAATGTATGTTCTCTCTATCTAGCATGTATAGTAATGTACTATGCGTACTAGCTATAATGTACTGTATGTATTACCCGTACTGACTCATGAATGAACTGACTCATTGTATGTTTCATTGTTCTAGTCATAGTAATAGTATCCTCCTGTGCTACCCCTATGGTAACTTACTAGTGATGTAACTGGTACGTATGAACATGGAAGTATACCCTTGCTACCCAAGGGTACCGAATGAACTTGAAGAACCTTTATCACTATATATGTACACATGATATGTAACTAATATTTAAATGGCCTTCGGATGGATACCCGATATCCCACCAGACCACATCTCAAGCGTGAAAAGGAAATAGGGCGGGCAGGCCTTCCTAAGCTTTTTAAACATTGCTTATATAACTATACATACCTAGCCATGCAATTGATAATAAGTAAAACAGAGCTTAAGTAAATGTATTTGATAAGTATAAGAATTTGTAAAACAGTTTGAAGCAAAACAGTTTGATAAACAATTTGAACAATAAGAAAATCATTGGTTTTGTAGTTATTAATCACATGTGATTGATGTAATAACTATAAGTATTTTACTTGTATCCCCCCCATGAAAGCATTTAAAAACATTTAAACCATTGATTAAGGGGTATGAACTCACCTGTAGTGAGTGGTACGGTTGTAATGAAGATGTAGGATTGCTAGGTGTCAAGTGAACTCTCGAACACACGCTATGATACTAGTTAACATATAATCACACATATATGTACCCAATTAGCTCTAAACAATTAATTGAAAATGTTTAGACCTCCTAGAACATGTTAAACACCTATAATAAGTGTTATTAGCCCTAAGGATAGCATCTAATTTGTTGTAGGACCCGACTAGTGAGTTTAGGGTTCCAAAGGACCCCATACATGAGTTTACTCTCCAATAAACCTCACACAAGGAGTTTATGGTCTTAAACCCTTGAGTTTATGGTCGTAAGCTCCTAAGCTTAATGTCATTTGGTGTTTTGAAGTTCTAAATCATCCCTAGAAGCATTCCTACTTGGTGGATTAATCCTTGGAAGGGTTTAGGGCATTAATACACTCCTTTTGAGGAGTTTACGGACCCAAGGCCATTTCCTTTTGAGTTTACTACCATAAACTCATATGGAAAGGGGTTTTTTTATGTTTTCAAGTCCCATACTCATCTCGGATAGGTTTTAGACAATTATCTAAGGCTAATGAAGGCCTTAGGCACACTTTGGTACCGCTCTTTGATGTTCACGGCCCAAAGACCAAAACCACTAGAGATTACGGACGTAATATCTCTTTGGGATGGATTTTTGATGATTTAAAGGCCTTAAATTAACTAGGAGTAAATCAAGGCTATTGTCCAAGGCTTTAGGAGTGATTTAGGCACCCTTTGGCCCTTGAGTTTGGAGTTCACGGTCCAAGAACTTCTTGGGCCATGAACACCTTACTCTTGGTGTTCATGGGTGATTTCCAGTCCTATATACACTAACATACAAGCCTATCATAGTTTCATATCAAGAGGAAAGGACTGGACACTCATTTGCCCCTTATAAAAGAGTTTACTCTCCAAGATGTTCTTGGGAGGTAAACTCTTAAATCTTGTTGTTTGGATATGATTTCTATGTTATTAAGCACCTAATAAGCCATATAATACAACTAGAGAGAGGTACTCACGATTTGGGATGAAAACCCGAAGATCCGTGAGAGAGAATTTGGCTTTTCTCTAGTTGGAAATGTAACTAATGAATAATTTTGGCTAAGAATCATATATATAGTCTTGGGATTTTTGGCAGAAAATTTTTTTATTCAAGAAATGAACTCTAATATCATAGAGTTTTGAAATAACAGAGTTGCACAAAACCCTAGTGCATCCTCTCCCCTAATATCTCTTTTAAGTGCAAAATCCTGAAATACTCAAACTTATACTAAAAATCTGAAATTTTACTGCAACTGTTCTGACTTCTATTGACATGATATGGTTTGTACAGAATAGAAATTTTGGGTTGTCACAGCTCAGAAGACTCTCTGTTAGTTATATTATATCTTTGTAAACGTCGGATTGTTAGGCGTGTGTCACGATTTAGCAACAGTCATTATTAATGTAATTTCTATTTTGGTAATAATAGAAGATTATATTTGTACTATTCAATGTATGTTTAATAACTGTGATTACTGATTAACGTCGCGCCCCTCAGCGTTTCCGCCGACGGCCGAGGGTGTGACATAACCAACCTTGAATACTTGCTGTTTTAACGGCGAATTTTCCAATTCTCCTAACTTTCGCTGACAAACCGGCATAACTCGATCGACATTACCTGATAAGGTTTCCTCCTATTCTCCAAGAACTAAATCCCACCGGAGTGAGCAACCTCCACAGGTCACTCTCCCGACATCGCACATCCCGAACTCCAAGGAAGTTCAAATCTCAACTGAACACTTCTCGCAACATAGTTGCTATTCCAAGCAACGAGATCATATACCTTATCTTCCGACCAAGAATCCTCCTGAACTCTAACCAACTACAACTCCTAACTACTAAGATCCCCAATCATACTATGAATCATGTGAAAAAGGTGAACAGATTTACAATACCACATAATCAGCAAATAACAAGATATCAAAATGGAAACATACCCGCAACTGCATCCGGCTCTGCCCTGACCTCCTCTGTTGTAAGCTGGAAAGCGTGTCCCTGAGCCCTCGGAGGCTCCGCTCCATCCTGACCTCCACCTGTAATCCTTAAAGTGGCGGGTGCTGGAGCCTGCACCAATCTTGCAACAAGCTATGGACAGTTGACCCTCAAGTGTCCCACCTGATGACAATGATAACAGATCCTCATATCCTCAGCCGGGACCGACTGACGTCAATACCTTGCATAATGCCCCTCTTTCCCACACTTGCAACACGCACCACCGGACCTACAAACTCCAGCATGACCCTTCCCACACTTCTCACAAGTGTGGCTGCTCTGACCTCCAACCCTAGAGTCAACGGTTTTGGACCGTTTCGGCACCGGCTGTGATTGCACCGGGACCTGCCTCTGCTCTGGTAACTGCAACGCCATCTCTAACTCCCGTCGCCTAGCGGCCTCCTGTAGCTCTAACAAGGTATCACACCTCTGCGTGGACACAAACTGCCTGATGTCCCTATTGAGCATACTCATATATCGGGATATCTGAGCCTACTCCGAAGCAAACTCTGGGCAAAACATCACCCTCTTAGTGAACATCCTGGTGATCTCCTTCATCGACTTTGAATCCTACTTCAGCTCCAGGAACTCCTGGGTCAACCTCTCTCTCTCAACTCATGGAACATTACGAGTTCTAAAACATCTCCCAAAACTAATCCCAAGAAATTGCAGCCCGCTGCGCATCAGAATAAGATCTTGTAGTCAACCTCCACCAATCCTTCGCCCCGAGCCTCAAAAGGTTTATAGCACACCTCACCCTCTGATCCGCAGGGCATGAACACGTGAAGAAGCAACCCTCCACGTCTGACAACCGTCTCATAGCAACGATCGGATCCTGAACTCCATCGAAATTAGGGGCTTCGTATTATCGAAGTCCCGATACTAAAAACCTCGACCGGTTCCTCCCCCTGCCGCTGTTACAGCCGTTGTAGCTGCCGCGGCAGCCGCCTCCGTAAGATCTGCATAGCGCTCATCAAAGTACTCAACCATGGCGGTCTTGATCGATCCAAACATCTCCGGCAACTCAGCCCGAAACATAGCAGCAACCTTATCATGCAGGATCTCACGAATCCTGACATCCAACTCATCCGTACTCATTTGACCAATAACCTCGGGTGGTACTGATTCATCCTGATCACCCTCTCCTGATCCCGATCCCGAACCGAATCCTGCCCCGAGACGTCTCGTAATCGCCATACTGAAAATACGCCACAAGATATTAGGCATTCCTCATAATAACCCTGAGAACTAGCTCCCAACAAAACCCTAGGGGTTGTTACATCCTTGATACATGTATGGGTCTTGTGCTTTCAGTAGTATGAGCCCATACTACCTTACACACCTACCCATATTTGTATAAAGTATCACCACATCACCCTAACAATAGGATATACATAACGAACACTCGATCCCCACTCCTTGAGGAGTACCACTACCCCATAACCGACCTACTGGTCTCACGCAACCCTCCCATCCATGAAACTTCCACCAACCCAGCAGCACTAGTGTATGCTAGTCATACATAACGTTGGGCCCCATAGACTTTCGAATATCCAATCCTACCCTGAGCTCCCAATCATACAAGAATAGAACATAAGGCCAAATCAAACATTCTCAGGCTATAAGATCTTAACTATGTATAATCATGATGCATACACTAAATAACTACAGTAATGATGTCAATTTCATACAAAGGAAACCCTAGGCTAGCAGGCATCATATAATCAGGCAATTCTATCATACAATTCCTGAAGATCCCTAGCCTAGTACTAGCATCATGTTCTAACATATCACATAATCAAATAACTTGTATGGTATTTTGGGGTCTACTTACTGGCTCTGGCTGACCGTACCCTTTGCATCCTCCTTTACTTATTTCGAAAAACCTTTTGAAAACTATTTTTGAAAATCTCTTGTTGATTTGAGACTGGATTCACACAAATGTTCCTCCAATTCACTCAAACCAGGGCTCTGATACCAACTTCTAACACTACTAAAAATTTCACCAATTTAAAACATTTTAATTCATTCAAAATCCATTAAGTTATTACAACTTGTTTTCAAAATAGTTTAATCATCAGAGTATCCCATAACCAGATAACAAAATCATGAAGTATGAGGAGCGGTACGATCACGCCATTGCCTTGCCACGATCTCCTGAAGTACCTGAAACAAAACACTGAACTGTAAGCCCGAAATCTTAGTGAGTTACCCCCCAAATACCAACCACACATAAACATACTCATAACATGTCACACATAGAACAACCATGCACATCGGGTCTACTGTGTGACTGGTCTGCCCGCACTGGTCCGCCCACATCGGGCCTTCAGTCGGCCTGGTCTACTCTCTGAGCCGCGGCACATCTGGTTCGCCCTCTTGCGGCCTTCAGCCTATCCGGACCGCTCACTGGGCCTTCGGAATATCCGGTCCACCCTGGGAATGTTGGCCTACAGCACAAAGCAGGACCCGCCTCAACCCAACCCCCTTCAAACAACCATGTGCACATAAACAATTAATCACACAACAAATCCTTAACCAGACAAATAGTCTAACAAATCACATAGCATATCGACATCCTAACCAGGATTCCGACCTAACCGGTCACTAGCATAACATTACCCTATATACCGGGTACCGACCTTAACCAAGTCACTAACATAACACCATCCTAAATACCAGGATGTAGATCTAGCAATGCAATAACATAACAAACAATACCCGGATTTCCATCCGATAAAGGGCCAGCCTTGGTGTCGTAGACCCTGTCGATATAGTGAGGATAACTCACCTGCAATAGCCGACTGAAGAGATAAGACCAAGCTGCTCCGACCACCGACACGAACTTCCCCACAGAACACTACCAAAGAACCAATTCCACAAATACCAATATTACCAAAGTACCCTTGGAAGTCACTCTGGTCAACTCTTGGTCAACGTCAAAGTCCTCAGTCAAAGTCAACCTTCCTGGTTGACTCTAGTCACCGAGTCAACCCGTCGACTCGTCGAGTTCTTATACTTAGAAACTCCCATAACACGACTCAACTCGCCGAGTTGCCCTAAGACTCATCGAGTCCAATGATCTCCGAGTCCCATCCTGCTCAACTCACAGAGTCGCCCCTCGACTAACCGATTCGAGGCTTAACCAGAAGAGGTTAGGGTTCCACGACCAGACTCATCGAGTCCAAGAACAGACTCGCCGAGTCCAAGGCAATCTTCAACAGACTCGCCGAGTTGTTCTTCCAACTCACTGAGTCCATGCACATGTTCATACAACTCATTGAGTACACCCATGTGACTCGCCGAGTCTCTCCAGTTCTCAATCCATACAATGGCTTTTCAAGCCATGCAGAGGCTACAATCCATAGATCCACGCTTCTACAGTCTCACCCTCACATGAAGTTGCAAACTTTACGTGAAACCAAGGAGATATAGGCCCAAAACACACTAGGGCTAGGGTTAAGGACTAGGGGATTCACCAACAACTCTTAGACAGGAGCTTTATGACATTCTAGGCCAGCACAAGTCTAGATCTGGAGTAGCAACCTCAGATCTAAACTCCAAACCTAAAATAGATCTCAAACAAGCTAAGGAACTCCAAATCAACCACCAAGGATGAACCAAAAAGGAAATAGCTTAAGATAATGGCTCCTTACCACTGAGATGTGCCCAAACTGATGTAGATTCTAGATCTACACAAGCCCCTTGATGCTAGCCTCTAATTTCTTAAGCTCCTTCCACCAAATTCCTCTTCCAAGCTCCAATCTCCTCAACAATGAAGTCTCACACGAAAATTAGGGTTTCTGAATCTCAAAAGGGTAGAAAAGAGGATGAGGGTGGGTTATAATTTGCTTTATATAGGTCACAATCCCCGGGATTAGGGTTTTCCCTCTTCAGCACCAACTCGTCGAGTTCAAGCCGCCGACTCGGCAAGTTGGCCACTTAACCCACGACACAATCCCGCTCCGACTCGGCGAGTAAGTATGCCTACTCGTCGAGTCCTTTTCCTTAATTTACACTTTAAGTCCTTCAATAGCACTTCTGGAATTTGGGGTGTTACAAGTTGAGAGAGCAGAGGCAAACCCCGACGCAGTCGCAGCCAGCGTCGAAGCGGTCCAAGACCGCCGATTCTAGGTCTAGGGGTCAGCGCGGCTACACTTGTGGCAAGTGTGGAAAGGTGCATGATGGGGTTTGTCGTTCTTCTTCAGGGTGCCACAAGTGTGGTAAACAGGTCCACATTTTCGGGGATTATAGGCAGCAGACTCTAGCTTCTGAGGTTAGACTTTTTTACCATTGTAAGCAGGTGGGCCATATGAAGGCCCAATGTCCCCTACTAGCAGTCAGGCCAACGCAGGCTCCAACGCCGACTACCTTGAGGATTACTGACGGTAGTCAGGGTAGAGCAGAGCCTCTGAGGGCTCAGGGACGTACGTTCTAGCTTACTACCGAGAAGGCCAGGAACGCACTAGATGTTGTGGCTGGTATGTTTCTATTCCTTATCTCATTGACTATGTTTATTGTATGCTCATATGTTTGTAACTATGTTAGGTACTTTTTTAGTGAACTCCTTGCCTACTCTTGTATTATATGAGTTGGGAGCGATTCGGTCATTTGTCTCTCGGTCGTTTAGTAGGAAGTTCGGTTTGCCCTTAGGAAAGCCAGAGTGTTCATTGCGAGTCTCCATCGCCAATGAACACGAGGTTTCTGCTTCATCAGTTTATCGAGGTTGTGTTCTAGAGATATTCGAGGTGTCTTTTTCGATTGACTTGATTCTGATTCCCATGAGGGATGTTTGCGTTATAGTGGGTATGGATTGGCTGAGTCGTTTCGGTGCCATGATCGATTTCGAGGGTGTGACAACCTAAACCTTTTTCCATTATCGATAGCCGATTATCATTAAATAAAATCTTGAATTTTATTCGTTCCGTTAAATTTCTCTGGTTTAGAAAGTCGTTTTAGTTAAATATAAAGAAATTTTATAAAAGAGTTGGAACCAAATTAACGCGAAAACCCGAGTTTTCTTCAGTAATCAGTTGTTTCCGGTTCAAGTGGTGTTCACGACCGTGAACCCGATCATGGTTGTGAATCGTTCACGGCTGGACCCCACCACCGACCATACTCTCAACCCATAAATACGTGGTTCCTACCCTCATTCATACTTTTTCTGGAAGTAAACACACTTTCTCTCTCTAAAAACTCCCACCAGAAAACCCGAGATTTCTCAAGTTTTCTCTTCATCTAACACTCCATTCACCTTAAAACACGTTTTGGAGCATGTAACACCAGCCATTTTGTCGATTCAAACATAGTTGTTCTTGAGTTCACGGCCGTACACCCTTCAAATCTTCAAACCTTTAAGGGTCGCAATCCGTTCACGGTCGTGAACCCTTTAAACATTCATACTTCCTTCAAGAACACCCTTCACGGTCATAAACAATTCAATGGGATGTTCACAGCTAAGAACAGTTCACGACCGTAATCCCCTTCACGGCCGCAAACCTTCCCCAGTCGTGAACTTGGCTGAAAACCCGTTTTTCCGATTCAATCGATTCTCGGTAACATTTCTAAACAAAAGCAAGTGTTTTTCCAACACTATAAATAATGGTTTTGCTAATAAATACATATATGTATTTAATTGTTATTAGGATCCCGTTAAGTGTTGCGTACATCAACCCGAGGGTCTTCATTTCCAGTTTCGTTGTCCGACATTTCACGCAACCAAACTGTGAGTTCATACCCCTATGCTTTTATTGTTTTTTTTTTTAATATTTTCATGGGGGATACAAGCCAAACACAAATAATTTTGTGACTTTATACAAAAGGAATTCAACACGATTAAAACTGATGCAATCGATACATCCATACGTTTTTCACATTTTATAAAATATTTAGATATTTTATCCCTTTTGTATTATGCTGAGCATAAGGGACGTTTTCAACTTACTTCCAAATTGCATAGTTTTTAGATCAATACATGAACCAAATACAAAACATTAAAGCAAACTATAATAGGTATAGTTTGGGGTTCAATTTATAGTTTTACAAATTCAGAGCTTATACATTGTTACACATATAAATTACGACAGACTTAGTTAATGATAATCATTTATAATTGTTAGGTAACAAGAATTCATTACCGAATAGTTATTTAAGTATATTTTTTACTCTATAAAGTATACAAACTGATTCAATTACAATAGGACAATACAGAACCTACAGTAAACTAGTTAATATAGGATTTTGAGACCACTCTTCAAATTGTACCCTTCAGGGTACTGAACTAAATCCTATCATAGTATAACCAGAGTCTCCTGGAGGGAGAGCATGAGATTTGTGAATAGATCTATTCGGGATTGAGAATCCCACACCTGAACTGCTAGCTACAGTTAGGCAGGCATGCCTAGGGTGACAAATGTCATATATCCGACAATTGAAGAACGTCGTAAAGGTCACCAGGTCATATCAAGAATGGTTATACGACTCATAATAGTATAAAGTAACCTTTTTGTTTATGGGATTTCATTCTTCATTAGTTTTATTTTCATTAATATAACTATATCATAATATAACTAGAGGATTCCAGGGATTTCAACTCACATTTTTATTTTAATTTATAAGACTATTATACCTACTGGTGTTATCCAAGGTTTTCATACAAAAATGGGTTTTACATCCGAAACTGTATTATACAATTCATCTAGTGGTAAATAGGCATTCAAACTAATACATCGTGGAATACTGTAACAAACTCATATGTTAGAAAATATTGGATTTCCTTGGAAACATACAAACTTTTTTCTCTGATTCATTAACAGGTTTTCATTTAAAAAACATGCTTATGAACTCACCAGCTTTTATGCTGATACTCTCTTTTCAAAACCGTTTGTATTCTCAGGAAATCAGTAGACAGGTACTCCGGCAGACATTTGAGAAGACGGAGCGTATAGAGTCACGTCTTTATATTTTTGTTGCTTTTGATGTATATAAATATGAATCAATAAGATGTAAATACCTTTTATATATATTCAATGTAATGGTGTGTTTACTTTGATTACTATGATGCAATTGTTATGATACTACATATGACGTCATCCACCCCCGAACGTTTCCGCCGTTTCAGTTTGGGGTGTGACAGATTGGTATCAAAGCTATTTTTTATAGTGAACTAAGTATACCGAACCTTACATGGTATACAACTATACACACTAAAGGGGTCGGAGCGCTCTGAAACTAAAAGTATACCTTAAAATATAATTATTTACAAGAAGTATACAAGTATACATATTTACCAGAAACAGTATCACAAGAAGATCAAAACAAAAGTATTTAGATGTTGGACACTGCGGTTAAACATGAATAGTTATGTAGTCATATGTGGGGGCCAATATAACCTGATCAACTATATTTGTGCGAGATATGACCAACATGTGTTTGGGGGTGACTGTGGCGTTGCGACAAGTCTAAAACTCACCAAATCTTATACTAACGAAGCACATAGTTAAAATACTATATGAGTATTTTATAACACTATATCACTGCACAAAACTTGTTACAAGTAGTACTAATCCTCTCCAATGAAAGACCTGCAATTCCTTGTTTATGTTAATAAACCTTATTTGTAGATCTCTGTTAACGCTGTAGGATTACGATATATCTTGCTAGAAATTATCCAATTGATGATCTGTGTAGAAATCTTATCATCATTTTCCCCTTGTATTTTTAGAGAAAGATGCCTCCCAGGAAGAGACCCAACAGAAAGAGAAACCATCCCCCAACAGATCCTCCACCACTACCTCCTCAGTTCGATCCTGCCATGTTCCAGGCAGCAGTTACATCTGTTGTGGCTACCGCAATGTCACATATAAATTCTGGCGGCTCTAGTGGGTCAGGAAGTGGTACCCATCCCCATAATCTCGATGGTGGCCAGGGACATCAGAAGGAGTGTTCCTACAAGGATTTCATGAATGCGAAGCCCAAATTCTTCGACGGCAATCGAGGTGTCATTGCCCTAACCCGGTGGTTCGAGAAGATCGAATCAGTTTTCGAGATTTGTGCGTGTCGCAAAGCAATCAAGGTGAATTTTGTCGCCTTCACCTTCATCGATAGAGCATTGACTTGGTGGAATAGCCGGGTCAAATCCCTAACTCTGTCGATAGCCAATGTTATGGATTGGGAGAGTTTAAAAGAACTGATGCCTACTGAGTATTGCCCAAGGGGCGAGATGCAAAAATTGGAGCACGAACTCTGGAACCTGAAGATGAAGTGTTCCGACATTGGAGCATACACTGCTAGGTTCTGCGACCTAGCACTTCTATGTCCCGGGATGGTCACTTCGGAAAGCAAGAAAATAGAGAGGTACATTTGGGGATTGACACCCCCAACTCAAGGAAATGTATTAGCCACAAGACATCTCACGTTTGACAGCGCCAAGTGTCTAGCGTAGTCTCTGATAGATCACGGGGTTGATCATGGAACCACAGCAGCCGTTCCTGAACCACCAAAGGAGAGTGGTGAGAAAAAAAGTTCTGGAACAAGCGCAAGGGCAAGTCTTCGCAGGAGCCTTCCAAGAAACAACAAGTAGTGGCAGTTCATGCTGCTACCACTCCTGCCGATGTTCCTGCAACTCAAGCAACTGCCAGTAGATATGCTGGTACCCTCCCAAGGTGCGACAACTGTAACTTCCACCATCACGAGTCGTGCCCTGAAATGTTGTGCAATAACTATGGCAAGAAGGGGCATACAACGTGTTTCTACAAGACACAAGCCCAACCAACCAATCAGGCTCCTGGAGCAGGTGTCGGTCAAGCCTGTTATGGCTGTGGGGAGACCGGGCACTTCAAGAGGAATTTCCTAAAAGCAACAACAGTTGGCAACACGGGGAAAGTGCTAGCTATGGGCCAAGAAGATGCAGTCGCCAATCCCACCGTATTTACAGGTACGTTCCTCCTCGACAACTCATATGCATGCTTTCTTTTCAATTCTGGTGTGAAGAGAAGTTTTGTCACACCCTAAAACCGGAATGGCGGAAACATTCTGGGGTGGATGACATCATGTCAAGTATCACATCACATGCATTATAGTAATCAAAGTACAACAACCATTCAATTAATAGTAATAGTTTTACATGATTTAGATAACAATACAACGCAGTAATATAGGTAATAATATAAGAGCAGCTTGGCACAAAACCGTATTCAATAGAAGCTCCTGGAATGTACCTGTCTAAAGCTGACCTAAGAATACAAGTTATTTGAAAAGCGAGTATCAGCATTTTTACAAATGTTGGTGAGTTCATAATTATTTAGTGTCATTTTATCCAAATAACTTTAATAAAAGTGGTAGTTTTAGAGTGTCCATTACATTAGTGTCTTTTCCAGAAAATCCTATATTTTCTTTAATAAAAGCAGTCTTCTACCAAGACTGGACGGAGTTATGTGGTAAAAACTAGTTTTCCCTTAATCGCTATCACTATCAAAATACAGAATTTGATTATTAAAGAAAGCAGGAGAAATCAGGGAAAATAACATATGCCTGAGCAGTGAAGACTGTTGACTAAGGCAAGAGGAATCACAGACTCCAGGAGAGTATCGAACGAACGACACGCCTGGCTCAGTCTAACAAAAGAGACACAGACCCCAGACGGTACCAAATGAAAGGTACGGCTAGCAAGGTCTAAAAACAGAGGATACAGACCCCAGACAGTATCAAATGAAAGATACAGCTAGTAAGGTCTAAAACAAGAATACAGACCCCAGACAGTATCAAATGAAAGATACAGCTAGTAAGGTCTAAAACAGAGGATACAGACCACAGACAGTATCTAATGAAAGATACGGCTAGCAAGGTCTAAAAACAGTGTGACTCTGATAGTGGGTTTCCAGCATACAGTGTAAAATACCATTACCTTAAGGCCATGAATTATAAGGTAACCTGGGATACTTGTAACCATACTAACCGACACTAGAGTACCTGACGCCCTGCAAGCGTCTATATAAAATATGACATTTGTCACCCCTTGGCTTGGTAGGCCGTGGACTGTAGCTAGCAGTCAGGGTGTGGGGGTGTCAATCCCATATAGATCTATACACACAATGTCCGCTCTCCCTACAGGAGACTCTGGTTACCAACTAGACGACGGAGAAGGCCGTGTCCCGAAGCTGCATCCCAAATAGTGGGTAGTGGGTTTCCAATATAAGTGCTGAACTAGAGGTAGAGACTCATAACTAAACTGACTAATGTAAACCTATCTGTCTATGCTTGCATACATAATATATAACTAATGAATCAAACGACCTTCGGACGGCCATCCGATCCCACCAGACCACATCTCAACGAAGAAAAGGAAATAGGGCGGACAAGCCTTCCTAAGTCCTTCAATCATTATTTATATGCATCTATACAAGCACAGACATACATCTAGCTACGTCTGAGTGTTTAACAAGTGGAAACATATCGTGAAGTATAACTGAATCGTGATGTATAAGCGAATCGTGAGGTATAACCGAAAGTGTGGAATAACCGAATCGTGAAGTGTGAACGAACAGTGTGGAATAACCGAATTGTGAAGTGTAAACGAACAGTGTGAATAACCGAATCGTAAAGTGTAAGCGTTACCAAATATAAGTGTATCACGAAGTGGAAATGTTATCAAGTAGGAGTTTAAACTAAGTAAAAGCGAAGCAGTGGTATCTAACAAGTAAGAGTATACGACATGAAAGAGAACTTTGATGAAAACCTTGGAAAAACCTTTATACTTAAGAAAATCACAACTTGGTATTCTTTGGTAAAATAAGTTTGAAAACCTTTAGAAATTCTTTGGAAACCTTTCATAAACCAGTTTAAAATGAACTTTGATAAAATAGTATAAGTAAGAGTTTTGAACAAGTGAAAACATTTTAGAAAACCATTTATAGTATCCTACTCGGTAAAACAGTTTACAGTGTGGTAAAATCCTTGTGCATGCGGGTTATCAATCACATGTGATTGATATGATAACTGACATGTTTAACTTGTATTCCCCCCTATAAAACATGTAAAAACATTTAAAAAGGTTCATTCAGGGGTATGAACTCACCTGGTGTAAGTGGATCCGACGAAGGTGCCGGTTGGATGCTCGGTGTCAAGTAAAGACTTGGACACACTTAGTGACCTATTTAACATATGATAACATATGTTCACATACAATTAGTACATTTAATACTAATGAAACAAGTATACGCACCCTAAGAGCGGAAAACACTTTAGTCAAGGGTTAGGGGTGTCCCGGGTAACATTTAAGGGCTTCAATGACTTAGGAATGGAGTTTACTCTTCAAGAGTAAACTCTATATACATAGTTCACGGCCCTGGGACAACTCCCCATGAGTTTACGGCCGTAAAATCATGGTGAGGGGGTTCTAGGATGTTTAAAGGCTTTATCTCGATCGTGGAATTTTTCTAGGTCCAAATCTAAATTGTATGAGTGGATTTAAGGTGTTTAAAGGGACCATATGGGAATTTATGGCCCATGAACCACCCCTATGGGAGTTCACGGCCGTGAACTCTTACCCTCTTGATTTTATGGAAGTTTAAGGCCCTTATTTCAATCCTAGTAATTTATAATGAAGTATAAGGCCATTTGGGGGGATTTAAACCACCATTTTGCATGGTTTGGGGGTGTTTACGGCCTAAGTATATGCTTGGGCCGTAAACTTTTTCTACCCCTCATTCTCATGTGTTTGATTGCTCCAAACCCGAAATAGCAAGTCCCTAATTTATGTCTTAAGCCTATGGGTGGTTTGGGAGTGTTTTAGACTTGATTTAAGAAGTTTAGAGGGTGTTTACGGCCTAAGCATGTGCTTGGGCTGTAAACCCTCTTTTATGCCCCAAAAATTGTTGTTTTATGTTTCAAACACTCCTAGGCTAAATCCTCAATTGGTTCCTAAGCTCAAGGGGACAAATTTGGGTCATTTTGGCCTCTTTTTAGGGGTTTACGGCCTAAAGAGGCTCTTAGTCTGTAAAATCCTTTTCAACAGCTTCTAAGTTCGATTTTTGGGCTAATGCAACAATCCATGATGTTTAGAATAAGCTAGGGTAAGGAGACTTACGATTTGGAGGCGTTTGGTTGCAGATTTTAGACGAAATCGGACTTTTATGAGAGAGAGTATAGAGAGAGAGTGAAAAGGGGTGGAATGAAGTCCATTCCCCCTTATATATGGGTGGAGTTGGAGCTCAGTGGGAATCTACCCGGTACTGCCGTTACACGGGGCTTTTGGTCGCACCCGATTTAGTGGTCGTAATAAAATTTAACTTTTTCCAAATTAATATGGAAATGTAAAGTAAGTGTCTTTATTTCTTGTATCACGATGTTAACGACATATAATATAAATAAATAAAACATTTATTTATTTGGCGACCTCTAATTAACGGAACTTTTATAAAATGGAATATTCCGTTAACGGTAACGGGGTAATGTAACGGAATAAACTTTGGGTTGTCACAAGTTTTGTTACTCATGCATTTAAGCATCTACTCAAGCATAAATCCCAACCTTTAACTGAAACATTTACCGTTGAGATGGCTAACGGAAAGAAAAAGAGCACTAACGGCGTATTCATAGGTTGTACCCTTACCATAAATGACCATTTCTTTCCAATCGATCTTATGCCAGTTTCCATACAAAGCTTTGACGTCATCATTGGCATGGATTCGTTGAGCCCAAATCGTGCTGATATCCTTCGTTATGAAAAAGCCATTCGCCTACGAGTTGTAGTTAGCACCCGTGGTATTCATGGATCTGATGAATCGGGTGTGTCGCCCCTTCCTAGAAAAGTTTGTGATAGTATTCATTGATGATATACTTGTCTACTCTCAGAGTGAGGAAGATCACAGACAGCACTTGAGGCTAGTGATAGAAACTCTAAGGATGGAGAAAATTTATTCAAAATTCTCTAAGTGTGAATTTTGGATCAAAAAAGTAACTTTCCTCAGCCACGTGGTTAGCGAGGAGGGCATATACATGGACCCTTCCAAAATTAAGGCGATCGAGAATTGGTTAGCACCAAATACGCCCACAGAAATCCGTCAATTCTTGGGTCTCGCTGGCTAATATCGTAGGTTTATCCAGAATTTCTCTAGGATTGCTAAACCTTTAACCACACTGACTCAGAAAGGTGTACCCTTTAGTTGGGGAGAAAAGCAAGAGACTGTGTTTCAAACATTGAAGCAGACCCTATGCAGCGCGCCTATCTTGTCTCTTCCTGAAAGGACGGACAACTTCGTCGTCAACAACGATGCATCCAATCAGTGCTTAGCTTGTGTGCTCATGCAGTGAGGAAAAGTTATTGCTTATACCTCGAGACAGCTGAAAGCACACGAAGTCAATTATACAAATCACGATCTAGAGTTAAGAGCAGTGGTCTTCGCGTAAAAGATTTGGAGACATTATATCTACGGAACCAAGTGCATTATCTTCACTGACCATAAAAGCCTACAATACATTTTCGACCAGAAAGAGTTGAACATTGTGACAACCCGAAATTTTCATTTGTATGATTTCCACATTCAAATACTTCAAATATTAGTCAAAAACATTTCAGTACATTTTTGGCAGGATTTAAGTCCATTTGGTGTTTTATTTTATTTTTCGTCAAACGAATAAATAAAGGAAGTGTCGTTATTAGTGAGGTGTAACAAGCAAAACAATCCAACACCTTAGCTAGGTGTTCAAGACCAAAAAAGAGGTGTTTGGGCCGTAAACACCATTTTTCCAAGAACTCATGCATATAGCATCAGTTTACCCATCATTCCTCACTTTACACTTCCCACCTTCAAGTTCAAGAACACCCACCACTTTTTCTCTCAAGTGTCTTCAAATCCGCCAAAATGTAAGTGTTTCCTTCCTAGATTCTTCCCTACAACACTTAATCTAGTGTTTATACATCATCTCATCCATGGATTTTCGATTTTTACATAGATCTTCAAGTGATCTTCAAAACACCAAGAACACACTAGTGTTTTTGGGTCCTAAACCTTCTTACAAGCTTTATATAAGTAAGTATACTCCTCTTAGCTAGTTGTTTGCTTAGTATACTTGATAATCCAGAAAACAAAAGATCCAAAAGACTTCCCCGTAGGGTGTGCTGTCCTTACTTGGATCAGTTCGTCATCCTCTTCATTAATGACATACTTATCTACTCTCGAAGCAAGGAGGAGCATAACGATCATCTACGACAAGTCCTGGAAACCCTACAATCGGAGAAACTATACGCGAAGTTCTCTAAGTGCAAATTTTGGATCCGAAGAGTCGAATTCTTAGGACACTGGTTAGCAAAGAAGGAATCCACGTGGACCAATCCAAGATTAAAGCTATTGAGAACTGGTCAGCACCGAAGACGCCTACAGAAATTCTTCAATTTCTAGGCCTCGCTGGCTACTACCGCAGGTTCATACAGAACTTCTCTCGAATCGCGAAACCCCTTACAACATTGACCTAGAAAGGCGTGGCCTTTGACTGGGGGAAAAATAAGAAAAGGCATTCCAAACCCTGAAACGAGCCTTATGCACCGCACCGATACTACTCCCTCCCCGAAGGGACAGAAGATTTCGTGGTATATTGTGATGCATCCAATCAAGGGCTCGGTTGTGTTCTGATGCAACGAGGTAAGGTCATCGCCTACGACTTAAGACAACTGAAGACACACGAAGTCAACTACACCACACACGACCTCGAATTAGGAGCTATGGTGTTCGCCCTAAAAATCTGGAGACACTATCTGTATGGTACAAAGAGCACCATTTATATTGACCACTAAAGCCTCCAACACATATTCAACCAAAAGGAGCTCAATATGAGAGAACGACGGTGGGTCGAACTACTCAATGACTACGAATGCAAAATTCGTTATCATCCGGGTAAAGGCAATGTAGTAGCAGACGCCCTAAGTCGGAAGGAATATTCAGGTCGAAGGGTCAAGTCATTAACAATGACTATCTATTCTCATCTATCCGCACAGATTAAGGAGGCTCGGCTCGAAGCCTTGAAACCTGAAAATGTGGCGGGAGAATCCCTGCGAGTAATGGATAATAACTTGGATGTCAAGGGATACGGAGCCTTATATCTCATGGACCGAATCTGGACACCGTGACACGGTGGCTTCAGAGATTTGGTCATGAAGGAAGCGCACAACACCCGATATTCCGTCCACCCAGTTTCAAATAAAATGTATATGGGTCTCAAGAGATGATACTGGTGGCCAAACATGAAAGCGGAAATCGCTACCTTCGTGAGTAAATGCCTTACTTGCGCCAAGGTCAAGGTCGAATACCAGAAACCATCAGGTCTACTACAACAATCGGAGATACTTGAATGGAAGTGGGAGCGGATCACTATAGATTTCATAACCAAGCTACCCAAGACAACGGGTGGGCTTGACACCATATGGGTCATCGTCGACAGATTGACCAATTCCGCGCACTTCCTACCCGTCAAGGAAACAGACAAGATGGAGAAACTCACAAGAACATACATTAAGGAGATCTTACAATTGCGTGGTGTTCCTATATCTATTATCTCTAATAGAGATAGTAGGTTCACTTCGAGGTTCTGGCAGTCATTACAAAGCTCCTTAGGAACGAGGCTAGACATGAGTACAACCTACCATCTGCAGACCGACGGGCAAAGTGAGAGAACTATCCAAAGTCTGGAAGATATGTTGCGAGCCTGTGTGATCGACTTTGTTAAGGCATGGGATACCCACTTACCCCTCGTCAAATTCTCTTACAACAACAGTTATAGCGCGAGCATCAAAGCTGCTCCATTTGAAGCCCTCTACGGTCGAAAGTGCAGGTCCCCTCTGTAGCTTACAAACTCAATCTACCCCGCGAGCTCAGTAACATACATCCTACCTTCAACGTCTCAAACTTGAAAAAGTGCCTATCCGACGAGACTCTTGTAATCCCACTCGACGAGATCGAGATCAATGAGAGCCTCAGCTTCATGGAAGAACCTGTGGAGATTATGGATAGAGAGGTCAAACGAACGAAACAAAGCCACATCCCAATTGTGAAGGTTCGCTGGAACGCCAAGTGAGGACCGGAGTCCACTTGGGAGCGTGAAGATCAAATGATACTTAAATATCCTCATCTTTTTTCTTAGTTATTGTGTAATAACTTAGTTGTTTGAACTCTAATTTCAGGACGAAATTCCCTCTAACGGGGGGATGATGTGACAACCCGAAATTTTCATTTGTATAATTTCCACAGTCAAACACTTCAAATATTAGTCAAAAACATTTCAGTACATTTTTGGCCGGATTTAAGTCCGTTTGGTGTTTTATTTTATTTTTCGTCAAACGATTAAATAAAAGGAAGTGTCGTTATTAGTGAGGTGTAACGAGCAAAACAATCCAACACCTTAGCTACGTGTTCACGACCAAACAAGAGGTGTTTGGGCCATAAACACCATTTTTCCAAGAACTCATGCATATAGCATGAGTTTACCCACCATTCCTCACTTTACACTTCCCACCTTTAAGTTCAAGAACACCCACCACTTTTTCTCTCAAGTATCATAAGTTCATATCTTCAAATCCGCCAAAATGTAAATGTTTCCTTCCTAGATTCTTCCCTACAACACTTAATCTAGTGTTTATACATCATCTCATCCATGGATTTTCGATTTTCACATAGATCTTCAAGTGATCTTCAAAACACCAAGAACACACTAGTGTTTTTGGGTCCTAAACCTTCTTAAAAGCTTCATATAAGTAAGTATACTCCTCCTAGGTAGTTGTTTGCTTAGTATACTTCCAAAGCCTTTGAATCAACCCTAGGACACTTCTTTGTGAAGCATGAGACCTTAAAACACACAAACACACCATTCCCATGAGTTTATGGCCGTAAACTCATGGGAGGGAATGGTCCAGAAACCATAAACACCTCTAAGGGCTACCATTTGAGGAGTAAACTCCATAGTGAGGCCATACACTCCTTAGTTACAACCCTTAACACTCCTAGCACTTGAAACAAAGCGTTTTCATGCATTAGAGTGTCTTTACTTACTTAATTAGTGATTAAATAACTAATTATATATAGTTATGTATCACTACATGTTACATAGGATCCGTGTGTGTGTGTGCAAGTCCTCACTTGACACCTAGCATCCTACCCAACACTTCCATCAAATCTACTCACTGCAGGTGAGTTCATACCCCTTAATCAACCTTTTAAATTTTTTTAAATGCTTTTATGGGGGGGAATATAAGTTGAATCAAACAAGTTATAGTATCAATCACATGTGATTTATAACTTGCAACCAAGAGGATTTTCTACACTTTTAACTGCTTTGCCAACAAAATTGCTTTAAATGTTTATCAAACTCATCTTTCTTGATAAATTGTTATAAAACTATTTCCAAACTCTTTTAAACTTCTTTTGTTACCAAACCATATCTACACCAATATATTTATATAAGTAAGACTTGAAGGACTTAGGACTGATATGTGACAACCCGAAATTTATTCCGTCAATGTAACCCACTTTCGTTAATAAAATTTATTTTTATTAAAAATTTCCCGTTAACTTTTAAATTAAGTAAATCCCTTTGGGTTATTGTTGTATTTTTCATATGCGTCTGAAAGCAATAAAATCACGTGAAATACCCTCGAATTCTTTCGGAAAAATTTCTATTTCACGACTAAGTCGGGTTACAGCCATTTAATCGTGTACAATCTTAAACTCCGTTTGATGTCAGGATTGGGTGGATCCCCACCTGGCCGTGAACTCAACCCTATATAAGGGTTGAGAGGTCTCCATTTGAACCTTTTTCACACACCTTAGAGCTTTCTCTCTCTACTCTCTCTCTACAACTCAGGATTCGATCTAGAAACGCCCCTTCAAGCTTCACAACTGTAAGTTAACCTTCCTAGCATGTTTTTTTATCCTAACATACTTGCAAATTCATGATTTAATCATCCACAAACCTCAAGAACATGTGTTTATGATTTGGGAACATCCGAAAACTGTAAACACCCTAAAAGGGGGTTTTGATGCCCCAAAACCCTTCCAATGATTGGCTTATGACCTAGAAACTTGCATGATTGATCTAAGAACCCCAAAGCATGAAATTATAGGAGTAAACATGAGTTTACGCTTTGGGGATCTCCCAAAACCGTAAACACCTCCAAAGGGTGTTTAAGTGCCCTTAACACCTTGTATGGCTTATATTTGGGTCTAGAACTTTGCATGCTTAACCTACAACCACCAAAACACATAAAAAATGGACAAACATGAGTTTACGGTTGTAAACTCATATGTTTACGACTGTAAACTCCCAAGGGAGTGGTCCAAAGACCGTAAGCTCCATAAAGGGTCCATTTCAAGCCCCAAACACTTCCATAACCTTTGATTCAACCGTAGGACCTTTCTTTGTGAAGCATAAGACCTTTGAGCACCCAATAACACCACTCCCATGAATTTACGGCCATAAAATCATGCGGGTATGGTCTTGAAACCGTAAACACCCCTAAGGGCTTACACTTGAAGAGTAAACTCCTTAGATGCAACCCATATCATTCGTAACTCTTGAAATAAAGTGTTTCCACGCATTAGAGTGTATTTACTTGCTTAATTAGTGGTTTAATGACTAATTAGATACAATTATTTATCACTTCATGTTACCTAGGACCCTCGCGTGTGTTCAAGTCCTAAATTGACACCTAGCGTCCTAACCCGGCACACCCACGTCAGGTGAGTTCATACCCCTACCTTTTTCCGAGTTTTTCATGTTTTCAGGGGGAATACAAGCAAAAGTACAATGGAACTTGTACTCAAAACATATTATTTCATATGAAATGTTTACATGTTCAGCATGCTTCTAACACAGAAAACCGTTTAACCAATCAAATAAGAAATTAACTTGTAGAGTTAGTTTTCAAATCTAAAACAAGGAAATTTGAAAAGCTTATCATAAAATGTTATATTTTATATTTTACAAAGGATTCATGCCAATCATAAAATGGAATTTTCCATATTATTACTTGTAAATTTGTTATTCCTAAGATTGGAGACTGTCCTTGGTAACACTTCCCCGGATTCGAGAGTGTAGGACTAACCCTGTAACCAGAATCTCCTGGAGGGAGAACGTGACTTTTGTGTATAGATCTATACGGGACTGACTACCCCACATCTTGCTGCTAGCTACAGTGGGACCTGTAGGTCTACGGGTGACAAAGTCATAAAATGATATCGGCCTTGTTACGAGCCATATCTAGTTTATTGTTGTTGGATAAGGTGTCTAAGTCCATAACTATTTCTGGTTAGTACTTGACCCGACCCGACATGGTCCATTTGGGTTGCATGGCACCATGCAATTGGATAGACTAAATGAGAGGAATAACACTTGGAGATTATTAATATATTATAAGTTCTAATATATTAATAATATTATTTGATTAGTTTGATCAAAGAATTAATTTGGAATTAATTAAGTGATCAAAAGATAACTAATTAAATATATGGGTTGATTATGTAAATCATTCATATCTTGTATAGTGGGCTAAGAGGCTCCATGGATTATCAAGTTGGGTTCTACCCATAGGATGTTCCATGGATGCTCCATGGGAGTTACAAACCCATGGGTAATGGAAATGAAGAGTCATGACACATTAGGGTTTACATGGTGTAACCCTAGATGTGTCAACACTATATAAGAGTCCCATTCTCCACCAAAATCGGCTACACATAAGAAACAAAAGGGCTAGGCCGATTTCAAGAAGTGTGTATTCTCTCAAAAGTCTTTCCAAGAGCATTTGGTGTTGTGTGAAGACTTTGAGGCATCACACTTGGGGTGCTAGGCTCACAAGGTTTCAAGGAACATAAACAACAACAAGGTAAATTATTCTATCTTTCATTCAAGTTAGAAATTGTTCCCCATGTATGCTAGATAGGAATATAACCTTGGAATTCAACTTTGCATGATAATTAGACAAACATAGATCCAAGGTTATTAGGGTTGCATGTACACTTAGGAAGTGTTAGAATGCTCAAAACCCATCAGTGGTATCAGAGCCAGGTTTGTTTGTTTGTTATTTGTGCTTAAAACTTGAAAAAAGTCGAAAAACTTGTTGTCTGCCTGATGAACTCGCCGAGTCCATGGGGAGACTCACTGAGTTCACTTGTATCTTCAACCTACTCGCCGAGTAGGTTCATGCACTCGGCGAGTAGGAGCCACATAGTGCAGATTTTCGACTTTAGTTGCTGGAAATGGACTAGAAACATTACCCTAAACTGTTTTGGTACTTGAAAACTTGTTTTAGATGGTGTAATGTCTTTGCTAATCCATTTACAACAACTAGTTATCAAAATTACTAAGTTTTAAGTGTAGTTTTGATTCATGAAAGTGTTCATGTTCATGTTCTTGATCTTATGATGTTTAGATGATCATAGGAATTACTTGTAACCTATGTGGTAGTTTAATTCTTGATCATAATGTGTTTTAATGGAGTCCATAACTTGTCCTCAAGTTATGGAAAACCAAACGTCACTTGAGTTAAAACCATTAAAAGAACACAAGAGTTAGAAAAATGAAGAGTCTTCATTTTATTACTCTAATAAACTCATAAGTTACAAGAAATGAAAAGTTTTGAAAGTTTACAAAACTTGCCCTCGAGTTTTGGAACAAGTAAAGTCATGTTAAAAACTTTAGTTCCAACCCTTAGAATTTTAAAAGTTAAAATTCAACCCTTATACTTATATTATTATGATTTAATAATTATATATATATATATATATATATATATATATATATATATATATATATATATGTATGTATAAGAACAAAGTCGTCTTACCGCTAGTACGCCTCATTCACGAAGTCGGTCTATAAGGTGGGTATAAGGTTGTTGCCTATAAAATGGCAACTTAATGGGTGTCTACTCTCACCCACCGCTTGCTTGACCGGTGGAGGGTCGTTAGCCGAACGGGTAAGACAAGGACTTATAAATTCTCATTAAAAGTATGATGAATATTATAACGTAACTAAATGTTTTATTAAATTCCCAATCTTAGTTACTTTAGGAAAAATTTGAATAAGGTGCTAATCCATGAAATTACACTTTACACTTTGTTTAAGTCGTTGGTGGAGCGTGTGTGGTTAACCGGCACATCGATTGAGTGATAAACTTTAAGGGTACCAAGTGATTTGCATGGTTACTTCACACCTTGTTTTGTGATCCTCGGTATCCCAGTCACAAAACTTGGAGGGCACACTCGAGATTGAAACATGCCTTTGAAAAGTTCATTGAATCTCAAAGAATATAGGAATTTCTAAGAACCAATCAAAAAACCTAATATTTAATATTTCGGTTTTCGTGGTGGAAATTGGTGAATCGTCATTCACCTACCTTTCAAATATGTTATAGCTTGGATTACGGCATACCTCTTCTAAGTTATAATATATTGTGATTGGGTCCTAGCCTTAGTATTACATTTGGGTTTTTTATTAAGGACTCTCTTAATATCTAAACTAATCTTGTCCTTTTCTTTCAGATGTCTTCAAACAATGCTGCTTCTGGCTCTAACCCTAATGGCTCCTTTACCCTTATGAACTTGTGTGGCAAAGTCACCTTTGATGGATCCAACTTCAATGAGTGGATCAGAAACATCAAGATGATTACCCGCTACAAGGACAAAGAATATGTCCTCGACAAGGAGCTTAAGGAGATTGATGAGACCACTGCAACTCCCCAGGAGATCGCTGACTTTCAGGCACATGAAAGGGATGCTACGAAAGTGGCATGCATCATGATGGCCACGATGACAACTGAACTCCAAAAGTCTTATGAGGATTTCTACCCTTATGAAATGCACCAAGATTTGATGGAAAGATACCATCAAAGTGCACGACAAGAGAGGTATGAAATCATCTGCTCCATGATAACAGCCATGATGAAGGACGGGGAATCCGTCATGAGCCACATGCAGAAATGCAAAGGTATGTGGATCGTTTGCTGAAACTTAATGAGAACTTCCCTGAGGAGCTTGCAATAGATATCATTTTGCACTCCTTACCATCGTGCTATGATCAATTCCGCATGACATATCACATGAATAAGGAAGAGGTCACACTCAGCAAACTTCAGGGACTTCTCAAGACCACAGAAACAGGTCTTAAGGGGAAGTCGGTTGTTAACACTCCTACTCCAAACTCTACTCCGGTTTTGGCAATCGGGAAAAGTCGAGGGAAGAAGAGAAAGAGCCCTTCTAAGGGTACCAAGGCTCGGACCCTTGATGGCTCTTCTTCAAGTGGAATCAAGAAAGGTTTCGTCACTCCTTCTTCTGACCCAAAAGAGGCTGAATGCTTCTATTGCCATGAAAAATCCCATTGGAAGCGGAACTACCCAAAATACCAGCAAGATGTGAAGGATGGGAAAGTTAAACCCAACCATGCAGGTATTTACACTATCATTTCTAATAACTCACCCCATTCTAAATCTTGGGTCCTTGATACCGGTTGTGGTATTCATATTTGTTGTGACTTGCAGCGACTAAGAAGAAGTGAGAATGTGGAGCAAGGAAGAATAAACTTAATCACGGGGAATTAGAAAGCTTTACCTGTCACCAAGATTGGAGTTTATACTTTATCGCTAAGTAGTGGGTTTAGTTTAGATTTGAATAAGTATTGTTATTCGCCAAAAATGGCAAGAAATATTATTTCCTTTCATGCATTGTATAAACAAGGTTTCACCTTTTCGTTTGATAATGAAGTTGGTTCGATTAATGCTTTCTTTAATAATGTTCTTTATTTTAAAGCATTACCTTGTGATGGCGTTTATGAAACAGTATCTGTGGTTGATAACTTAGGAAATAATGTATTGTGTATTGATTCTGTTAATAATAATAACTTGGATAAAGCATCATTATGGCATTGTCGTCTTGGACATATAAGCAAGAAATGCATAGGCCAACTCCAAAAGGATGGAGTCTTGGAGTCATTTGACCTAAAGTCAGATGATAGTTGCGAATCATGATTACTTGGAAAAATGACAAAGTCACCCTTCACAGGCTCGTATGAGAGGGGTGTAGGTTTGTTGGACCTTGTACACACGGATGTGTGTGGACTGTAACAGCCCGGAATTCCAGGTATCGTTATATTTATGATTTTTGGGTGTTTTAAGAGGGGACTCGGCGAATTGGAGCTCAGACTCGCCGAGTAGGATCGCGGATCTGGTCGCGGGTTCGCGACTGGACTCGACGAGTCCGGATATGGACTCGGCGAGTCTGCGCTGTTTAGCGAAACCCTAACCGTCCAGGTTTGGGACATATATAAGGGGCCTTATGGCCGTCATTGTTCATCCTAGTCCTCTGAGAGAAACCCTAATTCGATTGTGAGCATCTGGAGCAAGGAAGAAGACCATTATTGATCTTGGAAGTGTTATTTTGCAAGGAGGAGGAGGTTTGGTTAAGGGAACAACAAGAGAAGCCACATTCTGAGGATTGGGGACACAGAGCAACGTTATTCAGGTAATATTTTCGAGTTGCATTCTTCTATGTTGATGTGTACATGGATTTAGGGTTTATTGAACCCTTTTGTGGCTAGATTGAGTGCCTCCTTAGTCCCCCAAACGATTGGAACCCTATATTGGGACTCTTAGAAGTCCAGAATGTCCCATGCCTGAGCATTTCGGGAATCAATGGAGGTTTTGGATTAGAATCCTTATGCCTTAGGTGAAAATGTAAATTATGAGTCTTGGGGTGTATTATGAGCACCAAAATGAGGGCTTTACGTGATGAACCAGTTTAGGAAGGCCAGACCTGTGAATTGTCGGAGCAGATCTGACCTTAGAAAGCAGTTTGAGCGGTTGCATGGCATGGACTCGCCGAGTCCGATGAACAGACTCGGCGAGTAGCTTGAAGATTAACTGGGACTCGCCGAGTTGTTCTTTAGACTCGACGAGTTGAGTCGGGGTGGCCCCGCGATTCTTCCAGGAGGAACTCATCGAGTCAAGGGGGATACTCGACGTGTAGAAAAGGAATCTTAGAGAATTGGTGAGAACGTGTAGACTCGCCGAGTCGCCCTAGCACTCGCCGAGTCCGGTCAAAGTTGACCGTTGACCGTTGACCAGAGTGGACCTGTGTTGACTTCTTAGGGATAGTCAACATTAGAGATATAAAGTGTTAACTAGGGACATGATGATGTTATAGGAAGATTAGAGCTCGGAGAATCGGGCACGAGGGATTCCCAGGTTGTGAGATATCGAGACACGCGAGGTGAGTCTTCTCACTATACTTTACCTTGAGTAGGTAACCAGAGTTATATGATAGAGTATTTGTATGCTATGTATGTTATGTGTTGCACTGCATTCTTCTATGTGATTTATGCTATGCTTGTTACAGAGTTAGAACCTGAGGGTTCACAGAGTATGGGTGCACGGACCCACAGAGTTATAGCCTCGAGTGGCTAATATGCGTTATATGGTATTTTGGGGAACTCACTAAGCTTTATGCTTACAGTGTTGGTGTTATTTGTTTCAGGTACTAGTGAGGATCGCGGGAAGGCGCCGGCCTGATCAGTGCACACATACGGGATTTTTATATTATGTGATCTTGGGGTTTATATATATATGTTATGAAATGAATTACAAACAATGATGTTTTTATGAATATTAAATGAAGTTTGTCTTTATTAAATGCGAAAAATTATTTTTAAATTTGTGGTGTTACATGGACCATTCAAACATGCCACAAGGGATGCTAATCGTTATTATTTGACTTTTACTGATGATTACAGTAGATATGGATATGTCTACTTGATCAAGCATAAGTCAGAGACTTTCGAAAGGTTTAAGGAATTTAAACAGGAAGTCGAGAATCAATTGGGCAGGAACATTAAGATGCTTCGATCCGATCGCGGTGGTGAGTATCTTAGTTCAGATTTCCTTGACTATCTAAGGGAATGTGGGATAGTCTCACAATTGACACCTCCCAGGACACCACAGTTGAATGGTGTGGCTGAGAGGCATAATCGAACCTTGTTGGATATGGTTTGTTCCATGATGAGTCGAGCTTTGCTACCAATCTCATTTTGGGGGTATGCCTTAGAGACTGCTGCCCATATCCTTAATCTAGTCCCTACAAAGAAAGTTGCCAAAACTCCTCACGAGATGTGGACTGGTAAAGTACCTAAATTAGACCACATCAAGATTTGGGGTTGCGAGGCTTTCATGAGACGCGAAACTCATGATAAGCTCGAACCTCGAAGCGAGAGGTGTATTTTCATCGGCTACCCACAACAATCCTAAGGTTACCTCTTCTACAGACCTAGTGAAAATGTGGTCTTTGTAGCTAGGAGGGCTTTCTTTAGAGAGAGAGAGAGTTCATAAGCCAAGGAAACAGTGGGAGGCAAGTTGATCTTGAAGAAATTCAAGAGTCAAGCGGTGAAGGAACTTCAAACCCTAGCACTCAACTTGAGGAGGAAACTCCTGTTGAGCCAATTGACAAGTTTGTACCTTTGAGGCGATCCACAAGGGTTAGGAATGCTCCTGAGCATTACTATGGATTCCATATTACTGCAGAAGGAGATACACTTATCAGTGATGAGACACTGATAGGTCTGGATGAACCTAACAGTTACATGGAAGCCATGGCAGGCCCTGAGTCAGCCAAGTGGAAAGAGGCAATGGACAGCAAAATACAGTCCATGTATGAGAATCAAGTTTGGAACTTGGTTGAGAATGTACCAGGTCGTAAGACAGTTGGGTGCAAATGGGTCTTCAAGAAGAAGACCGACATGGATGGTAAGGTACACACTTATAAGGCTAGACTGGTTGCAAAGGGCTTCTCTCAAATTCCTGGAGTGGACTATGATGAGACCTTTTCTCCAGTAGCCAAGATTAAGTCTATTCGGGTTCTGTTGGCCATAGCTGCATTTCATGACTATGAAATATGGCAAATGGATGTCAAAACCGCTTTCCTTAATGGAAAGTTGGCTGAAGATGTTTACATGAGTCAGCCAGAGGGTTTTGTCAGCAACGAGTACCCTAATAGAGTGTGTAAGCTTGAGAAATCCATTTATGGATTAAAGCAAGCACCTCGCAGATGGAATCTTTTTTTGATGAAAAGGTCAAGGAATTTGGTTTTTCTAGGAGTGAAGATGAGTCTTGCGTGTATGTCAAGGCTAGAGGGAGTATAGTTAGCTTTTTGGTGTTGTATGTGGATGACATACTACTCATAGGAAATGACATCCCAACCCTGCAGGAAGTTAAGTCCTCGCTTGGGAAGTGTTTCTCTATGAAGGACCTAGGAGAAGCTACCTATATTCTAGGGATAAGGATCTTGAGAGATCGGAGTAAAAGACTAATTAGACTTAGAAAGGAGGGTTACCCATCTAGAGTATCGCTAGATTGAGTAAGACACAAAGCCCTAGCACTGAGGCTGAGATAGCAGAAATGAGTCGAATACCTTATGATTCGGCTGTAGGATCGATCATGTATGCTATGACGTGTACTCGACCTGATGTAGCCTTTGCCCTGAGCATGGTTAGTAGGTATTAGGCGAACCCTGGCAAGGCACACTGGACTGCGGTAAAGAATATCCTCAAGTACCTACGGAGGACTAAGGATTGGGTCCTTACCCTCGGTGGGAGTGATGACTTGAGAGTTGTAGGGTATAATGATGCTAGTTTCCAGACTGATAGGGATAATTTCCGCTCTCAGTCGGGCTGGGTCTTTACCCTAAACGGAGGAGCAATTTCTTGGAAGAGTTCCAAGCAAGAGACAGTGGCTGATGCAACTTGTGAATCAGAGTATATTGCAGCTAGCGAGGCGGCAAAGGAGGCGATATGGCTGAAGAACTTCATTGGAGACCTTGGAATCGTACCAGCTATTAAAGAGCCAATGGAAATTTTCTGTGATAGTGAAAGTGTTGTTGCCTTAGTCAAGGAACCAAGGGATCACGGGAGATCCAGACACATCGACAGAAAATACCATTTTATTAGACATCGAATAGAAGAAGGACTCCTCGTGGCAAAGAGGGTATCATCGGATGAGAACCCAGCAGATCCCCTCACGAAGGGACTGACTCGGGTTAAGCATCTCCAGCATGCTCGGAGCATAGGGCTGAAGGATGATATTAGATTTAGTAGTTAGATAACCTCGAAATTTGTAAAGTGTAAATGACATTAGATGATGAATAAAAGGTGTTTTATTTATGAGTAAAGTGTTTCTATCTCTTATCGATCGTTTACTATATTTCTTTTGCATGTTTTGACTTCCAGAATAATTTTGTTTGGTATAACATATTATTGAAACCTCCACAGTCGGTCATATGTCGGAAGTAGGTATGAATCAAGACTGTCATGATTGGTTGCAGAGGTCTACGGTGTTGGACAAGGCTACAACAATCATGAGTGCTCATAAGTTCTAAGCATTGGACTCAACCCACGCTCACTGGAATCACTTCATGGAATTCTATCTCGAGTGATCGTGAGACGGTAATATCATATAAGTCTTCAAACTTAGAGATATGATTTGTTACTTACAAGTTGGTTGTGCATTGATTGTACGAAAACACATTGGTAACTCGATGTTATAAAACGTGCTTTTGTGTATAATTCAATGAGTGGTAGAACAAACATATGAGTCGAAGTTTATCTGTTCCTTCTTGGATTAGAAGCTGATATCTGGGCCCCTCGATGATTTTGTTTTGACCTATGTACCGGGCCCGGTTAGAACTAAGTTGATGTGTTCAATTAAGTTCTTTGTCAAACAAATCGGAAATCGGGAAACAAACTGTTGGACAATAAGTAAGACATTGTTCCATGTATTTTTCCGGCTGATATCTAGAACAGAGGATTATATGATCACTTATCTTAAATGGCGTATCAAGATCTTCTCAGTCCCGAGAGACCTTGAAAGAGCTACGATTGTAGGTCGGTTCCTGAAGTACTGGAGTTATAGTTATTAGACTTATCCAAGTGGGAGACTGTTGGATAAGGTGTCTAAGTCCATAACTATTTCTGGTTAGTACTTGACCCGACCCGGCATGGTCCATTTGGGTTGCATGGCTCAATGCAATTGGATAGACTAAATGAGAGGAATAACACCTGGAGATTATTAATATATTATTAGTTCTAATATATTAATAATATTATTTTATTAGTTTGATCAAAGAATTAAATTGGAATTAATTAAGTGATCAAAAGATAACTAATTAAATATATGGGTTGATTATGTAAATCATTCATATCTTGTATAGTGGGCTAAGAGGCTCCATGGATTATCAAGTTGGGTTCTACCCATAGGATGTTCCATGGATGCTCCATGGGAGTTACAAACCCATGGGTAATGGAAATGAAGAGTCATGACACATTAGGGTTTACATGGTGTAACCCTAGATGTGTCAACACTATATAAGAGTCCCATTCTCCACCAAAATCGGCTACACATAAGAAACAAAAGGGCTAGGCCGATTTCAAGAAGTGTGTATTCTCTCAAAAGTCTTTCCAAGAGCATTTGGTTTTGTGTGAAGCATTTGAGGCATCACACTTGGGGTGCTAGGCTCACAAGGTTTCAAGGAACATAAACAACAACAAGGTAAGTTATTCTATCTTTCATTCAAGTTAGAAATTGTTCCCCATGTATGCTAGATAGGAATATAACCTTGGAATTCAACTTTGCATGATAATTAGACAAACATAGATCCAAGGTTATTAGGGTTGCATGTACACTTAGGAAGTGTTAGAATGCTCAAAACCCATCAATTGTATGGTTATAAAACTCGCAAACTTAGATAATGGAGATTTACTTTCAGTAATAATGAACCTAGTGAACTAACCAAAAAGTAATAATTGTTTTGATTATTAGAGGGTATCAGTAATACCCTTAGGAATTAGTTCACTACCTACTTATTAGTTTTATATATATGTTAAAACTAATGTACTTTATCAAGATTAACCTAGCTTTCAAGGAAACTTCGCCTAACTAAACAAGTATAGTAGATACTTGTGCACTTTATTCCAGATCGATAATCAACCATTAACTTTTAAGGAAAATATAGGTTTTTCCTGGGATAACTTAACTTTTCATAAACAGGCTGTTTAACAAATGGATAACCAAACTTCTTTTATAAGAAAATATGAGATTTTCTTGGGAAACAACTTTTCATCAAATCAAAGGAACGTTTTCTTTCACCCGAAACCAACCGCTTATGAACTCACCAGCTTTATGTTGATATTTTAAAACTGCTTGTATTCTCAGGTTCTTGTTAGACAGGTATCTCGCTTACTTTTGGAGAAGATGGTGCATATAGAAGTCTCGTCTATACTTTTGTTATACTGATGTATATATAAACTATGTATTTCTCCACTTTCAAACAAATCTAAATATTCATATGTAATGTAATGGTTGTGTTTACTATGCTTACTATGTACAATGGTTATGATACTACGCATGACGTCCTCCGCCCCGGAACGTTTCTACCGTCGGTTTCGGGGTGTGACAGATTGGTATCAGAGCTTTTGTTTATAGTGAACTAAGTATACCGAACCTTACATGGTATATAACTATTAACATTAAGGGGCCGAAGCGCATTGAACTAAAAGTATACTTTAAAATTCAAGTATTTTACAAAAAGTATACAAGAATACCTAAATATTAGAAACAGCAACCAAGAGTAGAACAAAACAGAAGTAATTGGGCGTTGGGCACTGCGGTTAAACCTGGGTAGTTATGTAGTCGTGTCTAGGGTCAATATAGCCTGATCAACTATATTCATTCGAGACACGGCCAACATGTCCTTGGGAGTGACTGTGATGTATAGCAGGCCTAAAACTTACCAAATATCCAAACAACAAGTCATCGTCGCAAACAAAACATAAAATACTATAGGAGTATTTTTCTAGAACCAAATTCTTTGTAAAGAGCCTCATCCCAGTGCTGCTACTCATTCCCTTTAGCGATAATTCTCTTGCATTGGTAGCTTTCCTATCTAGTATCCCGTAGTAGAACACCTCATCTGTCATAATGAGATATCTCTTGCTTCATATCTATTGATTCAACCCAAAGGACTTACCATCCCCTCCTTCCTGATCATTTTAGATCGAGATGCCTCCAAGGAGAAGACCCAGCTCAAAGAACAACAATCCTCCGCAACCACCTCCTCCTCAATTCGACCCTGTCATGTTTCAGGCAGCTGTTACTACCGCAGTGGCAGCTGCAATGTCATAGTTGAACCCCGGCAGATCTGGCGGGCCAGGAGGTGGCACCCATCCTCAAAATCAGGAAGGTGGTCAGGGACACCGGAAGGAGTGTGGTAAAGGTAAAAAGAAATTCTGGAACAAGCGAAAGGGTCAGAGTTCGCAAGATCCCTCAAAGAAACAGCAAACTGTGGCAGTCCATGCTGCTACTACCCCTATCGCTACTCCCGTCACTCAGGCACCTACCAGTAGATATGCTGGTGCCCTTCCTCGGTGCGAAAAGTGTAACTACCACCATAATCCCGGCCCATGTCGTGAACTGTCGTGCTCCAACTGTGGTAAAAATGGGCATACGATTCGATTCTGCAGAGCACCAGCCCAACCAACCAATCAAGCTTCTAGAGCAGGTGTCGGTCAAACCTGCTACGGTTATGGTGAGGTCGGGCATTACAAGCGAAACTGCCCCAAAGCAACAACAACCAACAACACCGGGAGAGTTCTAACTATGGCGCAAGAGGAGGCAGTCGTCGATCCCACCGTTGTCACGGGTACATTCCTTCTCGACAACTCTTATGCATGCATCCTTTTCGATTCTGGTGCGGAACGAAGTTTTGTTAGCCATTCATTCAAACATCTTCTTAAACATAGTCCTCAACCATTAACCGAAACGTTTACCATTGAGATGGCTAACGGCGAGAAAGATAACGCTAACGATGTATTCATAGGCTGCACCTTTACCCTAAACGACCATTCCTTTCCCATCGACCTTATGTCGGTGTCCATAAAGATCTTTGATGTTATCGTTGACATGGATTGGTAGAGTCCCAATCATGCTGATATCCTTTGTTACGAAAAAGCTGTCCGTCTCAATCTTCCCTCTGGCCAGACCCTCATGATCTACGGAGATAAACTTAGTTCCAATCTTCGCATCATTTCATGCATCAAAGCCCAAAAGCTCCTGCGAAAGGAGTGCCATGCATTCCTAGCTCATGTAATTAACGAGAAACAGGAAGTTAAAGACCTCGAGAGCATCCCCGAAGTCTGCAGCTTTCTTGATGTCTTTCCCGAAGAGCTCCCGGGAATTCCTCCCGAACACCAAGTCGAGTTTCGTATCGACCTAATTCCTGGAGATACCCCCGTAGCCAAGTCTCCATATCGCTTAGCGCCAGCAGAAAGGGAGTTATCTAGTCAGCTTAATGAGCTGCTCAGCAAAGGGTTCATCAGGCCGAGTTTCTCACCCTGGTGAGCCCTGGTGTTAACCGTGAGCTGAACAAGCTGACTGTTAAAAACCGTTATCCTCTTCCTCGAATAGATGACCTCTTCGACCAACTTTAGGGATCTAGTTACTTCTCGAAAATAGAACTTAGATCAGAGTACCATCAGCTACGAGTTCATGAGAGTGATGTTTCCAAGACAGCATTCAGGACTCGATATGGACACTACAAGTTTGTAGTGATGCCCTTTGGTCTAACAAACGCACCGGCAGTGTTCATGGACCTGATGAACCGGGTGTGTCATCCTTTTCTTGACAAGTTTGTTATTGTGTTCATTGACGATATACTCGTCTATTCCAAAAGCGAGGAAAATCACAAACAACACTTGAGATTAGTGTTGGAAACCTAAGTACGAAGAAGCTGTACGCGAAATTCTCCAAGTGTGAATTCTGGATTCGGAAGGTAACTTTCCTAGGTCACATGGTAAGCGAGGAAGGAATACACGTAGACCCCTCCAAAATCAAGGTGATAGAGAATTGGTCGGCACCGAAGACACCTACAGAAATCCATCAATTCTTGGGTCTTGCCGGCTATTATCATAGATTCATCCATAATTTTTCTAGAATTGCCAAACCCTTAACTACTCTAACACTGAAAGGAGTACCCTTTTGTTAGAGTGACAAGCAAGTCGTTGCATTCTAAACCTGTCCCTGCCCGAAGGGACAGAGGACTTCGTTGTCTAGTGCGACGCATCCAACCAACGCTTAGGCTGTGTGCTTATGCAGAGGGGAAAGGTTATAGCTTATGCCTCAAGATAGCTGAAAGCACATGAAGTCAACTATACAACTCACGACCTAGAATTAGGAGCAGTGGTCTTCGCACTGAAGATTTGGAGACATTATCTCTACGGAACCAAGTGCACGATCTTCACGGACCATAAAATCCTACAACACATCTTCGATCAGAAAGACTTAAACATGAGACAATGGCGATGGGTAGAACTGATCAGTGACTATGAGTGCGAAATCCGCTACCATCCTGGCAAGGCCAATGTGGTGGCAGATGCCCTTAGCTGGAAGGAAAGTTCAGGCAACAAGGCAAAGACACTGACAATGACCATCTATTCCCACTTATCCGCACAAAATTTCGAGAGGCTCAGTTGGAAGCCCTAAAACCAAAGAATGTGTTGAATGAAGCCTTGAGGGGAATGGATAAAAATCTTGTGATCAGAAGTGACGGAGTCTATTGTTTCATGGACCGGATCTGGACCCCAAAGTTCGGCGGTTACAGGGAGGTTGTCATGAACGAAGCTCACATGACCAGATACTCTGTTCACTCAGGTTCGGATAAGATGTACCTGGATCTCGAGAAACTATACTGGTGGCCAAACATGAAAGCCAAAATCGCTACCTTCGTGGGCAAGTGTCTGACTTGAGCCAAGTTGAAGGTCGAATATCAGAAACCCTCAGGTCTGCTCCAGCAGCCCGAGATACCTGAGTGGAAATGGGAGATGATTACTATGGATTTCATCACCAAGTTACCAAAATCTCTGAGTGGGTACGATACCACTTGGGTAATCGTCGACCGATTGACAAATTCCGCTCACTTCCTACCGATCAAAGAAACATTCAAAATGGAAAGACTTACATGAATCTACATTCAAGAAGTGGTCCGACTGCATGGTGTACCTATGTCCATTATCTCCAATCGAGATAGTAGGTTTACCTCGAGATTTTGGCAGTCCCTACAAAAGGCTCTTGGAACTAAGCTAGACATGAGAACAGCTTATCATCCTTAGACAGATGGGCAGAGTGAGAGAACTATCCAGACTTTGGAAGACATGTTGAAAGCATGTGTCATCGATTTTAGAAAGTCGTGGGACACTTTCTTACCCTTGATTGAGTTCTCTTATAACAAAAGTTACTACACCAGTATCAAGGTTGCCCCGTTCGAAGCCCTCTATGGTTGCAAGTGCAAATCCCCTCTGTGTTGAGCTGAGGTGGGCGACACGCAGCTAGCCAAGGGTCGAGTCCCTGACAGTACTCTCACTGGTCCTAAAATCATTCGCGAAACCACCGTAAAGATCATTCAAATCCGAGAACGACTGAAAGCTTCACGAGACAGACAAAAGAGTTACGCCGATAAACGACGAAAACCCTTGGAATTCCAAGTTGGAGATCGTTTCCTGTTGAAGGTCTCGCCCTGGAAAGCCATGATACGCTTTGGAAAGCGCAGGAAATTGAACCCAAGGTACATAGGACTTTTCGAGATCCTTGCTAGGATCGGTCCCGTAGCCTACAAACTCCGATTACCTCAAGAGCTTAGCAACATCCACCTTGTCTTCCACGTCTCTAATCTTAAAAAGTGTCTATCTGATGAAACCCTTGTGATCCCTCTTGATGAGATCGAGATCAACGAAAATATGAACTTTGTGGAAGAACCAATTGAAATCATGGATCGGGAGATCAAACGAACGAAACAAAGCCGCATCCCGATAGTGAAGGTTCGCAGGAATGCCAAGCGGGGACCCGAATTCACTTGGGAGCGCGAAGATTCAATGAAACAGAAATATCCGCATCTCGTTTCAAATCCGTGATTTGTATCTTATTTCCAAATTTCGGGACGAAATTTCCTCTAACGGGGGGATGATGTGACAACCCGAAATTTATTCCGTCAATGTAACCCACTTTTGTTAATAAAATTTATTTTTATTAAAAATTTTCCGTTAACTTTTGAATTAAGTAAATCCCTTTGGGTTATTGTTGTATTTTTCATATGCGTCTGAAAGCAATAAAATCACATGAAATACCCTCGAATTCTTTCGGAAAAATTTCTAGTTCACGACTATGTCGGGTTATGGCCATTTAATCGTCTACAATCTTAAACTTCGTTTGATGTCGGGATTGGGTGGATCCCCACCTCTCTGTGAACTCAACCCTATATAAGGGTTGAGTGGTCTCCATTTGAACCTTTTTCACACACCTTAGAGCTTTCTCTCTCTACTCTCTCTCTCTCTCTACAACTCGGGATTCGATCTAGAACCGCCCCTTCAAGCTTCACAACTGTAAGTTAACCTTCCTAGCATGTTGTTTAGCCTAACATACTTGCAAATTCGTGATTTAATCATCCAAAAACCTCAAGAACATGTGTTTACAATTTGGGAACATCCCAAAACCGTAAACACCGTAAAAGGGGGTTTTGATGCCCCAAAACCCTTCCAATGCTTGGCTTATGACCTAGAAACATGCATGATTGATATAAGAACCCCAAAGCATGAAATTATAGGAGTAAACATGAGTTTATGCTTTGGGGATCTCCCAAAACCGTAAACACCTCCAAAGGGTGTTTAAGTGCCCTTAACACCTTGTATGACTTATATTTGGGTCTAGAACTTTGCATGCTTAACCTACAACCACCAAAACACATAAAAATGGACAAACATGAGTTTATGGTCGTAAAATCATATGTTTACAACCGTAAACTCCCAAGGGATTGGTCCAAAGACTGTAAGCTCCATAAAGGGTCCATTTCAAGCCCCAAACACTTCCATAACCTTTGATTCAACCGTAGGACCTTTCTTTGTGAAGCATAAGACCTTTAAGCACCCAATAACACCACTCCCATGAGTCTACGGCCGTAAAATCATGAGGATCTGGTCTGGAAACCGTAAACACCCCTAAGGGCTTACACTTGAAGAGTAAACTCCTTAACGAGGCCATACACTCCTTAGATGCAACCCGTATCATTCCTAACACTTGAAATAAAGTGTTTCCACGCATTAGAGTGTATTTAATTGCTTAATTAGTGGTTTAATGACTAATTAGATACAATTATGTATCACTTCATGTTACCTAGGACCCTCGCGTGTGTTCAAGTCCTAAATTGACACCTAACGTCCTAACCCGACACACCTACGTCAGGTGAGTTCATACCCCTAACTTTTTCCGAGTTTTTCATGTTTTCAAGGGGGGAATACAAGAAAAAGTACAATGGAACTTGTACTCAAAACTTATTATTTCGTATGAAATGTTTACATGTTCAGCATGCTTTTAACACAGAAAACCGTTTAACCAATCGAATAAGAAATTAACTTGTAGAGTTAGTTTTCAAATCTAAAACAAGGAAACTTGAAAAGCTTATCATAAAATGTTATATTTTATATTTTACAAAGGATTCATGCCAATCATAAAACGGGATTTTCCATATTATTACTTGTAAATTCGTTATTCTTAAGATTGGAGACTGTCCTTGGTAACACTTCCCCAGATTCGAGAGTGTAGGACTAACCCTGTAACCAGAATCTCCTGGAGGGAGAACGTGACTTTTGTGTATAGATCTATACGAGACTGACTACCCTACATCTTGCTGGTAGCTACAGTGGGACCGACAGGTCTACGGGTGACAAAGTCATAAAATGATACCGGCCTTGTTACGAGCCATATCTAGTTTATTGTATGGTTATAGAACTCGCAAACTTAGATAATGGAGATTTACTTTCAGTAATAATGAACCTAGTGAACTAACCTCAAAGTATTAACCGTTTTGATTACTAGAGGGTACCAGTAATACCCTTAGGAATTAGTTCACTACCTACTTATTAGTTTTATATATATGTTAAAACTAATGTACTTTATCAAGACTAACCTAGATTTCAAGGAAACTTCGCCTAACTAAACAAGTATGGTAGATACTTGTGCACTTTATTCCAGATCGATAATCAACCATTAACTTTTAAGGAAAATATAGGTTTTTCCTGGGATAACTTAACTTTTCATAAACAGGTTGTTTAACAAATGGATAACCAAACTTCTTTTATAAGAAAATATGTGATTTTCTTGGGAAGCAACTTTTCATAAAATCAAAGGAACATTTTCTTTCACCAAAAACCAGATGCTTATGAACTCACCAGCTTTATGTTGATATTTTAAAACTGCTTGTATTCTCAGGTTCTCGTTAGACAGGTATCTCGCTTACTTTTGGAGAAGACGGTGCATATAGAAGTCTCGTCTATACTTTTGTTATACTGATGTATATATAAACTATGTATTTCTCCACTTTCAAACAAATCTAAATATTCATATGTAATGTAATGGTTGTGTTTACTATGCTTACTATTTACAATGGTTGTGATACTACGCATGACGTCCTCCGCCCCGGAACGCTTCCGCCATCGGTTTCGGGGTGTGACATGATAGCTCACCTTATTTCTTGTTCTTGTTTGATGTGGACTTAGGGCATATTGTTATTTGTCCGACTGTCGTTGAATTCTTAGTTATATAATATGTATATTTGTGTTGGATATAAAAGTCTTCACTTCAGTTCAATACCTTTGTGTACCAAGGGCATGCAATTAACATTTCTATTTAACTATAATAGGTATAGTTAAGGATTACCGCTCATTACCACTATTACCATGACACTTACTATAGTAGTCTAGTTACGAGTCGATACATGCTAAGTAATATGTAAAGAGAATACTATATGCTATACAAGAGAACACTCGATGCATTATACCAGAAAGTATATTATACACCAATACAAGAGAATATACTAAAACAGAATGTGACATACTACTTCTCGATACGACACTTCACTGTGCTATCACCTTGTAACCAGAGTCTCCTGGAGGGAGAGCGGGCATTATGTGTATAGATCTATACGGGACAGACACTCCCACATCCCGACTGCTAGCTACAGTCCGAGCCGACTAGGCCTAGGGGTGACAAAATGTCACCATACTATGTGTGATCTAGAGGGTCATCTGTTATTCGATCGTCAATCAGCTTGGTTACATACGAGTTCACATTCGGACCTTTAATTAACACATTAAGAATTAAAGGTGAAACAGACTGCCTGAGGTGTATTGTACATTTAATACTACCTGGAGTCTACATTTTTATTACATTCAGCTGGCAGTGACACTGCTGGGGTAAAATATTATTTTCCTAATTACTTTACATGAATGAAGTCTAAAACTATATTTTCATACTGATAGTTTCACTGGGAAAACTTTTACACTTTCAAAGGATCAAACATACAAATAACCGAGTCTTGGTAGAAGACTACTTTTGCTGGAAAATATAGGAATTTCTAGGGATCATACTATTTTCAAACATTGATAACAGCTATTATATTACATGATTGTAAACACTTTTATACAAGCAATGACACTAAATACTTATGAACTCACCAGCTTTATGCTGATACTCATTTTCAAAATAACTTTTATTCTCAGGTCATCAGTAGACAGGTACAGATGTAGCTTTTGAGAAGATGGAGTACATGCAAGACTCATCTTTTATTCTGATTATACTTTTGGTGTCTAACGAACTATACAGAACACGAATGTATTACAATTATTATATTAATGCAATGGATGTTGTTGCTTGTCTTTACTATCATGCATTGTTATGATACTGTACATGACGTCCTCCACCCCAAAACGTATTCTGCTGTTCTCAGTTTTAGGGTGTGACAAACATGAGGCAACGACGATGGGTAGATCTACTCAGTGATTATAAGTGTGAAATACACTATCATCCCGGCAAGGCCAATGTGGTAGTAGATGCCCTTAGCTGGAAAGAGTATTCAGGTCGTAGAGTGAAGGCACTTACAATGACCATCCACTCCCATCTGTCGACACAAATTAGAGAGGCTTAGCTAGAAGCCTTGAAGCCAGAAAACATGTCGGATGAAACTTTGAGAGGAATGGACAAGAATTTAGATATCAAAGGAGACGGAGTTTATTATTTCATGAACCAGATCTGGTCCCTAAAGTTCGGCGGTTACAGGGAGGTTGACATGAACGAAGATCACTTGACTAGATACTCCGTTCACCCAGGTTCGGACAAGATGTACGTGGATCTCAAAAAGCTTTTTTAGTGGCAAAACATGAAAGCAGAGATCGTTACCTTCGTGGGCAAGTGTCTGACTTGCGCCAAGGTGAAGGTGGAATATCAAAAGCCCTCATGTCTACTTCAACAGCCAGAAATACCTGATTGGAAGTGGGAAAGAATTACGATGGATTTCATCACTAAGTTACCCAAGTCTCCGAGTGGATACGATACCATCTGGGCAATTATTGGTCGATTAACTAAATGCACTCACTTCCTGCCAATCAAAGAAACGTTCAAGATGGAGAGACTTACATGAATCTACATCCAAGAGATAGTTCGTCTGCATGATGTGCCTGTGTCCATCATCTCTGATCGGGATAGTAGATTCACCTCGAGATTTTAGCAGTCACTGCAGAAGGCTCTTGGGACTAAGTTGGATATGAGCTCAGCTTACCATCCACAAACCAATAGGTAGAGTGAGAGGACCATTCATACACTAGAAGACATGTTCAGAGCATGTGTCATAGACTTTGGTAAGTCATGGGACACCCATTTTCCCTTGGTCGAGTTCTCCTACAACAACAACTATCACACTAGCATCAAGGCTGCGTCTTTTGAAGCCCTATATGGTCGTAAGTGTAGGTCCCCTCTGTGTTGGGCTGAAGTGGGTGACACGCAGTTAGCCAGAGATCAAATCCCAGATAGCTCTCTCACTAGCACAGAAATCATCCGAGAAACCACAGAAAATATTGTACAAATCCGCGAACGATTAAAATCTTCAAGAGATAGACAAAAGAACTACGCCGATAAAAGACGAAAACCTTTGGAGGTCCAGGTTGGTGACCGTGTTTTGTTAAAGGTATCACCCTAGAAAGGCATGATACGCTTTGGAAAGTGTGGCAAGCTGAATCCGAGATACATAGGTGTTAGATTAGGTGTCTAAGCCCATAACTATAATTGGTATGTACTTGAATTGATAGCAGCACAGTCCTTTTGGGTTGCCCTCAAACCTAGCAACCAGACAAGGAAATTATGAAAGGAGAGATATTAATTTATTATAAGATTAATAAATTAATATAAATGAATTTATTAATATGTTAAAAGATTAATATATTAATGAGAAATCATTTTGTTTAATTAATTGTTAGCCAGAAATTAATTAGAATTAATTTTGGGGTTAAAATAATTGATTATAAGGTGCAGGGACTAGTTTGCAATTATCTAATAGTTGAGTGGAAGGCTCTAGAACCCCCTTGGATAAGGGTGGACGAAATCTTTTGGGGAAACCCTAATAATTTCGTCCATAGGGGCTTGGATAAGGCCCTTGGGTTTGCTTAGGCCCTAAGCAAAGGATAACTAGGGTTTTCCCTAAACCCTAGATCCCTCAGCTATATAAGGAGCCTCCTGGTTCATGTTTTGGTCACTCTTTTCTTTTGAAGAAACCCTAAGGGCCGAAATTTTTCATACTCCCTCTCCCGTCTCTCCTCTACTTTCCTTCTTGCTAGTTTGGGTGTGATTCCATTAGAGGCATTACACTTGTGGTGCTAAGCTTCCAAGAAGATCAAGATCAAGATCAAGGGAATTATCAATTGTTTACTATAACAATTGAAAGGTATGTAATTACTAAACCCTAGGTTGTAAATTTCGATTATAGCCTCTCTCCTCTCGGGTTCTTGTTTTGCATTCAAAGTTGTATGTTCAATAGATAAAACATAGATCCAAAGTAGGTTGCATGTGAACTTAGGAATTGTTTTCTAGTTTATTTGTTTTACCTAAAACCCATCAGTGGTATCAGAGCCATTGTTTGTTTTAAATTGAATTGTTATAATTGTTGAATTGCAAATTAGGGTTTATAGCTATTAAACCCTAAAGACCTTTTTTTCGATTTTTAGGGTTGTGGATCAAAGGGTTTTTGAAAACCCTAGCCTCCAAAGAACACTAATCAAAATTAGGGTTAGGGTTTTGAAAACCCTAGCCTCCTCCCTTGAAATTTTCGAAATATGCTATAAAGATTACGGTTTCTTTGTTTTGGATAATAGTTGCCTTATTGGATAATTGAGAAAAATAAGGAAATTATCCTATCCCCATATTTTCGAAATCTAGAAGGGATATGGATTATGATTAAATTAATTGTTTAATTTAATTAGATAATCCTTACAAGATTTAATAAATTAATTAAAAGTTAATTAATAGATAAATATTAAATCTAATTAATTGGTTTATTTAAATTTAAAATTTAATAGTTTAAATTTCGAAAAAAATTTATATAAACCCTTGGAGTTTTAAAATGTTTTTAAAACCCACCTTATATATATATATATATATATATATATATATATATATATATACATATATATATATATATATATTATAATTAAAAGTTAAATATTATATATGTATAAGAATATGGTCTGTCAAATCGCTAGTATGCCTCATTCATGAAGCTAGTCTATAAGGGGGTATAAGGAAACTGCCTATAAAATGGTAGTTGAATGGGTGTCCTCTCTCATCCACCGCTTCCTTGATTAGTGGAGGGTCGTTAGCAGAACGGATTTGATAGGACAACTACTTCCCATTAAAAGTATAATGCTATTAAAGAAAGTACTAGAACACTATTTTTCAAAATCCCAACTCTAGTTACTTTAGGAAAAATGTGAAAAGTATGCTAATCCATGAAATTGCACATTATGCTTTATTGGTCGTTAGTGGAGCGTGTGTGGTTAACCGGCACACTAAAAGGCACTAATAAAGAGTAGTAATGGGTATCTTATAATTATCATTTTGATGGAGCGTGTGTGGTTTACTGGCACATCAATAGTTAATGATAAAGACAATAAGGTTACCAAGCACATTTGCATGGTTATTCACATCTAGTTTGTGATCCTCGGTATCCCAGTCACAAATAGTAGATCATAATCCGAGATTAAAACATGCCATTAAATAGTTTTAATGTATCTCAAAAGAATAAGGAATTTCATTTCGTTTATTTTGTCTAATGGTGGAATTGGTGAATCGTCATTCACCTACCTTTATGAGATTTGAACTTGGATCTCGGCGTCCCATTTCTAAGTTGTAAATCATCATAGTTGGGTCCTAACCTTGATATGATATCTTTGGGTTATTATATTGAGGTGTCTTGGAATCTAACTAAAACTATCTTTCTTTTCAGATGTCTACTCCTGGAAACACTTCTGCTTCATCATCCTCCAGCCACAACTTCTCTCTACTAAACATCTGCTCCAAAGTCGTTATGGATGGCTCCAACTATAACGATTGGATGCGTAACATGAAGATGGCGCTTAGATTCGAGGACAAAGAGTATGTACTTGAAAAGGAGCTTAAAGAACTTGATGAGTCAAAAGCCACCCCCGAAGAGTATGCTGCCTACAAGAAACACTATGATGATGCTACCAAAGTGGCATGCATCATGGTTGCAACCATGTCCCCAGAATTGCAGAGGTACTATGAGGACTACTGGCCTTTTGAGATGAACAAGGACCTTATGGAAAAGTACCATAAGCGAGCTTGTCAAGAAAAGTTTGAGGTAGTCAAGTCACTCATGGCTTGCAAGATGAAAGAGGGGGAATCGGTTGTATCTCATGTGCAAAGAATGCAACGCTACATGGAGCGTTTGGTCAAGCTCAACATTCACTTCGATGAGGAATTGGCCATTGACATGGTCTTGAACTCATTGCCTGATTGTTATGGTCAGTTTATCTTAACTTACCATTTGAACAACACTGAGCAGACTTTGGCCCAATTGCACAACTTGTTGCAGACAGCTGAGGCAGGGATGAAGGGTAAAAGTATACCCTCCACACCTGCAAGTGCCCCTGTCTTGGCCATTGGACAGGGAAAGGGGAAGAAGAGGAAAGGTCCTCCCAAGCAAAACTGGAAGAGCAAGGCTCAAGCTGTGTCATCTAGTAATGGCCCGAAGGCTAAGCCCAATGGTTCCACTCCCCATGTTTCTGATCCAAAAGAGGCCATTTGCTTTTACTGCAATCAAAAGGGGCATTGGAAGAGATCTTGCCCACAATATTTGCAAGATATCAAGGATGGCAAAGTGAAGCCATCCTCGGCAGGTATTTACACTATTTATGCTAATAACTCATTATCTTCTCGTTCATGGGTCCTTGATACAGGATGTGGATTTCATATCTGTTCTGATTTGCAAGGGCTAAGGGAAAGTGAGGAGATAGAGCATGGGAGAATAAACTTGATCATGGGGAACAGAAAGTCTTCACCAGTTACCATGATCGGAGTTTATCAACTTTTGCTTAGTAATGATGTTAGATTAGATTTAGTAAATTGTTGCTATTCGTCTGAGATGACGAGAAACATTATTTCATTTCATGCGTTGTTTAGACAAGGTTTTAAATATTCTTTTAATGATTTGAATGGTTCAATTTCTGTTTATAAGAATGGCGTTTTTGTGTTTGAAGCTTTACCTTGTAATGGTGTGTATGAAACAGTGACTTGTGTTGATAGCTTAGGAAATAGTGTACTTAATATTGACTTGTCTAATAGTGTAGACAAGTCATGCTTGTGGCATTGTCGTCTTGGACACATTAACAAGAAACGCATAGCCCAACTCCAAAAGGATGGAGTGTTGGAATCATTTGACCTAAAATCAGATGATATGTGTGAATCATGTCTTTTGGGAAAGATGACAAAATCACCATTCACAGGGTCTTGTGAAAGAGGTGAAGGCCTGTTGGATCTCATACACACAGATGTGTGTGGGCCCTTCAGATCAACCACAAGGGATGCTAATTGATTCTATGTGACTTTCACTGATGATTATAGCAGATATGGTTACATCTACTTGATCAAACATAAGTCAGAAACCTTTGAAAAGTTCAAAGAGTTTAAGCATGAAGTCGAAAATCAATTGGGCAGAAAGATCAAGATACTTAGATCCGATAGAGGCGGGGAGTATCTTAGTACCGAGTTCAACGACTATCTGAAAGAATGTGGGATAGTCTCACAATTGACTCCTCCTAGGACACCACAGTTAAATGGTGTAGCTGAGAGGCGTAATCGAACCTTGTTAGACATGGTTCGTTCTATGATGAGTCGTGCCTCGCTTCCTATTCACTTATGGGGGTATGCCTTAGAGACAGCCGCCCACATCCTCAATCTTGTCCCTACAAAGAAGGTTGCCAAAACACCTCACGAAATGTGGACAGGGAAAGTTCCCTCGTTAGCACATATTAAAGTCTGGGGTTGTGAAGCTTTCGTAAGACGAGAGACTCACGACAAGCTAGCAGCTAGAAGTGAGAAATGTGTTTTCATTGGTTACCCAAAGCAGTCTTTTGGATATTTGTTCTACAGACCTCGTGAAAACGTGGTGTTTGTAGCTCGAAGAGGAGTCTTTCTAGAAAGAGAGCTCATATTCAAAGAGGACAGTGGGAGTACCATTGACCTTGAAGAGATTCAAGAGTCAACCAATGAAGGAACCTTATATGACACTAGCACTCAACCAGAGGAAACAGTTCCTGTTGAACCGGTTGATAAATCATTACCTCTTCGAAGATCCACTAGGGTGAGTGTGCCACCTGAGTTGTATGGTTTTCATATTACTTCAGATGGTGACACATTCATAAGTGACAGAACACTGGTAAACTTAGATGAACTAGTCACTTATAAGGAAGCAATGGTAGGCCCAGAGTCTTCCAAGTGGAAAGAGGCAATGGACAGCGAGATTAAGTCCATGTATGACAACCAAGTTTGGAATTTGGTTGATAGTGCACCAGGTCGGAAGATAGTTGGGTGCAAATGGATCTTCAAGAAGAAGACAGACATGGATGGGAATGTGCATACGTTCAAGGCTCGACTGGTTGCAAAAGGTTTCACTCAAACCCCAGGGGTTGACTATGATGAGACTTTTTCGCCGGTGGCTAAGATTAAATCTATTAGGATATTGCTCGCCATAGCTGCCTTTCATGACTATGAAATCTGGCAGATGGATGTCAAGACTGCCTTCCTTAACGGGAAGTTGGCTGAGGATGTTTACATGAGTCAGCCAGAGGGTTTTGTTGATGCAAAGTTTCCCAATAGAGTATGCAAGCTTGAGAAATCCATTTATGGATTGAAACAAGCATCTCGCAGCTGGAATCTTTGCTTCCATGAGAAAGTCAAAGAGTTTGGTTTCTCTAGAAGTGAAGATGAGTTTTGTGTGTATATCAAGGCTAGTGGGAGTATAGTAACTTTTCTGGTGTTATATGTCGATGACATATTACTCATTGGTAACGACGTTCCAACCTTGAATGAAGTTAAGTCTTGGCTTGGAAAGTGTTTTGCCATGAAAGACCTAGGAGAAGCCGCCTATATTCTTGGGATTAGAATATTGAGAGATAGAAAGAAGAGACTAATTGGACTTAGTCAAAGCACATACTTGGATAAGGTACTAAAGAGGTTTAGTATGGAAAATTCCAAGAAGGGAGAGCTACCTATCCAGAACAATACCAAATTGAGTAAGACTCAATGCCCGAGTACAGATGAGGAAATAGATGACATGAGTTGTGTACCTTATGCTTCCGCTGTCGGATCGATCATGTACGCTATGACATGTACTCGCCCTGACGTGGCATTTGCTTTGAGCATGGTCAGTCGCTATCAGGGAAACCCAGGTAGAGCTCATTGGATAGCCGTGAAGAATATACTCAAGTATTTGCGAAGAACAAAGGACTGGGTCCTTGTACTTGGTGGCAATGATACTTTGAGAGTAGATGGTTACAGTGATGCCAGCTTTCAGACGGATAGAGATAACTTCCGTTCTCAGTCAGGCTGGGTATTCTTATTAAATGGAGGAGCAGTTACTTGGAAGAGTTCCAAGCAAGATACGGTGGCTGATTCTACTTGTGAATCAGAGTACATAGCAGCAAGTGAAGCGTCGAAAGAAGCAGCTTGGTTAAGGAACTTCATCGGGGATCTCGGAGTTGTTCCAACCATCCAGGATCCTATGGAACTGTTTTGCGATAATGAAGGAGCGGTTGCCTTGACAAAGGAACCGAGAGATCATGGTAAAACCAGACATATCGACAGAAAGTACCATTTCATCAGACATAGAGTAGAAGAAGGCCATCTTATAGTGAAGAGGGTGTCATCTGAAGATAACCCAGCAGATCCCCTCACAAAGGGTCTGAGTAGGGCTAAGCATATTCAGCATGCTCGGAGCATAGGACTGAAAGATGATATTAGTTTTAGTAGTTAGATTAGTTTTCTGAAACTTGTAACAAAGTAAATGTAATTGACTTTTGGTGATTAAATAATAAAGTATTATTTATAAGTTTAGGTTCTACCTTTTGTCAATTGTTTATTATTGTGTTTCATTTTTGCATGTTTTACTTCCCGAATAATAAGATTATTCAAACTCCACAGTCGCACGTACTTTTGGAAGTAAGTAGTGAATCAAGACTGTCATGAAGTGGATTGTAGATTGTCTAAGGATAGACATGGCAATGTATTTGCTGCAACGTTCATGAGTACTTAGAAATTGAGATTTAAGTATTGGATAAACCCTCGCTCAGAGTATTACTTCATGGAATTCATCACGGGTAATACTGAGACGATAATATCTTATAATCTTGAAACAGAGATATATAAGTTGTGATTTGCAAGTCGGCTATGCATTGGTGATACGAAAACGCATCAGTAACTTGGTGTTATAAAATGTATTATCATGTATGGTTTGATGAGTAAAAGATACAAGCATATGAGTCAATGTTTATTCGTTCCTTTTGCCCTAACGGGAAAAGCGACATCTGTGGGCCCCTCGATGATTTGGTGTTGACTTGTGTGCTGGGCCCAGCTAGGACTAAATTGATTTGCTCAATTAGAAGTCCTACATCATCACAAATCAGGAATCGGGAAACATAGATTCTGGACAAAGAGGTTGATTGCATTCCATGTCTTTTTTCTAGGGATATCTAGCAGAACGAAGGATTATATGATCACTTATCTTAGGACACGTAACTGACTGCGTCAGAGTTCGGCAGCAGCTTTTTGGAAGCTAAAATTTGCTGGTCAAATTTAGAAGGCATACTGGCAATTATAGTTACAGACTTATCCAAGTGGGAGACTGTTGGATTAGGTGTCTAAGCCCATAACTATAATTGGTATGTACTTGAATTGATAGCAGCACAGTCCTTTTGGGTTGCCCTCAAACCTAGCAACCAGACAAGGAAATTATGAAAGGAGAGATACTAATTTATTATAAGATTAATAAATTAATATAAATGAATTTATTAATATGTTAAAAGATTAATATATTAATGAGAAATCATTTGTTTAATTAATTGTTAGCCATAAATTAATTAGAATTAATTTTGGGGTTAAAAGAATTGATTATAAGGTGCAGGGACTAGTTTGCAATTATCTAATAGTTGAGTGGAAGGCTCTAGAACCCCCTCGGATAAGGGTGGACGAAATCTTTAGGGGAAACCCTAATAATTTCGTCCATAGGGGCTTGGATAAGGCCCTTGGGTTTGCTTAGGCCCTAAGCAAAGGATAACTAGGGTTTTCCCTAAACCCTAGATCCCTCAGCTATATAAGGAGCCTCCTGGTTCATGTTTTGGTCACTCTTTTCTTTTGAAGAAACCCTAAGGGCCGAAATTTTGCATACTCCCTCTCCCCTCTCTCCTCTACTTTCCTTCTTGCTAGTTTGGGTGTGATTCCATTAGAGGCATTACACTTGTGGTGCTAAGCTTCCAAGAAGATCAAGATCAAGATCAAGGGAATTATCAATTGTTTACTATAACAATTGAAAAGTATGTAATTACTGAACCCTAGGTTGTAAATTTCGATTATAGCCTCTCTCCTCTCGGGTTCTTGTTTTGCATTCAAAGTTGTATGTTCAATAGATAAAACATAGATCTAAAGTAGGTTGCATGTGAACTTAGGAATTGTTTTCTAGTTTATTTGTTTTACCTAAAACCCATCAATAGGACCATTCGAGATCCTCGCTAGGATTGGTCCCGTACCGTACAAACTCCGTTTACCCCAATAACTTAGCAACATTCATCCCTTCTTCCACGTGTCGAACTGTAAAAAGTATCTATCCGACGAAACCCTTATGATCCCTCTTGATGAGATCGAGATCAACGAGAACCTTAACTTCGTGGAAGAACCAGTCGAAATCATAGATCGAGAAGTCAAACGAACGAAACAAAGTCGCATACCAATTGTGAAGGTCCGCTGGAATGCCAAGCGGGGACCTGAATTCACTTGGGAGCGCAAAGATTAGATGAAACAAAAATATCTGCATCTTTTGCCGAGTCCATGATTTGTATTCTATGTTTCAATTTCGGGACAAATTCTCTTTATCGGGGGGATGATGTGACAACCTGAACCTTTTTCCGTTATCGATAGCCGATTTTCGTTAAATAAAATCTTGAATTTTATTAATTCCGTTAAATTTCTCTGGTTTAGAAAGTCGTTTTAGTTAGACATAAAGAAATTTTATAAAAGAGTTGGAACCAAATTAATGTGAAAACCCGAGTTTTCTTCAGAAATCAGTTGTTTCCTGTTCAAGTGGTGTTCACGGCCGTGAACCGTTCACGACTGGACCCCACCACCGACCATACTCCCAGCCTATAAATATGTGGCTCCTACCCTCATTCATACTTTTTCTAGAAGTAAACACACTTTCTCTCTTCACACCCACCCAAAAGCTTGAGCTATCTCAAGTTTTCTCTTCATCTAACACTCCATTCACCTTAAAACACGTTTTGGAGCATCTAACACCAGCCTTTTCGTCGATTCAAACATAGTTGTTCTTGAGTTCACAGTCGTACACCCTTCAAATCTTCAAACCTTCAAGGGTCGCAATCCGTTCATGGCCGTGAACCCTTCAAACATTCATACTTCCTTCAAGAACACCGTTCACGGTCGTAAACCATTCAAGGGGCTGTTCACGGCCGATAACAGTTCATGGCCGTAATCCACTTCACGACCGCAAACCCTCCCAAGTCATGAACTTGGCTGAAAACCTGCTTTTCCGATTCAATCGAGTCTCAGTAACATTCCTAAACCAAAAGCAAGTGTTTTTCCAACACTATAAATAATGGTTTCGCTAATAAATACATATATGTATTTAATTGTTATTGGGATCCCGTTAAGTGCCGCGTACATCAACCCAAGGGTCTTCATTACCAATTTCGTTGTCCGACATTTCACGCAACCAAACTGTGAGTTCATACCCCTATGCTTTTACTGTTTTTTTTTAATATTTTCATGGGGGATACAAGCCAAACACAAATAATTTTGTGAATTTATACAAAAGGAATTCAACACGATTAAAATTGATGCAATCGATACATCCATACGTTTTTCACATTTTACAAAATATTTAGATATTTTATCCCTTTTGTATTATGCTGAGCATAAGGGACGTTTTCAACTTACTTCCAAATTGCATAGTTTTTAGATCAATACATGAACCAAATACAAAACATTAAAGCAAACTATAATAGGTATAGTTTGGGGTTCAATTTACAGTTTTACAAATTCAGAGCTTATACATTGTTACACATATAAACTACGACAGACTTAGTTAATGATAATCATTTATAACTGTTAGGTAACAAGAATTCATTACCGAATAGTTATTTAAGTATATTTTTTACTCTATAAAGTATACAAAGTGATTCAATTACAATAGGACAATACAGAACCTACACGTAAACTAGTTAATACAAGATTGTGAGACCACTCTTCAAATTGTACCCTTCGGGGTACTGAACTAAATCCTATCATAGTATAACCAGATTCTCCTAGAGGGAGAGCATGAGATTTATGAATAGATCTATTCGGGACTGACAATCCCATGCCTGAACTGCTAACTACAGTTAGGCAGGCATGCCTGGGGTGACAAATGTCATATATCCGACAATTGAAGAACGTCGTAAAGGTCACTAGGTCATATGACATCATCCACCCCCGAACGTTTTCGCCGTTTCGGTTTGGGGGTGTGACAGAGAGACATCGGGTGGTAGTTCGAAACGCAAGTGGGGGAGATCTGGCTATCTATGGTGAGGGCACCAGGTTGGATTCAGGGTTTTGCTTAGCTGCCAGGGCTTAGTAGTATGATCAGCACAGATGTGCTGGTTATTTGGCGTATGTGGTGGATACGCGGGTTGGGGATTAGGTCTCGGTTTCAGAGGTTCCAGTCGTTAGAGAGTCCGCTGATGTGTTTCCGGAGGAGTTACCCGGAGTGCCTCCGGAGAGGTATTTCGAGTTCAGGATCGACCTTGTGCCAGGTGCGGCCCCTATTGCCAAGGCGTCGTACCGATTGGCACCACCTGAGATGCAGGAGCTGCCATCTCGGTTGCAGGAGCCGCTAGGCAAGCAGTTCATCCGTCCGAGAAGTTTTCCATGGGAAGCACTGGTGCTCTTCATCAAGAAGAAGGATGGTTCACATCGGATGTGCATGCATGGCCAGGAGTTGAAAAAGTTGACGGTGAAGAACCGTTATCCCCTTGCACGGATAGATGACCTCTTCGATCAGTTACAGGGAGCATCTTGGTTTTCCAAGATAAATCTAAGGTCCAGGTACCATCAGGTCAGGGTGAGGGAGGAGGACGTGGAGAAGACCGTGTTTCGGACTCGTTACGGACATTATGAGTTCATGGTGATGCCGTTTGGGCTCACCAACGCGCCAGCAGTATTCATGGACCTGATGAATCGGGCATGCATGCTGATGCTCGATCGTGTCGTCATTATGTCCATTGATGATATCTTGGTGTATTCCAATACCAGAAAGCAACATGAGGAGCATCTCCACAAGATTTTGGGAGTTTCTAGGTGAGAACGGCTTTATGCCAAGTTCTCGAAGTGCGAGTTTTGGTTGCGAGAGGTTCAGTTCCTTGGACATCTCGTTAACCAGGAAGGGATTTTGGTCGATCCAGCCAAGATTGAGGCGGTTATGCAATGGGAGGTCCCTAAGTCTCCCTCGGATATCAGGATTTTTCTGGGATTGGCAGGGTACTACCAAATATTCATTTAAGATTTCTCCAAGATTGCAGTACCCCTCACTCGTCTGCCGAGGAAGGGGGTATATTTCTGGTGGGGCCCTGAGCAATAGACATCATTTGAGACCCTCCAACAATGACTTGGAAAGGCTCCAGTCTTGTCTCTCCCATAGAAAGATGAGGATTTCATGGCGTTTTGTGATGCATTTATCACCGGATTGGGAGCAGTCCTCATGTAGAGAGGACGGGTGATAGCGTATGCGTCACAACAGTTGAAGTCGCATGAGACGAGATACCCCACGCACGATCTTGAGTTGGGAGCGTTGGTGCTCACTCTTAAGATCTTGAGGCATTACCTTTACGAGGTCCAATGTGCCATTTACACGAACCACAAGAGCTTGAGATACATTATGGATCAGCCGAACCTGAACTTGAGGCAGTGTGACAACCCGTAAAATGATCCGTCGATGTAAACCCTTTCCCGTCAGTAAAACCCGTTTGTCTTTCAATTTTCCCGTTAATATTTTGAATTAAGTCATTAAATTTGAGACTTTTATTATGACTTAATGGGTGTCCAAACACGTTAGAGACACATGAAAACACTTTCGATATTTAATTGGATAATTTTTAGTTACGACCACGTCGGGTTACAAACACTTAATTGGGTACGACCAAAAGCCTCGTTAAACGTCAGTATTGGGTAGAATTCCATCGTGTCTCAAACTTAAACCATATTTAAGGTTGAAAGAACTTCATTTTGATGCTTTTCACCCTCTCTCTACTCTCTCTCTCTACAAATCTAAGCTTTTGATCCAAAAATCACCCATTTCAAGCTTCAAATCGGTAAGATATCCATCCTAGCTCATAGATTAACATGTTTAGCTTTCAAATTCGTGTCAAAATCATTCAAAAGGACCAAAAACATGTGTTTACGGCCCTGGAACACTCCAAAACCGTAAACACACATAAATGGGGTTTTGGAGCCCCAAAACCCTTCCAAACCACCTTTAGAGCTTAGGTATGACTTAGGGGCTTACAAGACCGGACTTGGAACACCAAAAACTCAACATTTGAGGGGTAAACATGAGTTTATGGCCCAAGAACATGCATGGACCGTAAACCCCCTTTCTTAGGCCGTAAACACCATTTAAGGTGTTAAGATGCCCCTTAAACACCTCCTAAGCCTTGAAATAAAGTCTAGGACCAACCACCATTGTGTTAGGGGCCTTAATCATCAAGAAAACCATCTCCTTAGGAGTTCATGGCCGTAAACCCCCCAAGCAATGGTTCCTGGGCCGTAAACTCCTCAAAAGTGGTCAAATGGTGCCCTAACTTCCTTCCATGGCTTGTATATTGAGTTAGAATCACATGTGATTAACCTAGAACCACCAAAACACATAAGGAATGGATACTTGAGAGTTTACGGCCGTAAAATCCTTGTTTACAGCTGTGAACTCCTTAAATGGTCCATAAGTTAATCAAAACCCCTTCCAATGCCCTAGAACTAAACCTAGCATCATCCCACAAGTGTTGTAAGGCCATTTAGCAACCAAGAACCCATCACCCATGAGTTTACGGCCGTGAACTCATGAGGACATGGTATTTGGTCCGAAAACTCCTTTAGGAGTTTACTCTTGAAGAGCAAACTCCATATTTAGGCCCTATACCCCTGTAGATGTCACCCTGATCACTCCTAACACTTGAATTGAAGTGTTTTCGCGCCTCAGAATGTTTATTCTTATTTAATTAATAGATCAAGGTCTAATTAGATAGAATTTATGTATCTCTTCAAATTACATAGGAACCTCACGTGTTTTCAAGCCCCGAACTGACAATTAGCATCCAACCGGCACATTTCTCGTCTGGTGAGTTCATACCCCTACGCCTTTTCCTGAGTTTTTCATTGTTTTCAGGGGGGGAATACAAGCAAATTATAAATGTTTTAGAAACTTAAAACTGATGTAATTCTATAAATATCTGGCAAACTTTTAGATATCTTTACACCTTTTGTATTATGCGAAGCATATGGGATGTCTTTCTGAATATAACTACATAGATTTCAATTACAATGTAGGAAACAATCAAAACAATCAAATTATTATGGGAATAATTTGGGATCTTCATTTCTTGTTTTACGAGTTTGGATTTCATGCAAAGTCAATAGATAAACTATGTCTGATTCGGTTTATCTCTGTTTAATTTAAAGTATTATGCCAGATAATTTCTTTGTATTCAATTGTTTATACTCTATTATGTTTCAAAACGATTACGATATTTGATAACGACCGAGTACACCGTGAATAATTTAATACTAGCTTGTGAGATTCGTCTTCATTAAACCCTTCGAGTTATCAGTAAATCCTCCCCGGAAGTATAACCAGAGTCTCCTGGAGGGAGAGCGTGGAATTTGCGGATAGATCTATTCGGGACTGACAATCCCACACCTTAACTGCTAGCTACAGTTAGGCGGGCATGCATGGGGTGACAAATTCAGGATATCGTCCGACGCCTGAAGAACGTCAAGGAGGTATCGGGTCAGATTAGCATGGTTATACGACTCACAATACGTATTAAAAATAAGATTGTTCACGGATTTTATTTCTTCCCTTAAACTATAGTTTTATGTATTAAAACTACCTACTGTTGTACTGGATGGTATTTCCAGGGGTTTTCAATCTATAGTTTTACGTATTAAACTATCTACTATTGTACCGAGTGGAATTCAGAAATTTTAAATTATGTTTTCTTAACATACTAGTAATAATCATGACTTATCTTATGGAAATTGACAAACGTGATAGAAAATATGGGATTTTCTTGGTTAAAAATCTTTTTCAGAAAAGCAAAGGAAACTTGTTCTTTTTCATAAACAAACTGCTTATGAACTCACCAGCTTTATGCTGATTTTCAAACTGCTTGTATTCTCAGGTTCTCCTTAGACAGGTATCCCGCGTTCTTTTGCAGAAGACGGAGCATATGGAAGTCACGTCTTTACTTTTGTTTAGACTATTATATCTATAAAACATGTATTACTTTACTTTCAAACAAATGTAATGATTCTATGTAATGTAATGTTTTGTGTTTACTATGCTTACTATGTACATTGGTTGTGATACTTTACATGATGTCCTCCACCCTGGAACGTTTCCGCCTTCGGTTTCGGGGTGTGACAGATTGGTATCAGAGCCCTTGTTTATAGTGAACTAGTATATTGAACCTTACATGGTTTAAGACTATAAACACTAAGGGGCCGAAGTGCTCTGAACTAAAAGTATACTTTAAAATATAAGTATTTTTCAAAAGTATACAAGTATACCTAACCGCCAGAATCCGTAACCCCGAGTAGAACAAAACATAAGTAAATGGGTGTTGTACGCTGCGGTTAACCCTGGGCAGTTATGTAGTCGTGTCTAGGATCAATATAGTATGATCAACTATATTCATTCGAGACACAGCCAACATGTGCTTGGGAGTGACTGTGGTGTTCAGCATGCCTAAAACTTACCCAATACCCAAACAACAAGCAGTCGTCACAGCGAAACATAAAATACTATGGGAGTATTTTAGCCAAAGCCGAATACGTTGTGAAATTCATTCCGAGTATTGTTACTCGTTCCTTCTTTAGCGATAGTTTATCTGCTTTGATAACTCTTTCCTGCTTATCGCTTATAGAACCCTATATCTGTCATAATGAGATATCCCCTGTTTCATATCTCATTATTCAATTCAGAGGACTTACCATCCTTTCTTTCCTAATTATTCTAGATCAATATGCCTCCAAAGAAAGGACCCAGCTCAAGGAACAACAACTTTCCGCCACCGTATCCTTCTCAATTCGACCATATCCTTTTTCAGGCAGCTGTTACTGCTACAGTGACGGCTGCAATGGCGCTTTTGAACCCTAGCCGGTCCAGTGGACCAGGAAGTAACACCTATCCCCAAAACCATGAAGATGATCAGGAGCACCAGAATGTGTGTAACGCGAGTACGAAGATTTTCTGGAAAAAGCGAAAGGGTCAGAGTTCACAAGAACCCTCCAAGAAGCACAAAACAGTGGTAGTTCAAGCTGCTACTACTCCTGCCGCTGCTCCTACAACTCAAGCACCTAGCACTAGGTATGCTGGTAACCTCCCTTGGTGCAACAGGTGCAGTTACCACCATCGTATCCCCGGCCCATGTCGTGAAAAGCTCTGCAACAACTGTAGCAAGAAGGGCCACCTTGCGCGAAACTGCAAAGCACCGGTTCAAACAACCAATCAAGCTTCCGGATTGAGCACCGATCAGGTCTGCTATGGTTGGGGAGAAGTCGGGCATTTCAATAGGAACTGCCCCAAGGCAGCAACAACTAGCAACGCTGGGATAGCTCTGGCTATAAAGCAGGAGGAGGCAGTCGCCGATCCCACCATCGTCGCGGGTACGTTCCTTCTCGACAATTCTTATACTTGCATCCTTTTCGAATCTAGTGCCAAAGAAGTTTTATTAGTCATTCATTCAAGCGTCTTCTTAAACATAGTCCTCGTCTAGTAACCGAACCATTTACCGTCGAGATGGCTAACGGTGAGAAAGAATACGCCAACGATAGATTCATAAGCTGTACCCTTACACTGAACGATCATTCCTTTCCCATCGACCTAATGCTAGTTTCCATAAAGAGCTTTGATGTTATCATTGGCATGGATTGGTTGAGTCCCAATCATACAGATATCCTTTGTTACGAAAAAGCCATCTGTCTTAATCTCCCCTCTGGTCAGACTCTCATGAATCTACGTCGATAAACTTACTTCCAATCTTCTCATCATTTCTTGCATCAAAGCTCAAAAGCCTCTGCGAAAGGAGTGTCACACATTCCTAGCTCATGTAATCAACGAGAAACATGAAGTTAAAGACCTCGAGAGCATCCCCGAACTCTGTAACTTTCCTGGTGTCTTTCCCGAAGAGCTTCCAGGAATTCCTCCCGAACGTCAAGTTGAGTTTCACATCGACCTAATTCCTGGAGCTACCCCCATAGCCAAGCCCCCGTATCGATTAGCGCCAGCAGAAATACAGGAGTTATGCAGTCAGGTAAATGAGCTACTCAGCAAAGGATTCATCAGACCGAGTTCCTCACCCTGGGGAGCCCCGGTATTGTTTGTGAAGAAGAAAGATGGATCCTTTCGGATGTGTATAGACTACCGCGAGTTGAACAAGTTGACCGTAAAAAAAACCGATATCCTCTTCCTCAAATAGATGACCTTTTCGACCAACTTCAAGGAGCCAATTACTTCTCGAAGATAGACCTTAGATCAGGGTACTGTCAATTGTGTGATAGTTGGTTTTTGGGCTGTGCATCCTTATGGATCATGGGGTGGACGAAAATAAGGTGTATGGACTCCTTGAATTCGTCCAAGCCTAAATCAAGAAGAATCCTTGGACTGCTTAAGGCCTAAGTAATCCAATTAGGGTTTCAGGTTGTAACCCTAGCAGATCAAGTATTTAAAGGACCCAGGGGCTACAAAAATCGGCTACCAGAAACCCTAAGGAGTTCCTAGAGTCGATTTTGTGTCCTCAACCTCTCTCCATATCATCCTCTTGCTTGTTGGTGTTTATAAGCCACTAGAGGAGTGACAATTATGACTCTAAGCTCCAAGGATAACAAGATTCAAGCTTCCAAGAAAGAGGTAATCATCTAGATCTACTTTGTCTTGTCAATTTCAAATTCTATATCATAGATCTAGGGTTTGCAAGTCTTGGATGAAAATCATGTTGATTAGAGAAACCTAGATCCAAGCATTAGGGTTTGCATGAGCACATAGGAATGTTCTTTTGGCTCAAAACCATCAGTGGTATCAGAGCCTTGAGTGGCTTCTCTTGAATTTGATGCTTTGTGTTTTGATTCTTGCTTAAAATCGATTTTTCTTGCTCTCTGCCTGATGAACTCAGCGAGTCCCATTGTGGACTCGACGAGTAGGATGAACTTGATGATTCCATAAGGGGACTCGGCGAGTCGAAGCGTCAGACAGAGGGAATTTCGGGATTTCTTGCTATTTTGCTTAAGGGAATTACCTAAATAGTTTTAGTCTAATAAAATCCGAATTTTATTACCTTTTTATCAATATCCTCATCAACACAAAAGATAATTACCAATTGTTTAAATAATAATTTCCTTATTTGATAATACTTGATTATTTGAATTAATTGTTGAATTATCTTGCAAGAAATATTGACTAGGTCAAATTTAGATCATTATTAAATTAATTGCTTAATTGAAAATTATTTGCTATTTGATCTTTGTGTTTTGAAAAAGTTAAAAACTTGTCCTCAAGTTTTAAAATTTAAATTTTATGATTAAAATGTTTAATTTGAACTATTTAAATTTCAAACCCTAGAATTTTACAAGTTTAAAATTCAACCTTATACTTTATAATATTATAAGATTAATATATATATATATATATATATATATATATATATATATATATATATATATATATATATATATATATATATATATAACTTAAATACTAGTCTTACCGTTAGTAGGCCTCATTCACGAAGTCGATCTATAAGGGGGTATAAGGTTATGGCCTATAAAATGGTCGTTTAATGGGTGTCCACTCTCACCCACCGCTTCCTTGATTAGTGGAGGGTCGTTAGCCGAACGGGTAGGATAGGGCAACCTTTTCTCATTAATAAGTATAATGAATCTATATAAAGTAACTAAATGTTTTTAACAAAAATTCTCAATCTTAGTTACTTTAGGAAAAGTGAATTGATGCAATTGTTGGATTAATGTCTAAGTCCATAACTATAATTCTTAAGACTTGACCCGACCCGGCATGATCCATTTGGGTTGCATGGCATCATGCAATTCGATAGACTAAAATGAGAGAAATAACACTTAAGGTTTGGTAATATATTATAAGTTCTAATATATTAATAAGATTATTTAATTAGTATTGATCAAGAATTAATCTAGGATTAATTATGTGATCAAAAGAAGATTAATTAAATATATGGGTTCATTGTGTAAATCATCCATACTTGTATAGTGGGCTAATGCTTCATGGATTGTAAAGTTGGGCTAAAACCCATAAGATGCTCCATGGATGCTCCATGGTGTATTTGAACCCATGGATACAAGGAAATGGAAAGCCATGACAATTAGGGTTTACCCTAATTGTCACAGTATATAAAGATCTTATTTGTGACAAAATCGACACTAGAGATTATGTGAAAGGGCTAGCCGATTTTATGAAGTGTTCCAATTTCTCTCAAGTCATTCCAAGTGTATTTGGTCTTGTGTGAACCATTTGAGGTGTCACACTTGGGGCACTAGGCTCTCAAGCTTCATGAAGACATTTTACATCAAAGAGGTAAGTAATTCTAACTTGATATATTCATATGAATCAATATTATTATGCTAGTTAGGATGAATACCTTGGAAAGTTCATATTTACATGTATAATAGAGAAAACATAGATCCAAGGTATTTAGGGTTGCATGTACACTTAGGAGTGTTAGAATGTTGAAAACAAACCCAACGGTGGTATCATAGCATAGGCTTGTTTTCTTGTTATACTTGCAAAATTGGATGAAAAATCAAGTTTTTATGCTGTCTACTTAGCAGAATCGCCGAGTCCACTGATGGACTCGCCGAGCCCAAGGCAAAATGCATCCAACTCGTCGAGTTTGTTTGTGCACTCGAAGAGTTGGACCCCCAGACAACATATTTTCAACTTTTTTGGCTGGAATTGCACTAGGAACATTACCCTAAGATGTTTTTGGACTTATAAACTTGTTTTTGATGTGGTAATGTTCATGCTAATCCAATTTCAAAGATAATTGTCAATAGATTCATGTTATGTATTAGTTTAAGGTTTAGACTAATTACATGAAAAAGTTTGATTTGAATTATCTTGTTCTTATGAGTTGCTTAGATTAATAGAAAAGTTAATTGATTATGTGTTTTCAATCCAAATTAATCTAAGAATTGATTCTAAAATGTGTTTTTGTAACTTGTCCTCAAGGTATGGAGGTTCAAGATTCACTTCATTAAGTAATAATATGTGTAACCTTAATTAATTCCATAAGTTACAAAATAAAGAAAAGGTACATTCTTTTATTAGTTTAAAGTCTTCCATAGCTTGTCCTCAAGTTATGGAACTTGAAGAGTCTTTTAATTAAAACTACTTTAAACACATAAGTTATGGAATTAATTAGTTTTGAATAGTTTCAAAACGTGCCCTCAAGTTTTGGAATTTGAAAAGTTTTCACTTATGAATATTTTAATTCCAAGTTAGCCCTTAGAATTTTAAAAGTTAAAATTCAACCCTTATATTTTATAATATTATAAGTTAATAATATTTATATATATGTAAAAGAGCAAGTCAGTCTTACCGTTAGTAGGCCTCATTCACAAAGCCGGTCTATAAGGGGGGTATAAGGTTACTGCCTATAAAATGGCAGTTTAATGGGTGTCCACTCTCACCCACCGCTTCCTTGACTGGTGGAGGGTCGTTAGCCGAACGGGTAGGACAAGGACTTTAATTCTCCCTTCATTAAAAGTATTAATGATAAATACTAAGTAACTAAACTTTTTTAAAAATACCCAATCTTAGTTACTTAGGAAAAAGTGAATAAGGTGCTAATCCATGAAATTACACTTTGCACTTTGTTAAAGTCGGTTAGTGGAGCGTGTGTGGTTAACTGGCACACTAACCTGGACTTAACAAGTTAGGTAATGGGTAACTTAATATTTATCATAGTATCAGTGGAGCGTGTCTGGTTAACCGGCACATCGATTAAGGGGTAAATATTAAGGGTACCCAGTATATTTGCATGGTTACTTCACACCTTGTTTTGTGATCCTCGGCATCCCACTCACAAAACCTGAAGGGCACACTCGAGATTGAAACATGCCATTGAAAAGTTCAATGAATGTCAAAAGAATCTAGGAGTTTCAAATCCAATTAAAACCTAATAATACATTTCGTTTATCTTGGTGGAAATTGGTGAATCGTCATTCACCTACCTTCAAATATTTTATAGCTTGGATTAAGGCATCCCTCTTCCAAGTTATAAAAGTATTGTGTTAGGTCCTAGCCATAATATTTCATATTGGGTGTTATATTAAGGACTTTAAATCAACTATCTTGAATATCTCCCAAAAGATGTCTGGTTTAGACATCTACGATCTTCCCAAATCTCTTGAAACAAGTTTTCCTAAATGAAGATGATATCCCATGGAAATTGTACTTCTTTCACCTCCTCCAATTAGTAAACCACAAGTTCTTGAAAAAGTTTAAGGTCACTCAAGCCCTATTGGCAAGCAAAGGTCTATGTGTGATCACATCTTGGAGATGTAGTCACATATTGAAAAGCCGAGAGAGTTGGGTGTCAAAGTCTTGAGAAAGTTGGTGGCTCAACTACTTTCTAAGTTACATAATGAGTTACTTTGGGACTCCAATGCAACATACTATGACAAGACCCTTAATGATCTTATCTATTTGCTAAGATCAACTTCCTAAAACTTGTGGACATTGACAATAATGAAATTGGATATCCAGTAAAGCTCTGTCTTCCCAATGGAAAGGGATCGACCATAGTCAACCCGGTTGACCAAATGGTAAAGAGAAAGGCTAAGTCTGTGATAGTCCCATGGTCCATTACCAAAGCGTCCATATGTTAAATTGCCAAAGGAAAGGGCATTGGTTGCGAAGCTTCCAATTTACCTAAAGGTGTTAAAGTCAATAAGTTTGACTCTACTTTAGGTAAAATCCACTATCTAACTCTGCTAAGTTTCTATTCTGAGATTCTTGATACATGATGTGACTGGGTCACATGTTGATGTTTTAAGAATCAAATAAAAGTGAAGAAACTTAAAGAAAAAATATGTTGAATCTGATCGCTTAGATGGATTTCTATCGCATAGTTTGAAGATCGGATTATTGAGCCACTTCAAAGGAGTTATGATATATTGCTTAGGAATAGATAACAACAAAGTTTTCATGTGCTTTTACACTGTAAGGATAGTTTTTCTACAAAGTTTTTGAAATAAAAGGAAAAAAAATTGATTTTATTTATTTTTAAAATATCCTTACAATGGTATTTGTGAAAATTTTTGTTGCTTGTAGAGATTCCATTAAGAGCAAGAGTAGAAATATGAATTTGATTCTTTCATTTGTGATAGTGTCTAAATTTACCAAATAAGGAAAGATACTCATCACCCAAGTTTCAGTTGGATAGAAACTTGGAATCATGCAAGTTGTATAGCATGATGGATGAGAGCTTTCAAGCATTTGCAAAATTAAGACTAACTGCTTGTTCACATGGATGTGTGAGTCAAGTAAAAGGACAAAGGGATCAAGTACACATTCTTGTCCACTGGTCAAGTCCACCACAAAAGATCGATAAGATTATTCGTCATAATTTACTAAAGCTCAGTAAATATGGTTATACTTACAAGCTGAAGTGTAATTCTGAGACATTGGAAAAAGGTTCCAATGTATGACAGAGCGAATAAGAAGAATCAACTTAGGCAGAAGGATAAAAGTTTCTCAAATCTGAAAAGATGGGAGAGTACATTAGTATCAGTTTTTGTGATCATCTTAATGATTAAGAAACCATAGCACAATTAGTTCTCTAAGGAAATCTTAGTGCATTCTTATGACTAAGAAGAGGAATCTTGAATTGTCGAAATGGTTAAATCAATAAGATGAGTCATACTTCATTCCAATACAAGTATTAGAGTCATACTGTGACAACCCGAAGTTCGTTTCCATCATTTGTAACCCCTTTTCGTTAATCCATTCGTCGTTTTCAATTTCGTTTCCGTTTACGCAATTAAATTAAGTCATTAATTTGAGATTGCTATTATGACTTAATGGGTGTCCAAACGCATTTAGAGCTCATATTAACACCCCATTCTAGTAATCCGAATATTTTTAGAATCTACCATATCAGGTTACGGAAACTTAGTCGGGTGCGACCAAAAGCCACGTCTAACGTCGGTATCGGGTAGAATTCCACCGTGTCCCGAACTTGGAACATATTTAAAGTGAATTAAGCTTCCATTTGAAGCTTTTTCTCTCTCTCACTACTCTCTCTCTAACCTCTCTCCTCAATCCAACTTAAGGTCTAAAATCTTCTAATTTCAAGCTCCAAAACATCAAGGTAATCACCCTAACTTGTTGTTCAACCTTTTCAGCTTCCAAATCCGAGTTCAAACTATGATTTAGGACCATATTCATGAGTTTGCGGCCCTGGAACATGCTTGGGCCGTAAACACACATAAAGAGGGTTTTTGAGCCTTAAAACCCTTCCAATCCACCTTTGGGGCTTAGATATGACTTAATGGCTTATGAAATCGGACTTAGAACACCTTCAACATCATTTTTGAGGAGTAAACATGAGTTTACTGCCCAAGAACATGCTTGGGCCGTAAACTTATCTTCATGGGGAGTAAACTCAAATTTGAGTGTTTAAATGCCACTTAAACACACCAATAGTTTTGGATTAAATTCTAGAACCAACCACAATCGATTTAGGGGCCTTAAACATGATGAAAACCATCCCTTTGAGAGTTCACGGCTATAAACCCCCAAGAATGGGTTCTTGGGCCGTAAACTCACAAACACTAGTCAAATGATGCCCTAAATCCATTCTAAGGCTTGTATAATTTGTTTGAATCATATGTGATTGAATTAGGACCACCAAAACACAATGAGATTGAGTACATGAGATTTTATGGCCGTAAACTCATAGTTTACTGCCGTAAACTCCTCAAATGGTCCTTAAATTCCTCAATTCACTTCCCCATGCCTTAAAATCAAACCTAGAATTAACTCTCTAGTGTTTTAAAGCCATTTAGCACCATAAACCCCTCATTCATGAATTCACAGCCGTGAACTCATGTGGAGTTGGTCATAGGGCCGAAAACTCCATGAGGAGTTTACTCTCAAAGAGTAAACATGTTATCCAAAGTCCTATACTTCCGTAGATGTCACCCGGGTCACTCCAGACACTTGATTTGAAGTGTTTTCGCGTCTTGGAGTGAATAATCATATCTAATTAGTGATTTAAAGTCTAATTAGATACATTTGTATACCATTTCATATTACATAGGAACCTCGCGCGTTATCAAGCCTCGAACCGACACTTAGCATCCAAATCATCACGTTTTCTCGCCTGGTGAGCTCATACCCCTACCCTTTTTCAATGTTTTTCACTGTTTTCAGGGGGGAATACAAGCAAAGTACAAGGAATACTTGTACTCAAAAACTTGTTTTGCATGTGTTGTGTTTCATATTACATATGCTTTTAACACTGATAATCATATCTGATAACAGTTTGAACTTGCAGAACACATTATCGTAGTATTTGTGAAAAATGTTTTAAAATGTTGTATTTTATATTTTCACAAATGGTTTTCCACATTTTATCAGTTAAAAGCATAACATTTGATCTTTGAACATGAAACTTAGTATACTGTTTTGTCCTCGGTAACACTCCACAGAGATACGCGAGTGGAGGATTATTGTATTATTACTAGTAAATTTGTTATTCCTATAAATTGGAGACACGTCCTCGGTGAACACACCACAAAGATACGCGAGTGGAGGACCGCATCCGTAACTAGAATCTCTTAGATATGGAGTGTGACTTGAGTTTATAGATGTATACGGGGCTGACTACCCCATACCTGGCTGCTAGCTACAGCCGAACCGAAAGGTTCAAGGGTGACGAAAGTCATAAGGTGATGTGGACTACTTATTGCCATATTTAGTCTATAGTATGGTTATGGAACTCGCAATTTGGATAACAGAGATTTACTTGTTAGTAATAATGCGTTAGTAATTTGTTTACTTCATACTTATTAGTTTTATGTGCATGTTAAAATAATACATTTCGCAAGGATAAACAGGTTTTCAGTATACATCTTTTACATTACATTTCAGATCGGTAACCAACTTTTAGGAAAATATGGGATTTTCCTGGGGTAACATTAGTACATAACCAGATTTTCAGTATACATCTTTTACATTACATTTTGGTTTGGTAACCAGTATACATCTTTTACATTACATTTCGGTTTGGTAACCAGTATACATCTTTTATATTACATTTTGAATGGGTAACCAACTTTTAAGAAAATATGGGATTTTCTTGGTGCGTAACTTATTCAGTAAACAGAAAGGAACTCGTACATTTTCAGAAAAACAAAACCGCTTATGAACTCACCAACTTTATGCTGATTTTCAAACTGCTTGTATTCTCAGGTCCACATTAGACAGGTACCCGATGATTCCTTTTGGCGAAGATGGATTGCGTAGAAGACATGTCTTACTTTTGTCTATATATATACATATGTATCACACTTGTAATACTTTTTACTTTAAAACAAATGTAAAATCTTTATATGTAATGTAATGGTTGTTTACTTTGCTTACTATGTACATTGGATTTCATACTTAACGTGGAGTCCGCCCCGGAAACGTTTCCGCCTTGGGTTTCGGGGTTTGACAGATTGGTATTAGAGCCCATGTTTATAGTGAACTAAGTATACCAAACCTTACATGGTATAAGACTATAAACACTAAGGGGCCTAAGTGCTCTGAACTAAAAGTATACTCTAAATATAAGTATTTTCAAAAAGTATATAAGTATACCCAACCGTCGAAATTCGTAACTACAAGTAGAACAAAACCTAAGTAAATGGGTGTTGTACGCTGTGGTTAAACCTGAGCAGTTATGTAGCCGTGTCTAGGATCAATATAGCCTGGCCAGCTATATTCATTCGAGACACGGCCAACATGAGCTTGGGAGTGACTGTAGTGTTCAGCATGCCTAAAACTTACCCAATATCCAAACAATGAGCCGTCGTCGCAGCGAATCATGAAATACTATGTGAGTATTTCTATTGCCAGCTTCGTTGTAGAAACCCTCATTCCAACGTTGCTCCTCGATCATTCTCTTAGCGATAATTTATCTGCCTTGAAAATTTATTCCTGCTTTATCATTTAATAGAATTCAATATCTGTCATATCTCTTGATTCAATTTAGAGGACTTACCATCCTCTCATTCCTGATCTTTATAGATCAAGATGCCTCCAAGAAAGAGACCCAGCTCAAAGAACAACAATCCTCCTCCGCCACCACCACCTCCTCCTCAATTTGACCTGTGATGTTCCAGGCAGCTGTTACTGCCACGGTGGCAGCTGCTATGTCTCAAATGAACCCAGGTGGTTCAGGAGGTGGTCCTCAGCCTCAAAACCAAGAAGGTAGCCAGGGACACCGAAAAGAGGGTTCCTATAAAGATTTCATGAACGCGAAACCCATGTCCTTTGATGGCATTGGAGGTGTCATTTCCCTTTCTAGATGGTTCGAGAAAATCGAATCTATCTTTGAAATCTGTGCCTGTTCGGAATCCGATAAAGTACAATTCGCAGCCTGTACCTTTATTGATAAAGCTCTGACTTAGTGGAACGGCCGAGTCAAATCCCTAACCCTACCTGTAGCCAATGCCATGGGCTGGGAAGCCATGAAAGAACTCCTTCTAGCTGAGTATTGCCCTCAGGGTGAAATACAGAAATTAGAGCACGTGCTCTGGAACCTAAAGATGAAGGGTTCTGATATTGATGCATACACTTCTAGATTCGATGATCTAGCATTACTCTGTCCGGGATTGGTTACTCCGGAGAATAAGAAGATAGAGAGATTCATCTGGGGACTGACCCAGCCAACCAAAGGAAATGTTTTATCTGCGAGGCCGGATACATATGACAGTGCCAAAAGCTTAGCCCAGACTCTGATTGACCACAGTGATGATCACGAGGAAGCAACCACTACTACTGAACCGACCAAGAGGAGTGGTGAGAAAAGGAAGTTTTGGAAGAAGAAGAAGGGTCAATCTTCTCAAGGATCCTCAAAGAAACAAGAGACTGTAGCAGTCCATGCTGCTACTACCCCCGTTGCTGCTACTTCTGTTGTGGGATCTACAGCTCAAACACCTACTAGTAGGTATGCTGGTAACCTTCTCCAGTGTGACAAGTGCAAATACCACCATAACCCTGGCCCCTGCCGTGAGCTGACATGTACAAACTGTGGTAAAAAGTGGCACACGGTCCGATTCTGCAAAGCACCAGCCCAATCCGCGAATCAATCTTCTAGAGCAGGTGTTGGTCAAGCATGCTACAATTGTGGAGAAGTCGGGCATTTCAAGAGGAACTGCCCCAAGAAGACGATAGCTGATAACACTGGGAGAGTCCTAGCCATGGGACGAGAGGCGGCAGTTGCCGATCCCACCGTTGTTTTGGGTACGTTCCTTCTCGACAACTCTTATGCTAGTATTCTTTTCGATTCGGGTGCTGAAAGAAGCTTTGTTAGTCATTCGTTCAAACATAATCTTGAACCTAATCCTCAACCATTAACCGAAACGTTTACCATCGAGATGGCTAACGATGAGAAAGAAAGCGCTAGCGATGTGTTCATAGGTTGTACTCTTACCTTGAACGATCATTCATTTCCCATCGATCTTATGCCAGTTTCCATAAAGAGCTTTGATGTCATCATTGGCATGGATTGGTTGAGTCCCAATCATGCTGATATCCTCTATTTCGAAAAAGCTATTCGTCTCAACCTCCCCTCTGGTCAGACTCTCATGATCTATGGCGATAAGCTTAGCTCCAATTTTCGTATCATTTCCTGCATCAAAGCTCAAAAGCTTCTGCGGAAGGAGTGCCAAGCATTCCTAGCTCATGTAATCAATGAAAAACAGGAAGTTAAAAACATCGCGAGCATCCCCGAAGTATGTAACTTCCCTGATGTCTTTCCCGAAGAGCTTCCAGGAATTCGTCCCGAACGTCAGGTCGAATTTCGCATTGACCTAATTCCTGGAGCTACCCCCGTAGCTAAATCTCCGTATCGCTTAGCTCCAGCAGAAATGCAGGAGTTATCCAGCCAACTCAACAAGTTACTCAGCAAAGGGTTCATCAGACCGAGTTCCTCACCCTGGGGAGCCCCGGTTCTATTTGTAAAGAAGAAAGATGGATCCTTCCGAATGTGTATCGACTACCGTGAGTTGAATAAGTTGACCGTCAAAAACTGATATCCCCTTCCGCGAATAGATGACCTCTTCGATCAACTCCAGGGAGCCAGCTACTTCTCAAAGATAGACCTTTGGTCAGGGTACCATCAACTACGAGTTCATGAGAGTGATGTTTCCAAAATAGCTTTCAGGACTCGGTATGAATACTACAAGTTTGTAGTGATGCCGTTCGGTCTAACCAACGCACCGGCAGTGTTCATGGACCTGATGAACCGGGTGTGTCTCCCTTTTCTGGACAAGTTCATCATCGTGCTCATTGATGACATACTTGTCTACTCCAGAAGTGAAGAAGATCAGAAGAAACACTTGAGGTCAGTGTTGGAAACCCTTAGATCCGAAAAGCTGTACGCAAAATTTTCCAAGTGTGAATTCTGGATTTGGAAGGTAACTTTCCTCGGCCATGTGGTAAGCGAAGAGGGTATTCACGTGGATCCATCCAAGATCAAGGTGATAGAGAATTGGTCGGCACCGAAGACACCCACAGAAATTCGTCAATTCTTGGGTCTCGCCAGATATTATCAGAGATTTATTCAGAATTTTTCCAGAATCGTCAAACCCCTAACCACTCTGAAACAGAAAGGTGTACCCTTTTGTTGGAGTGAAAAACAAGAAAACGCATTCCAAACATTAAAGCGAGCCTTGTGTAGCGCACCGGTCCTGTCCCTGCCCGAAGGAACAGAGGACTTCGTTGTTTATTGTGATGCGTCTAACCAAGGCTTAGGCTGTGTGCTTATGCAAAGGGGAAAAGTGATTGCATATGCCTCGAGACAGCTGAAGGCACACGAGATCAACTATACCACGCATGACTTGGAGTTAGGTGCCGTAGTCTTTGCACTGAAGATTTAGAGAGATTATCTCTACGGAACCAAGTGTACGATCTTCACTGACCATAAGAGCCTGCAACACATCTTTGATCAGAAAGACTTAAACATGAGGCAACGACGATGGGTAGAACTACTCAGTGACTATGAGTGTGAAATCCGTTACCATCCCATCAAGGCCAATGTGGTAGCAGATGCCATTAGCCGAAAGGATAGTTCAAGCCGAAAAGTGAAGACCCTGACAATGACTATCCATTCCCATCTATCCATGCAAATCCGAGAAGCCCAATTAGAAACTCTTAAACCTGAGAACGTGTTAAGCGAAGCCTTGAGAGGAATGGATAAGAAACTTGAGATCAGAGGTGATGGAGTCTACTGTTTCATGGACCGAATCTGGATCCTAAAGTTCGGAGGATTTAGGGAGATTGTCATGGAGGAAGCGCACAAGACTAGATACTCTGTTGACCCAAGTTCGGACAAGATGTACTTGGATCTCAAGAAACAATACTGGTGGCCAAACATGAAAGCCGAGATCGCTACATTCGTGGGCAAGTGTCTGACTTGCGCCAAAGTGAAAGTCGAGTACCAGAAACCCTCGAGTCTGCTCCAGCAACCCGAAATACCCGAGTAGAAATGGGAGATGATTACCATGAATCTCATCACCAAGTTACCCAAATGTCCGAGTGGGTACGACACCATTTGGGTAATTGTCGATCGTTTGACAAAATCAGCTCACTTCATTCCGATCAAAGAGTCATTCAAGATGGAAAGACTCACGCGAATCTACATCCAAGAGGTAATCCGATTGCACGGTGTACCTGCATCCATTATCTCTGATCGAGATAGCAGGTGTACCTCCAGATTTTGGCAGTCTCTCTAGAAGGCTCTTGGAACCAAACTAGACATGAGTACGGCTTATCATCCCCAAACCGATGGACAGAGTGAGAGAACTATCCAAACCCTAGAAGACATGCTTAGAGCATGTGTCATCGATTTTGGAAGTTCGTGGGACACACATTTGCCTTTGATCGAGTTCTCGTACAACAATAGTTACCACACCAGCATCAAGGCTGCTCCATTTGAAGCCCTCTACAGTCACAAGTGTAGATCCCCTCTGTGCTGGGCCGAGGTAAGGGACACGTAGCTAGCTAAGAGTCAAGTCCCCGATAGTGCTCTCACTGGTCCTGAAATCATCCGCGAAACCACCGAAAAGATCATCCAAATCTGGGAACGATTGAAAGCTTCACGAGATCACCAAAAGAGTTACGCTGATAATCGACGGAAACCTCTGGAGTTCCAGGTTGGAGACCATGTCTTGTTGAAGGTCTCGCCCTGGAAAGGCATGATACGCTTCGGAAAGCGTGGGAAACTTAATCTGAGGTACATTGGACCCTTCTAGATCCTCGCCAGGATCGGTTCGGTAACCTATAAACATCGATTACCCCATGAGCTCAGTAACATTCATTCCGTCTTCCATGTCTCAAATCTCAAGAAGTGCTTATCCGATGAAACCCTAGTGATTCCCTTAGACGAGATTGAGATCAACGAAAACTTGAACTTCGTGGAGGAACCAATCGAAATCATGGATCAAGAGATCAAACGCACGAAACAAAGTCGCATTCCGATAGTGAAGGTTCGCTGGAATGCCAAGCGGGGACCGGAATTCACTTGGGAGCGTGAAGACTCTATGAAACAAAAGTATCCGCATCTCTTTCCAGATCCATGATTTGTATCTAAATTCTAAATTTCGGGACGAAGTTCCCTCTAACGGGGGGATAATGTGACAACCCGAAGTTCGTTTCCATCATTTGTAACCCCTTTTCGTTAATCCATTCGTCTTTTTCAATTTCGTTTCCGTTTACGCTATTAAATTAAGTCATTAATTTGAGATTGCTATTATGACTTAATGGGTGTCCAAATGCATTTAGAACTCATATTAACACCCCATTCTAGTAATCGAAATATTTTTAGAATCTACCATATCGGGTTACGACAACTAAGTCGGGTGCGACCAAAAGCCACGTCTAACGTCGGTATCGGGTAGAATTCCACTGTGTCCCAAACTTGGAACATATTTAAAGTGAATTAAGCTTTCATTTGAAGCTTTTTCTCTCTCTCTCACTACTCTCTCTCTAACCTCTCTCCTCAATCCAACTTAAGGTCTAAAATCATCCAATTTCAAGCTCCAAAACATCAAGGTAATCACCCTAACTTGTTGTTCAACCTTTTCAGCTTCCAAAACCAAGTTCAAACTATGATTTAGGACCATATTCATGAGTTTGCGGCCCTGGAACATGCTTGGGCCGTAAACACACATAAAGAGGGTTTTTGAGCCTTAAAACCCTTCCAATCCACCTTTGGGGCTTAGATATGACTTAATGGCTTATCAAATCGGACTTAGAACACCTTGAACATCATTTTTGAGGAGTAAACATGAGTTTACTGCCCAAGAACATGCTTGGGCCGTAAACTTATCTTCATGGGGAGTAAACTCAAATTTGAGTGTTTACATGCCACTTAAACACACCAATAATCTTGGATTAAATTCTAGAACCAACCACAATCGATTTAGGGGCCTTAAACATGATGAAAACCATCCCTTTGAGAGTTCACGGCTATAAACTCCCAAGAATGGGTTCTTGGGCCGTAAACTCACAAACACTAGTCAAATGATGCCCTAAATCCATTCTAAGGCTTGTATAATTTGTTTGAATCATATATGATTGAATTAGGACCACCAAAACACAATAAGATTGAGTACATGAGAGTTTACGGCCGTAAACTCATATTTTACTGTCGTAAACTCCTCAAATGGTCCTTCAATTCCTCAAATCACTTCCCCATACCTTTAAATCAAACCTAGAATTAACCCTCTAGTGTTTTAAAGCCATTTAGCACCATAAACCCCTCATTCATGAGTTCATGGCTGTGAACTCATGTGGAGTTGATCTTAGGGCCGAAAACTCCATGAGGAGTTTACTCTCAAAGAGTAAACATGTTATCCAAAGTCCTATACGTCCGTAGATGTCACCTGGGTCACTCCAAACACTTGATTTAAAGTGTTTTCGCGTCTTGGAGTGAATAATCATATCTAATTAGTGATTTAAAGTCTAATTAGATACATTTGTATACCATTTCATATTACATAGGAACCTCGCGCATTATCAAGCCTCGAACCGACACTTAGCATCCAAATCGTCACGTTTTCTCACCTGGTGAGTTCATACCCCTACCCTTTTTCAATGTTTTTCACTGTTTTTAGGGGGGATGCAAGCAAAGTACAAGGAATACTTGTACTCAAAAACTTGTTTTACATGTGTTGTGTTTCATATTACACATATGCTTTTAACACTGATAATCATATCTGATAACAGTTTGAACTTGCAGAACACATTATCGTAGTATTTGTGAAAAATGTAATAAAATGTTGTATTTTATATTTTTACAAATGGTTTTCCACATTTTATCAGTTAAAAGCATAACATTTGATCTTTGAACATGAAACTTAGTACACTATTTTGTTCTCGGTAACACTCCACAGAGATACGCGAGTGGAGGATTATTGTATTATTACTAGTAAATTTGTTATTCCTATAAATTGGAGACACATCCTCGATGAACACTCCACAGAGATACGCGAGTGGAGGACCGCATCTGTAACCAGAATCTCTTAAATAGGGAGCGTGACTTGAGTGTATAGATCTATACGGGGCTGACTACCCCACATATGGCTGCTCGCTACAGCCGAACCGAAAGGTTCAAGGGTGACGAAAGTCATAAGGTGATGTGGACTACTTATTGCCATATTTACTCTATAGTATGGTTATGGAACTCGCAATTTGGATAACAGAGATTTACTTGTTAGTAATAATGGGTTAGTAATTTGTTTACTTCATACTTATTAGTTTTATGTGCATGTTAAAACTAATACATTTCACAAGGATAACCAGGTTTGAACCCATGGATCCAAGGAAATGGAAAGCCATGACAATTAGGGTTTACCCTAATTGTCACAGTATATAAAGATCTTATTTGTGACAAAATCGACACTAGAGATTATGTGAAAGGGCTATCCGATTTTATGAAGTGTTCCAATTTCTCTCAAGTCATTCCAAGTGTATTTGGTGTTGTGCGAACCATTTGAGGTGTCACACTTGGGGAACTAGGCACTCAAGCTTCATGAAGACATTCTACATCAAAGAGGTATGTAATTCTAAGTTGATATATTCATATGAATCAATCTTATTATGCTAGTTAGGATAAATACCTTGGAAAGTTCATATTTGCATGTATAATAGAGAAAACATATATCCAAGGTATTTAGGGTTGCATGTACACTTAGGAGTGTTAGAATGCTCAAAACAAACCCAACAGCAAACCCATGAAATTACACTTTGTACCATTGCTAAGAAGTTAGTGGAGCGTGTGTGGTTAACCGGCACACTAATTGGTTATAAGCAAAGGTGGAAAAGGGTGAATAATTGTTTGTCATAGTTCGATGGTGCGTATGTGGTTAACCAGCACATCGAATAGGTGACCGTAACAATGAGGGCACCATGTACATTTGCATGGTTATTCACACTCGCTTTGTGATCCTCGGCATGCCAGTCACAAACTTAAGGGGCATATCGAGATTGAAACATGCCATTGAAAAGTTCAATGAATCTCAAAAGAATCTAGGAGTTTTCAATACATTTAAAACTTAATCTCTTTTTGTTTTTCATGGTGGAGAATTAGTGAATCGTCATTCACTTACTTTCAAATTATTTGCATGTTAGATTATGGCATCCCTTTTCTAATATGTAAATAATGTTGTTAGATCCTAGCCCTAATTTCTCATTTTGGGTGTTTAATTAGGGATTCATTTCTAATCAAACTTTGTTCTTTTCTATTTCAGATGTCGAACTCAAACAACAACAACGCTTCAGGCTCAGCCTCATCCGACTCGTTCTCACTCATGAACTTGTGTGGGAGAGTGATCTTTGACGGGTCCAATTTCAATGATTGGGTCTGTAACATCCGAATGGTCACTCGTTACGAGGACAAAGAGTATGTCATGAGATCATCACTTCGATGATCACTGCCAAAATGGATAATGGGGAGTCTTTTACCGATAATCTGCAAAAGATGCAGAGATATGTTGATCACCTGCTTAAGTTGAATGTTAACTTTGATGAAGAGCTGGAAATTGACATTATCCTTCACTCCTTGCCTCCCTGCTACAACCAGTTCTGCGTGACCTAGCACATGAATAAGGAAGGGGTCACCATGAGCAAGCTTCAAGGATTTCTTAGGACTACTGAGAGCAATCTCAAGGATAAGTCTGTCACATCAACTCCCACTCCAACCGCTGCTCCTGTTTTGGTCATTAGGCAAGGGAGGGGCAAGAAGAGGAAGGCTCCTTCAAAGAGCCACCACAAGGGAAAATCCCAAGATGGTACCTCTTCTCGTGGAACCAAAGTTGGTTCTGCTAAGCCCAACTCTAACCCGAAGGAGGCAGAGTGCTACCACTGCCACAAGATAGGGCATTGGAAGAGAAGCTACCCGGAATATCTGCAAGCCATCACGGATGGGAAGATCAAGCCATCTTTCGCAGGTATTTACACAATTAAATCTAATGATTCATCACATGCTATTTCTTGGGTTCTTGATATAGGATGTGGTTTTCACATATGTTCTGATTTGCAGTGACTAAGAAGAGATAAGGATGTGGAGCGTTGAAGGATAAATCTAATCATGGGAAACATAATATTGTCTCCTGTCGCCAAGATTGGAGTGTATTCTCTAGCGCTTAGTAATGGATTAGGATTAGATTAAAATAATTGTTGCTATTCTCCAGATATGGCAAGAAACATCATTTCATTTCATGGTTTGTTTAGACAAGGATTTAGATATTCATTTGATAATGAGAAAGGTTCTACTTATGCTTATCTAAATGTAGTTTTATATTTGAAAGCATTGCCTTGTAATGGAATTTATGAAACTGTTATGGTTGTAGATAACCTAGGAAATGACGTATTATGTGTGGATTCTTCCAATAGTATGGATAAAGGATGCTTGTGGCATAGTCGTCTTGGACATGTCAACAAGAAACGCATAGCCCAACTCCAAAAGGATGGAGTGTTGGAGTCATTCGACCTTAGGGACGATGATGTGTGCGAATCTTGTTTATTTGGAAAGATGACCAAGTCACCCTTTACTGGCACTTGTGAAAGGGGTGAGAGTCTATTGGATCTTATACAAACTGATGTGTGTTGGCCCTTTAGATCCACCACAAGGGATGCGAACCGCTTCTATGTGACTTTCACCGACGACTATAGTAGATATGGGTATATCTACTTAATCAAGCACAAGTCCGCAACCTTTGAAAAGTTCAAAGAGTTTAAACAAGAAGTGGAGAATCAATTGGGTAGGAAAATCAATATGTTTCGATCCGATCGAGGAGGAGAGTACCTAAGTCTTGAATTCCACGACAACCTTAAGGAATGTGAAATAGTTTCGCAATTGAAGCCACCTAGGACACCGCAGTTGAACGATGTGGCTGAGAGGCATAATCGAACCTTGTTAGACATGGTTCATTCCATGATGAGTCGTTCTTCACTACCTATCTCATTCTGGGGTATGCCTTAGAGACTGCCGCCCATATCCTTAACATAGTCCCTACAAAGAAAGTTGCCAAAACACCTCACAAGATGTGGACAGGAAAAGCTCCCTCGTTGGCACATATCAAGGTTTAGGGTTGCGAGGCTTTCGTAAGACGAGAGACTCACGACAAGCTCGAACCTCGTAGAGAGCGATGTATTTTCATCGGCTGCCCGCAAAAATTCTTTGGATATCTCTTCTATAGACCGAGTGACAATGTTGTCTTCGTTGCGAGGAGGGGTTTTCTGAGAGCGAGAACTCATAAGACAAGGGGACAGTGGGAGGCAAATCGATCTTGAAGAGATTCAAGAGTCGAACGATGAAGGAACCTCTAATGTTGGCGCTCAACCCAAGGAGGAAACTCCGGTTGAACCAATTGACGAGTCATTACCTCTTAGACGTTCTGAAAGAGTTAGAAGGGGACACATATATTAGTGATAGTACACTAATAAATTTGGATGAACCAAACAGCTATAAGGAAGCCATGGCAGGCCCGGAGTCTGCAAAATGGAAAGAGGCAATGGACAGCGAGATTCAGTCCATGTACGACTACCAAGTTTGGAATTTGGTTGACCATGTGCCCGGACGTAAGACGGTCGGGTGCAAGTGGATCTTCAAGAAGAAGACCGACATGGATGGGAATGTGCACACGTATAAGGCACGATTGGTTGCGAAGGGCTTTACTCAAACTCCCGGAGTTAACTATGATGAGAACTTCTCACCAGTTGCGAAAATAAAGTCTATTAGGTTGATGTTGGCCATTGCTGCATTTCATGATAATGAAATATGGCAGATGGATATCAAAACTGCTTTCCTTAATGGGAAGTTGGCTGAGGATGTTTACATGGCTCAGCCAGAGGGTTTTATCAATTCGAAGCATCCCAATAGAGTGTGTAAGCTTGAGAAGTCCATTTATGGACTTAAGCAAGCGTCTCGCATAGGGAATCTTTGCTTCGATGAGAAAGTCAAAGAGTTTGGGTTTATACGAAGCGAGGATGAATCATGTGTGTATGTTAAAGCCAGTGGGAGTATAGTTAGCTTCCTCGTATTGTATGTCAATGACATACTGCTCATAGGAAACGACATCCCGACACTGCAGGAGGTTAAGTCCTGGCTTGGGAAGTACTTCGCTATGAAGGACCTCAGAGAGGCTTCCTATATTTTAGGAATAAGGATAGTGAGAGACAGAAGTAAGAGACTAATAGGACTTAGTCAGAATACTTACTTGGACAAGGTACTTAAACGTTTTAGTATGGAAAACTCAAAGAAGGGAGAGTTACCAATCCAAAGTAATGCCAAGTTGAGTAAGACTCAATGCCCGAGTACCGAAGTCGAGATAGCATAAATGAGCCGAGTACCATACGCTTCAGCAGTTGGCTCGATTATGTATGTTATGACTTGTACTCACCCTGATGTGGCCTTCGCTTTGACCATGGTCAATAGATATCAAGGGAACCCTGGCAGAGCGCATTGGACCACAGTCAAGAACATTCTTAAGTACCTTCAGAGGACCAAGGAATGGTTTCTAGTCCTCGGAGGGAGTGATGACTTAAAGGTGCAAGGGTATAGTGACGCCAGTTTTCAGACCAACAGGAACAACTACCGTTCGTAATCGGGCTGGGTCTTTACCCTTAATGGAGGAGCAGTGACTTGGAAAATTTCCAAGCAAGAAACCATAGCTGATTCAACGTGCGAATCAGAGTACATTGCAGCGAGCGAAGCGTCAAAGGAGGCGATATGGTTGAAGAACTTCATAGGAGACCTTGGAGTTGTACCTGCCATAAAGGAGCCCATGGAAATTTTATGTGATAATGAAGGAGCGGTTGCCTTGACCAAGGAACCGAGGGATCATGGTAGATCTCGACATATCGACAGAAAATATCACTTTATTCGACATCGGGTAGAAGAAGGACTCCTCGTAGTGAAGAGGGTATTGTCAGAGGATAACCTAGCAGATCCGCTTACGAAGGGGCTGAGTAAGGTTAAGCACTTGCAGCACGCTAGGAGCATTTGTTGGATTAATGTCTAAGTCCATAACTATATTTGGTATGTGCTTGACCTGGCCAACATGGTCCATTTGGGTTGCACTTCACCGACACAATTTATATGGATAGTCTTTTGAGAATAGTATATTTATGATTTATATTAATATATTATAAGTTCTAATATATTAACGTGGAATCATATTATTTAATTAGTATTGATCAATACTTAATTTAGAATTAATTAAGTGATCAAAATGAACTAATTAAATATGGACTTTTATATATATGGAATGGTGTCACACCCCAAAACCGAAACAGCGGAAACGTTCGGGGGCGGAGGACGTCATGTTTAGTATGACGAGATATGAATATGGTAAGCAAGTAATGAACAACCATTTAGTTTATAAAGAAAGTGTTTACAATGTGTGTGTTCACAAACATAGAAGTCACAAGCAAATAACAAAACAAGACTTGAAGCTATAATGCTCCATCTTCTGAATCCCCAGCACGAGCACCTGTTTAATAGTCTCCTGAGAATACAAGTTATTTGAAAGAGTTTATCAGCAATTAAGCTGGTGAGTTCATAAGATTTTTTTGATGTGAGTAAGCTGTAAAATGTGGTTGAAAATGTATATGTGCAAGTGACGTAAGCTGTAAATTCTGTTTTGAAAAGTTCGCCTGATCCTCTAGAAAATTCTATATTTCCTACTTGAATGAAAGTTAAGTAAAATAACACTACAAGCCTTTCTATGGGTACTAAGTGAGTAAAAGTTATATAAGACTCAGAGTAAACAAACAATCAATTGTATGTATCTGCCCTAAGCTCACAACCCAACGAGGAACAGAAAGTAAGGCGGACAGCACACATCCCATTGGTTGTTAGATCGTTGTCATATATAACCCTGGTGTATTCACTTGTTACTCATGGAATTATTTGTAATGATTCCTTTATATCTAATGAAAAGTTCTTTAAGAAAAACTATATTTCTTATGGTAGAAATGGAGACCACAGTGACTACTTTTATAAATAGCTTAGTTTATACTGCTATATATAACCTAATATCGGATAGAAAGTTAATTGAGTGAATCTGCACTAAGTCCACAACCCAACGAGGAACAGAAAGTAAGGCGGAGAGCACACATTTAACTACCTATTGGGTATTACTTTTATATATAAACATGGTGTATAAACTAAGGTGTTATAGAGTTACTCACCTAAAGTCTTTAACTTGTATCAGTTTAATAAAATGGATTAAACCCTTTTCTGGGAAGTTTCTAGCTTTGTATACCAAAAGTACTAACTTTGAAAAGCATGTTTTGTACTAGAAAAGTTGTGCCTTGACTCTGTGTCCTATAACCTGATCCATACCTGGTACCCTTATGATAACTTAATGTATACTAAGCATAAATATATATATGGAATCGGGTAGATAATAGATTGGGTGAACCCGTTCCAAGCCCACAACCAAACAAGGACAAGAAATGAAGAGGAGAGCACACATCCTATTAGTTGTCGGATCCTATTGGTATATATGTATCCTATGGTGTATAAATTAAGGAATCATAAGATTAGCATTATGGTCCTAACTTTTTGGGAGTAGCCTTGTACCAAGACCCGACTGATTTGAAAGTAGTCTTCTACCAAGACCCGACTGTACCACTATTATTAATTAAATCTAACCTACCTCATCGATCATGTGAATATGACACATGGTAAAGGTATTAATAATATTGAAACTGGAATTTTATATACTTCTGTAATTGTCGTATTGACAGTGTAAGTACTGTATTATTTGTAATAAGCGACTACTTTTAGTACTATTTTGCCTTAATTGAGGGTTAAGGCATAATGTGATGGCTAGATCCTATGCTAAACGTTCCCTTGTCAAGAGATTCTAGGAACTACACGCGACCCCTGCATGAGTGCATGCCACGAACATCCACATTACTATGATCATGTATACCCAATATAACTATCACAATGCGTTGTGATTCATTGGTATAGTTAGATCATGAACTTGTTCCATGCTAAAGCACCTTATTATGTTCTGTTCTGTTATCATATATTGATATCGTATTTATGTAAACGTATTGCATTAGTATAAACTCATGAACTGGACTGACTCTTTGTGTGCTTCATTGTACTAGAAGTAATGAATAGCATTCTCCTAAACTATACCTATAATAGTTTACTAATGCTCTACTTGGACTGTTACAGAAAAGACTCATTTCTCTACTAAGTTATGCTTGTACTTTAAAAACGGAGTTTTGTATAACTATAAAGTAACATAACCTTTAAGAGTTTTGAAATGTTTTGACAACTTATACATAACATAAGTAACATATTGAAAGATGTTTATAACAAACATTTACACAATTATCATTGTGTTCAACTTGTATTCCCCCCCCCCTTAAAACGGTTAAAATAGTTAAAAGATTCATTACGGGGTATGAACTCACCTGATGTGGGTGATTCAAACGGGTATGCGCGTATGGATGAGAAGTTCCACGAATGAAGTCCCGAGACACAACAAGTCCTAAATGACATATAAGGACACATATTGACATGAATATAGTGTTTATAAACAACTATATGAAAGGAAACACCTTCCGGGACTAGGAAACACCTTGATTAAGTGTTGGAATCACATGTGATTCATCAAAGGGAAGTGAAATGGCAACTAAGGGTGTTTACGGTTATGTAACCAACTCCACTTGAGTTTACGGTCGTAAACTCATGGTACTTTGACCATTGTGAGATTTGAAGCCTTTCAAGTCATTCTAAGCATTCCTACTTTATGTTTAAGCCTTAGGAAGTGATTAGGGCAACATATCACCCCTTTATGGGGTTTACGGTTTTTGGACTATTTTCCTTTGGGTTTACGGTCGTAAACCATAATGGTTTATGGTCATATGATGTTTTCAAGTCCTTAGCACATCAAGGTAAAAGTCTAGGCTAGTTTCTAGGCTTAAGGAAGAAATATGGGGCATCAAAACACACCTTGGGGTGTTTATGGTTTTGGGAGATCCCCAAACCGTAAACACATAAAATGGGTCTTTTGGTGGTATTTTTGTGCTAAACACATCAAGGTAAGGTTCTAGGTATGATCCCAAGGTTTGGCAAGAGAATAGGGACACTTTGGCAACCTTTTTAGGGTTTACGGTCCAAGAACATCTTGGACCGTAAACACCTTTAATCATGGCTTTCTTGGGTGTTTTCTTGGTGTTTAGAAGTGTAACAAAGCTTATAAGACTCTAGGATAGAAGTACTTACAAGGTAGAAGCTTGAAAAGGTGCTAAAAGTCCAAGAACACTAGTATGTGTTCTTGGTGTTCTTGGTGAAACTTGAAGATCTACACATTTTGGAATGATTTCACGGATGAAATCATGTTAGATCGCTAGATTAAGGTAGATATCAACTTAATAGGGCTTAGAAATACTTACAAGTTGAAGATCTTGAAGAAAAATGGGATGATACTTGAGAGAGAAATGGCTCCAGTCTTGGAAATGTGAAAAAAATGAGAAAAATATCTAAGTCTCACTTATATAGCCTTTAGGGTTTATGGTCCCAATACCATTTTGGACCGTAAACTCCAAACTCTTGAAGTTTTGGGCACTTATTGCTACATAATAAACCCTAGGGTATCCTCTCTCCTGATATCTTCTGAATCACTAACTTTAAAACACTCAAACTTATTCCAAAAAGCTTGAAAGTTAGCAGGCACAGTTTTGACTTCAATGGAAGTTGATGGTTGTACAGAATGGAAATTTTTGGGTTGTCACTGTCACACACCAAATGTAACAACGCAAATTTTCAAACAAATTTTTCATTTTAAAAATATATTTATTTCCATTCAAAACAAGGCATAAATAGTTTAAGTATTCTGTCAAATACAATTAATCAAAATCCCAAGATCATAAAGGCATTCTTCAGTGTGTATCGATCACGCCGACGCCTTCCCACGGTCCTCGCTAGTACCTGAAATACATGCACAACAACTGTAAGCATAAATGCTTAGTGAGTTCCCCAATATACAACTTACGCACATACGCCTTTCCAGGCCCTGACCTTCCGGTCCATGTGTCTCAGGGGACTTTCGTCCCTGTTGGGTAAACCTTCCGGTCCTACCCACGCCGACCTTCCGGTCCATCACACAACATATCGCCTTCCGGCCCATAACATATTGCCTTCCGGCCCATAATATATTCGCCTTCCGGCCCATAACATACATAGCACATATAACAAATAACTTACCACATATAGCATACATATCACATATCATATCCGACCTTCCGGTCACACAGTCAAACCCTTCCGGGTACAGTATAGTGAGAAGACTCACCTCGTGAATGCTGAAAGCTAGCAAATCCTGAAATCACTCGTGCACAATCCGACGAGCTACAACCCCCCCTATAACATCACATATCCCTCATTAACACTTATATCTTCTAAGTGTGACTATCCCTAAGAAGTCAGACTTAGGTCAACTCTGGTCAACGGTCAACGGTCAACGGTCAACTCGACCGGACTCGGCGAGTGCCATGGCGACTCGGCGAGTCTAGACGTCCTCCCCAACTTCCCCTGATATTCCCTTTCTACTCGTCGAGTATCCCTCTTGGCTCGACGAGATCCTCGTGGAAGAATCGCGGGGCCACCCCGACTCCACTCGCCGAGTCTGAAGAACAGCTCGACGAGTTCCAGTCAATCTCCAAGCTACTCGCCGAGTCTGTTCATCGGACTCGGCGAGTCCACGCCATGCAGTCGATCAAACTGCTTCCTGAGATAAGTTTTGTCCCGAAATACACAAGCATGGGACCTTCTGGACCTCTAAAGGTCCTAATACAGGGTTATAGTCGATTGGGTAACAAGGTAATAATCCATCTAATCACCAAATGGGTTTCATAAACCCTAGATCCATGCACACATCAAAATAACAGAAATGATCCGAAATGTTACCTGAATAACGCACCCTCTGCGTCCCCAAACCTCAGAACTCGAATCCCTTGCAGTTCCTTTAGCCAAACTCTTCTCCTCCTTGCACCACAGCTTCTTCAAGTCACCAATGGCCTTCAATCTTGCTCTAGATGCCCACAGCCGCTTAGGGTTCTTCTCAATCGACTAAAAGACGAACAATGACGGCATATAATGCTTTATATACGACCCAAACCTGAACGGTTAGGGTTTTCGCTAAACAGCGTCGACTCGCCGAGTCCATATCTGGACTCGTCGAGTCCAGTCGCGATCCCGCGACCAAGTCTGCGATCCTACTCGGCGAGTCTAGGCTCCAACTCGCCGAGTCCCCTCTTAAATCACCCCAAAAAACATAATTTAATAATACCTGAGATTCCGGGCTGTTACAACTCTCCCCTGCTAGGATTAGACTTCGCCCTCGAAGTCTCATTCTGAAAATAGTTCCGGATGCTGCTCCCGCATCTCACGTTCCGGCTCCCAAGTCATTTCCGATCCCTTACGGTGTTGCCATTGAACCAACACCAGGGGTACCTCCTTGTTCCTCAGAACCTTGATCTTCCGATCCCTGATAGCCACTGGTCTCTCAGCATAATTCAGGCTCGCATCCACCTGAATATCCTCTAATGGAACCACCGCCGACTCATCGGCTATGCACTTCCTCAATTGCGACACATGAAAGGTGTCGTGGATCTGTCCCAACTCCGCTGGCAACTCCAACCGATAGGCTACCCGGCCTATCCTTGCAATCACACGAAATGGCCCAATATACCGGGGCCCCAACTTGCCCCTCTTCCTGAATCGAATCACTCCTTTCCAAGGAGAGACCTTCAGGAGAACGAAGTCGCCGACCTGAAATTCAAGCTCGGATCGGCGCCTGTCTGCATAACTCTTATGCCGGCTCTGGGCGGTCAATAACCTCTATCTAACTTGCTGAATCTGCTCTGTCGTCTGAAGCACGATCTCCGTGCTGCCCATCACTCTCTGTCCCACCTCTCCCCAGCAAATGGGGGTCCGACACCTCCTACCATACAACAGCTCAAAAGGTGGCATACCAATGCTCGAATGATGGCTGTTGTTGTAGGAAAACTCTGCTAAGGGTAAATATGCATCCCAGCTACCCCCGAAGTCTAACACACACGCTCAAAGCATGTCCTCCAGCGTCTGAATCGTCCGCTCGCTCTGACCGTCTTTCTGGGGATGGTATGCGGTACTAAAATGCAATTTGGTACCCAGCTCCTCATGAAACTTCTTCCAGAACCTGGAAGTGAAACGCACATCACGGTCTGAAACAATCGAGATCGGCACCCCATGCCGAGATACCACCTCTCTCACATATATCTCCGCCAACTTCTCCGCTGAAGAACTCTCACTGATGGCAAGGAAGTGTGCACTCTTCGTCAACCTATCCACAATCACCCAAATTGCATCAACTCCCCTGGCAGTCCTCGGCAATTTGGTGATGAAATCCATAGTGATTTGTTCCCACTTCCACTCGGGGATCTCCGATGGCTGTAACTTGCCATGCGGTCTCTGGTGCTCGGCCTTAACCCTACGACAGGTCAAGCACCTCTCAACGAACCATGCGACGTCCCTCTTCATACAGGGCCACCAATACTCTTTCCTCAAGTCCAAATACATCTTCGTCGCACCGGGATGGATCGAGAATTTCGATCTATGAGCCTCTTCCATCAAAGTAATACGTGTACCGCCCACGAACGGTACCCAAATCCGGCCCTGAAACGTCATAAGCCCTCGACCATCCTGAACGAACTCTGAAATTAACCCCACAACCCGCTCTTTCTTCTGCATTTCTGGTCGCACCGCTTCGGCCTGTGCCCCACGAATAGCATCCAATACAGGAGTCATCACAGTCAGTCTCAAGCATATATCTCGCAATGGAGTGCTCTCCGCCTTGCGGCTCAACGCGTCGGCTACCACATTAGCCTTACCTGGGTGGTACAGGATCTCACAATCATAATCCTTGACCACATCCAGCCACCTCCTCTGACGCATATTTAGGTTGGGCTGATCCATCAAATACTTCAAGCTCTTATGGTCTGTATAGATCGTACATCGAACCCCATACAGGTAGTGACGCCAAATCTTGAGAGCGAACACTACTGCTCCCAACTCTAAATCATGCGTGGGGTATCTCGCCTCATGAGGCTTCAGCTGCCTCGATGCATAAGCTATCACATGACCCCTCTGCATCAACACTGCACCCAGTCCCGAAATCGATGCGTCGCAATATACCACAAAATCTTCCATCCCTTCTGGGAGAGCTAATACCGGGGCTTCGCACAACCTCTGGCGAAGTGTCTCAAAGGAGGTCTGCTGCTCGGGCCCCCATGAGAATGCAACACCCTTCCGGGTCAATCTGGTGAGTGGCACTGCGATCTTGGAGAAATCCTTGATGAATCTCCGATAATACCCTGCCAACCCAAGGAAGCTCCTAATCTCAGAAGGTGACTTCGGCACCTCCCAACTCATCACCGCCTCAACCTTGGCCGGATCGACCAATATCCCTTTCTGATTGACAACATGTCCTATAAATTGGACCTCCCGCAGCCAGAAGTCACATTTGGAGAACTTTGCATAAAGCTTCTCCGACCTCAATACCTCGAGGACCTCCCTCAAATGCTCCTCATGCTGCTCTCTAGATCTAGAATACACCAGAATGTCGTCGATAAATACAATCACTGACCGATCCAACATCGGTCTGCATACCCTATTCATGAGATCCATGAACACAGCCGGGGCATTGGTGAGCCCGAAAGGCATCACCACAAACTCATAATGCCCATATCGCGTCCTAAACGCTGTCTTCTGGACATCCCCATCCCGTACTCTCACCTGATGGTACCCTGACCTCAGATCGATCTTGGAAAACCAAGACGCTCCCTGCAACTGATCGAATAAATCATCGATCCTCGGTAACGGGTAACGGTTCTTGACCGTCAACTTGTTCAACTCCCGGTAATCAATACACATCCGGTGTGAACCATCCTTCTTCTTGACGAACAGGATAGTTGCTCCCCACGGCGAGCTGCTCGGCCGAATGAATCCCTTCCCCAGCAACTCCTGGAGCTGCGAGGACAACTCTTGCATCTCTGGAGGTGCAAGACGATAAGGCACCTTAGCAATAGGCGCGGCCCCCGGAACCAGATCGATACCAAACTCTACTTGCCTCACAGGAGGTACTCCCGGCAGCTCCTCGGGGAAAACATCTGGAAACTCGCGCACCACAGGGACCTCCTCAACTGATTTCGGTCTCTCGGAAACCTCCCGCGTATCCATCACATACGCCACAAAACCCTTACAGCCCTGCTGTAGACACTGCCTCACCCTAGCGACCGAACAAAAAGCTGATCCCGAACGGGTACCCTCGCCGTACACCGAAAGAACTCCCCCACTATGGTCTCGTATAGTCACCAACTGACGCTCACAGTCGATGACAGCGCTGAATCGGCTCAACCAGTCCATGCCCACGATGACACAGACATCACCCATCGCAATAGGAATCAGGTCAATCGGGAATTCAACCCCGAAAATCTCTAGTACACATCCCCGAAGAACCTCCGTGGCACAAATCACTTTCTCGTCAGCTATAGAAACTCTCAAAGGTCGACTCAACGACTCACGACTAACGCTGATATGCTGACTAAAGGCTAAGGACACAAAGGACCTACTCGCACCCGAGTCAAATAACACTAAGGTAGGCACAGAGTTCACAAGGAAAGTACCTACGCATATAATAACATAAGCATAACATCTCGACATTTAAAATAAATACATGAATTACAACATACCTGCCACGACATCGGGCGCAGCGCGGACCTCCTCCGCAGTCAGCTGAAAGGCTCTTCCCCGAGCCCTCGGGGCCTCGGCCTTCACCGGTCGAGTCGCAGTAGCTCCGGCAGCAGGTGCAGATCCCTGAAGAAGCTGAGGGCACTCGGCCTTCCTATGGCCTGTCTGGTTGCAATGAAAGCAAACCGTAAATCCCTTGGGACACTCCCTAGCAATGTGCCCCTCCTTGCCACACTTGTAGCAAGCACCAGATCGACACGCCCCCTCATGACCCTTGCCGCACTTTCCGCAAGTGCGGCCCTTCGAACCTCCTTTGCTCGCATCGGCGGACTTTATCTGCTTGGCTGCCGGCTGGAACTGAGCCGGTCGCCGGTTCACCCGCTGAGACTCGGCCTCCTCCCTGGCCTGGGTCTCCAACTCGATCTCGCGCTTCCTGGCATTCGCCTGAAGCTCAGCAAAAGTATGGTAAGTGGAGTTTGACACAAACTCCCGGATATCCCTCCTCAACACTCCCAAGTACCGGCTCATCCGAGCCTGATCAGTGGACACCAGCTCGGGGCAGAACATCGCCCTCTCATGAAACTTTCGCGTGATCACCGCAACAGAATCAGTACCCTGCTTGAGGGTTAAGAACTCCTGAACCAATCGTTCCCTCTCCACCGGGGGAACGTACTCATCTCTGAACATGGCAGTAAACCCCTCCCATGTTACTGCTGTAGTGCCAACGTGAAGTTCGCCGTCACGAACTTCCACTAGTCCTTCGCTCCCAGACGGAGCTGGTTCAATGCGAACCGTACCCTCAGGTGCTCCGGGCATGAACAAGTGTAGAAGCACCCCTCTATATCCGCGATCCACCTCATCGCAGCAATCGGATCCTGCGTCCCATCGAACTCTGGTGGCTTCGTGTTGCTGAACTCTCGGAACAGCAACGAGTCACCCCCCTGTGGCCTAGCAGCGGCCACAGCTGCGGTAGCTGCAGCGGTTGCAGCCTCAGTCAATGCGGCGTACCGCTCATCAAACGTCTCCATCAGGGTGGTCTTAATAGACCCAAACATCTCCGGGATCTCAGCCCGGATCGCCGCCGCTACTTCCTCGTGAATCATTTGACGAATCTCCTCGTCACTCACACCGCTCGTACTCGCTCCGTGGCGTGGTCTAACCATGATGTCTCTGAAATACAACATAAAACCATCAGAGACTCCATCGAGTATAATCGTACTCGATACGCGACCCTACTCAGTCCCCGATATCCAGGGATTCTTACTTGGGTCTCCCACTGACCCGGTGTCCTCGGTAGTACGGGCCCAATACTACCGACCACACCGCATCAGCGTTCATCCCAAGTCTTCCTCCCCAAACTCCGAATAGTGAGTACTCTACTTCTGATATGCACTATCTACCCGCATACTAGCAACGCATCTCATATAGGCAAACTTCCCTAGACTAAGGCGTCACAAATCAGGCCACTCTAGTCCTATCATGAATACCTAGTCTTCTAGCATGCATAACAATTCATATCATATAATATTGTAAGGTATTTTGGGGATCTTTACCGTTCGGGTGCTGACTGATCGTACACATTGCTTCTTTCTTGCTTACCACAAAACCATTTACAAAAGTTTATGCCTTTATTTAAAAAGTTTTCCTCAAATCCTCGGTTTGAGTTCAGCTACTCCCGAAGGTGCACCCGAATCCCTCAAACCAAGGCTCTGATACCAATTGTAACAACGCAAATTTTCAAACAAAATTTTTCATTTTAAAAATATATTTATTTCCATTCAAAACAAGGCATAAATAGTTTAAGTATTTTGTCAAATACAGTTAATCAAAATCCCAAGATCATAAAGGCATTCTTCAGTGTGTATCGATCACGCCGGTGCCTTCCCACGGTCCTCGCTAGTACCTGAAATACATGCACAACAACTGTAAGCATAAATGCTTAGTGAGTTCCCCAATATACAACTTACGCACATACGCCTTTCCAGGCCCTGACCTTCCGGTCCATGTGTCTCAGGGGACTTTCGTCCCTGCTGGGTAAACCTTCCGGTCCTACCCACGCCGACCTTCCGGTCCATCACACAACATATCGCCTTCCGGCCCATAACATATTGCCTTCCGGCCCATAATATATTCGCCTTCCGGCCCATAACATACATAGCACATATAACAAATAACTTACCACATATAGCATACATATCACATATCATATCCGACCTTCCGGTCACACAGTCAAACCCTTCCGGGTACAGTATAGTGAGAAGACTCACCTCGTGAATGCTGAAAGCTAGCAAATCTTGAAATCACTCGTGCACAATCCGACGAGCTACAACCCCCCCTATAACATCACATATCCCTCATTAACACTTATATCTTCTAAGTGTGACTATCCCTAAGAAGTCAGACTTAGGTCAACTCTGGTCAACGGTCAACGGTCAACGGTCAACTCGACCGGACTCGGCGAGTGCCATGGCGACTCGGCGAGTCTAGACGTCCTCCCCAACTTCCCCTGATATTCCCTTTCTACTCGTCGAGTATCCCTCTTGGCTCGACGAGATCCTCGTGGAAGAATCGCGGGGCCACCCCGACTCCACTCGCCGAGTCTGAAGAACAGCTCGACGAGTTCCAGTCAATCTCCAAGCTACTCGCCGAGTCTGTTCATCGGACTCGGCGAGTCCACGCCATGCAGTCGATCAAACTGCTTCCTGAGATAAGTTTTGTCCCGAAATACACAAGCATGGGACCTTCTGGACCTCTAAAGGTCCTAATACAGGGTTATAGTCGATTGGGTAACAAGGTAATAATCCATCTAATCACCAAATGGGTTTCATAAACCCTAGATCCATGCACACATCAAAATAACAGAAATGATCTGAAATGTTACCTGAATAACGCACCCTCTGCGTCCCCAAACCTCAGAACTCGAATCCCTTGCAGTTCCTTTAGCCAAACTCTTCTCCTCCTTGCACCACAGCTTCTTCAAGTCACCAATGGCCTTCAATCTTGCTCTAGATGCCCACAGCCGCTTAGGGTTCTTCTCAATCAACTAAAAGACGAACAATGACGACATATAATGCTTTATATACGACCCAAACCTGAACGGTTAGGGTTTTCGCTAAACAGCGTCGACTCGCCGAGTCCATATCTGGACTCGTCGAGTCCAGTCGCGATCCCGCGACCAAGTCTGCGATCCTACTCGGCGAGTCTAGGCTCCAACTCGCCGAGTCCCCTCTTAAATCACCCCAAAAAACATAATTTAATAATACCTGAGATTCCGGGCTGTTACACCAAAACCAAGAACGGCGGAAACATTCTGGGGCGGAGGACGTCATGTATAGTATCACAACAATGTAAAGTAGTGAACAAGCAACAACATCATCCATTGCATTAATAGTATAATTATTATACAAGTGTGTTTTGTCAAATTTTCATAAACACTAAAGCATAAATCAAAATGAAAGATGAGTCTTCAACGTGCTCCATCTTCCCTAATCCTTGCATCGGTACCTGTTTATGATGACCTGAGGATACAAGTAATTTTGAAAGCGAGTATCAGCTTTGAAGCTGGTGAGATCATAAGTATTTTAGTGTCTTAATTTGTATGTAAGAAATTGTTTGTAAATGAATTGTAAGTACGGAAAAATGTAGATGAACAGTAAGTATGAAAATGTTTGTAAAACAACTGTAAATGTTTGAAAAACCCTAGAAATCCCTATGATTCCTACTTTATATAAAGGTGTCTTCTACCAAGACTTAACTGTTCTAAATGTTCGTTTCTTGTAAAAGTGTGTAATTTTCCTAAGTGTAACTATCATTATCAAAATATAGTTTTTACATTAACTGTTTAAGTGAAATGATCACTAAATATATGAAAAGGGGAAATTAATGTAGTACTGTAGTGTTGTATTATAGGAACTACTGTTGTACTAACTACCTTAAACCGGATTTATATTAAGGTATCATGTGATAAATTGCACCATACTATTGACCGGTAACAACCACATACGAATGGTCGTAAAAACGGAATGACGTTTGGCACCCGTAGACCTGCAGGTCCGGTTGTAGCTAGCAGCAAGGTGTAGGATAGTCAATCCAGTATAGATCTATACGCAAACTCACGCTCTCCCTCTAAGAGAATTCTGGCTACAACTCGTGCCATGACATTTAAGGCATGCTCCGATACAGTGGATCACAATTTTATTAGCGTATTAATGTAAGTGTAATGTACAGAAATGTTCTACGTGTGCTAGCTGTAATGTGTGTTCTCTCTCTATCTAGCAAGTATAGTAATGTACTGTAATGTTCTAGAAAGTATTGACTCATGAATGAACTGACTCATTGTATGATATTGCATTCTAGTAATAGTTCTAGTATCTTCCTAAACTACCCATATGGTAGTTTACTAGTAATCTAATTGGTACGTATGAACATGGATGTATACCCTTGCTACCCAAGGGCATGGGATGAACTGGAAGGACCTTTTATGACTATATATGTACACATGATATATAACTAATATTTAAACGACCTTCAGACGAGTACCCGATATCCCACCAGACCACATCCAAATTGAGGAAAAGGAAACAGGGTGGATAGCCTTCCTAAGTCTTTTAAAAATTACTTATATAACTATACATATAGAGGCATGCAATTTATAATAAAAGCATAAAATAAGTTTTGTAAAAACCTTTGAACATAAATATTTTCTAAGAAAAGATCAACTTGATGTCGATTTATAAAAAGGGTTTTGAAGGCATGGGTTTGATAAAACGGTTTAGTATAAAGAAACATTTGTTTCAAACACAATTGTAAATAAGTTTGAAATGTAATATACAGAGTAAAATGTACAGTGTAATAAGGACTTTTAAACATATAAAGTGTTTATGAAAATCATTTGAAGGAAACTGTTTGGTAAAACGGCTAATGAGTAGTAAATCATTTGAATGTTGCTTATTAATCACATGTGATTGATATAATAAGTAGGTGTCCACTATCACCCACCGCTTTCTTGACTGTGGAAGGTCATTAGCCGAACGGGTAGGACAAAGACTATAAATTCTCCCTTCATTAAAAGAATTAATGATAAATACTAAGTAACTAAACCTTTTATTAATAACCAATCTTAGTTACTTAGGAAAATGTGAATAAGGTGCTAATCCATGAAATTACACTTTGCACTTTCTTTAAGTCGGTTAGTGGAGCGTGTGTGGTTAACCGGCATACTAACTCGTATTTAACAAGGTAGGCAAAGGGTAACTTAATGTTTATCAAAGTATCGATGGAGCGTGTGTGGTTAACCGACACATCGATTGAGGGGTAAACATTTAAGGGTACCAAGTAATTTGCATGGTTACTTCACACCTTTTTTGTGATCCTCGACATCCCAGTCACAAAATGTCACACCCCAAAACCATGAACGGCGGAAACGTTCTAGGGCGGAGGACGTCATGTACAATATCACAACAATGAAAAGTAGTAAACAAGCAACAACATCATCCATTGCATTAATACAAGTGTGTTATGTCAAATACAAGTGTGTTATGTCAAATTATGATAAACACTAAAGTATAAATCAAAATGAAAGATGAGTCTTGAACGAGCACCATCTTCTCTAAACCTTGCATCTGTACCTGTCTACTGTTGACCTGAGGATACAAGTTATTTTGAAAGAGAGGATCAACTTTAAAGCTAGTGAGATCATAAGTATTTTAGTGTCTTAATTTGTATGTAAGTATTTGTATGTATGTGAAATATAAGTATTTGTATGTATATGAACTGTAAGTATGAAAACGTTTTGAACATCCTAGAAAACCATATGTTTCCTACTAAAAGTATCCTTCTACCAAGGCATCTAGTATCTCCGTGTGTGTCTCTTGTAAGAGTGTGTATTTTCCCAAATCCGACTATCATTATTCAAAATATAGCTTCTACATTACCGTGCATCATGTGAATGTTCACGAAGTGAATGTAATGGGAAAATGAAGTAGTACTATGGTGTAGTATCAAATAACTACAACTGTACTAACTACCTTTAACCTATTGTAATCTCGTAAGTACTGTAGTATTTGTAATAAGTGACTACTTTTGTACTAATATTGCCTTATCTGAGGGATAAGGCATAATGTGATGGCTAGATCCCAGGCTAGACGCTCCCCTGTCAAGGAGATTTTGGGACCCATACACGACCCCTGCATATTTGCAAGCCGTGAACGTCCACATTACTATGATCATGTTTACCCAATATAACTATCACCATGCGTGGTGATTCATTGGTATAGTTAGATCTTGAAATCGTTCCATGCTATAGCACCTAGTGATGTCTGTCCTATTATTGTATATGTAAGCGCACTTATGTAAACGTATCTATGTAAACGTACTCATGTAAGCGTAATCATATAAACGTAATCATGTAAACGTAATCATGTAAATGTATCTATGTAATAGTATAGTAGTGTACTGTAATGTTCTGCAAGCGCTAGCTGTAACGTGTGTTCTCTCTCTATCTAGCAAGTTGTGACAACCTGAAATTTATTCCGTCATTTTTAACCCCTCCTTTTGTTAATAAGCCTCGCTTTATTAAACTGTCCGTTAACATTTTTGGACTGGTTAATTAATTTGGGGCTTTTTAAATGACTTATTAAGGGTTGAAACAAATTAGAAACACCCTCATTAATCCCTTGAAAAGTTTTAGTTTCAACCAAGTCAAAATACGACCATTTAATCGGGTGCGACCAAAAGCCCCGTTTAACGTCAGTATCGGGTAGATTTCCACTGAGCTCCAAGCCCAACCCCTATATAAGGGTGATTGGACTCCATTCCCACTCTTTCCACTCTCTCTCTACAACTTGTTTTCGACCCAAAACGCCCGTTTCGAGCCCCAAACTAGTAAGTAATCTATCCTAACTTGTTGTATAGCTTAGTTAACATGCAAATTCTTGTTTAAGACATCAAATAGGGGAAAGATTATCTGTTTACGGCCCAAGAACACTCTTGGACCGTGATCACCCTTAAGTGGGATTTTTTAGCCCCAAACCCCTCTAAACTACCCCTAGGGCTTAGATATGACTTGTGGACTTACACCTTCGAGCTTAGAACACCAAAACCTCATGATATGGAGAGTAAACATGAGTTTACGGCCCAAGAACACTCTTGGACCGTAAACCCCTCTTCATAGGCCGTGAACACCCTTTAAGGTGTTAGAAATGCCCTCAAACACCCCCTATGGCCAGGAAAAATGTCTAGAATTAACCACAATTGAAGTAGGGACTTTAAACATTAAGGAAAGATTGGACTTAGGATTTTATAGCCGTACCCCCCTAGGATTGGTCCATGGGCCGTAAACTCTCAAAGAGTGCCCAAATGATGCCCTAACTTCTTCATTTGACTTGGAAAAATGCATAGAACTTTATTTCCTACCATTTAAGACCTCAAAACACAAAAGGAATGTGCATATAGGAGCTTACGGCCGTAAACTCCTTGTTTAGGGCCGTAAACTCCTCAAAAGGTCCATTTAGAGCCTTAAACCCCTTTATATGCCTTATAATTGGACCTAGCCTAATTATACGAGTGAGATAAGACCTTGAAGCATCCTAGAACACCCCCACCATGAGTTTACGACTATAAACTCATCGGGATATGGTCTTAGGGCAGCAAACTCTATAAAGAGTTTACTCTTGAAGAGTAAACTCCCTATCTAGGCCATACACTCCCTTAGATGTTACCCGGGACACTCCTAGCACTTAACCAAAGTGTTTTTCGCACTTTAGGATGCGTACACCGAGCACCCAACCGGCACCTTCACCCGATCCACTTACAACAGGTGAGTTCATACCCCTGAATTAACCTTTTAAATGTTTTCACATGCTTTTATGGCGGGATACAAGTTAAAACATGCCAGTTATCATATCAATCATATGTGATTGATAACCCGCATTGTGACAACCCGAAATTTCCATTATGTACAAACTATATCACTTCAATAGAAGTTATAGCAGTCACAGTTAATTTTCAGATTTTTCGCGTAAGTTTGAGTAATTCAGGGTTTACACTTCAGGAAATATCAGGAGAGTGGGTGCACTAGGGTTTTGTGCAACACTGTTATTCCAACACTTTATTATATTAGAGATCATTACAGGAATAAAAATATTTTCTGCTAAAATATCTCAGGACTATAAAGAGAATTTTGAACCAAATTCATTCATTATTCACATTTCCAACTAGAGAAAAGCCATTTTCTCTCTCACGGATCTTCGGGTTTTTATACCAAAATGTGAGTAACTCTTTATATTAGTGTTAGAAAGCTTATTATGTGCTTATAACATGATTTAGATGGCTAAATCATTAGATCTAGGAGTTTACTCCCCAAGGTGTTCTTGGGCGGTAAACTCCCGAAACCGAGCCTAGATTGTTCCTTGTGTTATGCTACTACCCTAGACTCATTTGTATATGTATTTAGGACAAGAAAACACTCAAGAAACACAAACACATGGGAGTTCACGGCCCAAGAGCAATCTTAGGCCGTAAACTCCATTGTAATGGACAAAAGGGTGTTTTTAAGACACCTAAAGCCCTAGACCTTTTCATGGAATTGTTTCCCACTTAATTGAAGGACCAAAGCACATCAAAATCACTTACCAAAGTGAGTTTACGGCCAAGAAATGGTTCTTGGGCCGTAAACATGAAAGAATGGCACCAAAGTGTGCCTAATGTCTTCATATACTTGGAATAAAAGCCTAGAACTTATACCACCTATGCTTCAGGCTTGAAAACAACAAGAACACCATTCCAAAGGAGTTTACGGCCATAAACTCCAAAGGAAATGGCCTTAGGGCCGTAAACTCCTAAATGGAGTGTTTCTAGACCCTAAACCCCTTCAAGAATTGAACCACTAAGTTGGAATAATTCTAGGAATCATTTGGAACTTCAAAACACACAAAACACCCATGGTTGGGAGTTTACGGCCGTAAACTCAAGAGTTTACAACCATAAACTCCATGTGTGATGGTATATGGGGAGTAAACTCATATATGGGGTCCTTTGGAACCCTAAACACAAGTACCTTGTCCCACAATAGCTTAGATGCAATCCTTAGGGCTTAAAACACTTATGTAAAGTGTTTATTATGTCTAGGATGTCTTAACATTATCAATTAGTGATTTGAGACTAATTGAGTGCATATATGTGTGATTATATGTTCATTAGGATCGTAGTGTGTGTACAAGTCCTCGCTTGACACCTAGCAATCCTATACCGTTCAGTTCATCCCAATCACCAACTACAGGTGAGTTCATACCCCTTAATCAATGTTTTAAATGATTTTAAATGCTTTAATGGGGGGAATACAAGTAGAAAAATGTAACAACCCGAAATTCATATCCCTAAATGTAACCCTTCTCGCAACTCATTCCGATCATCCAATCGCCGTTTCTGATTTCGTTTCCGTTTCCGACCTTTTATTAAGTCGTTAATGTGGATTTTTATTTTATGACTTAATAAGTGTCTTTATAATCTTAGAACTCATTCTAACATCTCATATTAATGATCGGAACATTTCTAGAATCAACCATATCGGGTTACGGCAAATTGGCCGGGTGCGACCAAAAGCCCCGTCTAACGCTAGTATCGGGTAGAATTCTAACGTGTCCTGAAGTTGGACACTATTAAAAGTGATCCAAGTCTCCATTTTGAAGCTTTTGCTCCATTTTACAACTTTCACTCCAACCTCTCTCCTCAAACTAGATTTAAGGGTAAAAATCTCAAGTTTAAGGCTTCAAATAATCAAGGTACCTTCCCTAATTTGTTTTGCAACCTCTCTAGCCTTCAAATTCGAGTTTAACCCATGGATTAGGGCCATTACCATGATTTTATGGCCCTAGAACTATCCTAGGCCGTAAACTCATATAAATGGGGTTTTTGGAGCAATAAAACCCTTCCAAACTACAAATGGACCTTAGTTATGGCTAGATGACTTTATGGAATGAGCTTAGAATGCCTTGGACCCTAATTTAAAGCCGTGTATATGAGTTTACGGCCCTGGAAGGTGCCTAGGCCGTAAACACATATTTAAAGGGGTTTTAAGCCATTTAACCCTTCCAAGACACAAACAAGACTTAGATATGATTTTTAGAATATTGGAAATGGACCTAGAACACCTTAAACATAAATTTTGATGGGTTTGTGTGAGTTTACGGCCAAGGCTTGTTCTTGGGCCGTAAACTCCTTAAACTTGGGTGTAAACACATTTTCAAGGTATTAGAAAGCCATCCAACACCACCAAAAGCCTTGGAATAAATCATAGGACCAACCAAAAATAATTTAAGGGCTTTAAACATAACAAAACCTCACATATGAGATTTTACAGCCATAGAACATGCTCCATGGCCGTAAACTCCTAAAAGGATGTCAAATGGTGCCCAAAATTTATTTCTAGGCTTGTAGGAATTTTTAGAATCACATGTGATTAATTTTGGGACCTTAAAAACACTTATTCAAGGGGATATGAGAGTTTACAGCCATAGACCCCATGCCAAGGCCGTAAACTCCCTTAAGTGTTGTATTTGGTGATTTTAATCCATTCCAAGCCTTAGATAAAATAATTCCAAGCATTTCCAAGGGTTAATATCCATTTGTGACCCCTTAAACACCATAAACCACCCCCACCATGAGTTTACGGCCGTAAACTCATGGGGAATGGGTGTTTAGGCCGTAAACTTCATTAGGGAGTTTACTCTTGGGGAGTAAACTCAAATTCCAAGCCCCTCGCTTCAATTCCCGTCCGTAGATGTCACCCGGGTCGCTCCAAACGCTCGTTTTGAGGTGTTTAACCTCGTTGGAGTATAATGTTCCATATAATTAGTGATTGTAAATCTAATTAGATATATACAGACATTATTTCTTTTTACATAGGGACATCGCGAGTAATCAGGCCCCGAACCGACGTTTAGTGTTCGAAATCGTCGCATTTTCGAGTCCGGTGAGTTCATACCCCTACCCTTTTTCCGTGTTTTCAATGGTTTTTCAATGTTTTCAGGGGGGAATACAAGCAAAAAGTACAAGTGTATTTTGTACTTAAACTGATTTTCAACTCAATGGTTTTACTTACTAAATCTCTTGATTTCCAAAGATTTGTGGTAACTGACGTTTCGAATTGCAGGTTAAACATAGATTTCTTTTAAAAAGAGTTATAATTACATTCTTTTTGAATAAGAAATCATACTAATCATATTTAAGATCAACGAATACGAAAACGAATACGAATACGAATACGAAAACGAATACGAATACGAAAACGAATACGAATACGAATACGAATACGAATATGAATACGAATACGAATACGAATACGAATACGAATACGAAAACGAATACGAATATGAAAACGAATACGAATATGAAAACAAATACGAATACGAATACGAATACGAATACGAATACGAATTCGAATTCGAATACGAATACGAACACGAATACAACTACGAATGCGAAATGACGCCTTTGGTTGACACTAAGACTTCGAAAATACAGTTAGTGTACTCCTTGAGTGTCACTAGAGTTTCGAATCTGATACGAAAACACGCCTCTGGACCTCTACTGAGTTTCAAATATATTCGCCTCAGAATGTCGACAGAGCTTCGAATACACAACTAATATACTCATTTGGAAATCAGCAGAACTTCGAAAATACTGTAATGCACGCTTCTGTGTGATTAATATTCGAAAATACAACTAAGTTAGTAGATTATAGTCATCCGAATGTAGAATAACTAAGGGTTTAGAACACATAACTAAAACTACTCACATGGTAATTACTAGTACTTCGAAATCAGACTTAAGAACTAAACACCACACATAGGAAAATATGGGATTTTCCTGGGATAACATTACAATCAATAACAAACCTAGATACAAATAGACAACTCAACACATAGTAAAATATGGGATTTTCCTGGGTAGCATAACAGCACATAAAGGGATAACGTAACAAACGAATAACTAAAATTAAAAGGAAAATATGGGATTTTCCTGGAACGACATAACCAACTGTTTTCGAAATTGTAACAAAAGATAACCAAACCGTTTTCATAAGGAAATATGGGATTTTCTTGATCAACAACTTTTCCAGAAAGTAAAGGAACTCATTCTTTTCAAAACTAAACCGCTTATGAACTCACCAACTTTATGCTGATTTTCAAACCGCTTGTATTCTCAGGTCAGCGTTAGACAGGTACACCGCAACCATTTGGAGAAGACGGAGCGTCCTGAAGACTCGTCTTTACTTTTGTTTATATTACATATGTAAAACACTTGTATAACTTTTCCTTCAAACTGATGTAAACAATATCATGTAATGTAATGTTTTGTGTTTACTGTTTTCCTATGTGCATTGGATTTGATACTCAACATGGAGTCAACCCCGGAAATGTTTCCGCCTTCGGTTTTCGGGGTGTGACAGATTGGTATCAGAGCCCTTGTTTATAGTGAACTGGTATACCAAAGCTTACATGGTATAAGAATATAAACATTAAAGGGCCTAAGTGCTCTGAACTAAAACTATACTCTACGAATATAAGTATTTTCTAAAAGTATACAAGTATACCGACCGTCGAGATCCGTAACTACAAGTAGAACAAAACATAAGTAAATGGGTGTTGTACACTGCAGTTAAACCTGAGCAGTTATGTAGTCGTGTCTAGGATCAATATAGCCTGGCCAACTATATTCATTCGAGACACGGCCAACATGTGTTTGGGAGTGACTGCGGTATGCAACATGCCTAAAACTTACTCTAATACCACAAACATCGAACCAGCGTCGTAACGAACCATGAAATACTATGGGAGTATTTCTCGAGCCGATCCTTTGTAGAAATCCTCGTATACGCGTTGTTCCTTGATCATTCCCTTAGCGATAAATCATTTGCTTTGATAACTCTTTCCTGCTTTATCGCTTAATATGGTGCTATATCTGTATTGATGAGATATTCCCTGATCCATATCTCTTGATTCAGTTCAGAGGACTTATGATCCTCTCTTTCCTGATCTTTTTAGATCAAGATGTCTCCGAGGAAAAGACCCAGCTCAAAGAACACCAACAACCTTCCGCCGCCACCACCTCCTCTTCAAATCGATCTAGAAACACTTCAGGCAACCATTTCTGCCACCATATCAGCTCTTCTACCTCAACTAAACCCCAATGGTTCAGGAGGTGGTTCCCAAAACCAAAACCAAGAAGCTAATCAAGGACACCGGAAGGAGTGTTCCTATAAAGACTTTATGAATGCAAAACCCACATTCTTCGATGGCACAGGGGGTATCATTGCTCTAACTCGGTGGTTAGAGAAAATCGAATCTATCTTCGAGATTTGCGCCTGTTCGGAATCTGATAAGGTGAAATTTGCCGCCTGTGCGCTCACTGATAAGGCTAATGCTATTGGATGGGAAGTTATGAAGGAACTACTACGTGCGGAGTATTGCCCTCGGGGTGAAATCCAGAAGCTGGAAAATGAGTTATGGAACCTGAAGATGAAAGGTTCCGATATCGTCGCTTACACTTCAAGATTTGATGACTTCGCACTTCTTTGTCCGGGAATGGTTACCCCGGAAAGCAAAAAGGTAGAAAGGTTCATCTGGGGATTAACCCAGCCAACAAAAGGGAATGTTATAGCAGCAAAGCCAAATACCTATGACAGCGCCAAGTGTTTGGCACAAACTTTGATCGATCACAATGATGATCAAGAGGAAGCAGGCACCACTCCCGAGCCAACAGAAAAGAGTGGCGAGAAAAGAAAGTTTTGGAGAAAGAAGAAGAAGAGTCGATCTTCCCCAGAACCCTCAAGGAAACAATAAATAGTGGCAGTCCACGCTGCCACTATCCCTGCTGTTGTTTTTGTGGTCAATTCCACATCTCAAGCACCTGTTACCAATTATGTCGGTACCCTCCCGTGGTGCGACCGATGTAACTACCACCATCGCATCCCTGGTCCTGGTCGTGCAAAGTTCTATAGAAGTTGTGGCCAGGAAGCTCACCTCGCACGAACCTACAAAATCCCAACCCCGTCAACTAGTCAAGCTTCCAGAGCAGGTATTGGTCAAACCTGCTACAGCTGTGGAGAGGTCGGGCACTATAAGCGAAACTGTCCAAAGACAGTAACGTCTGGCAACACCGGGAGAGTCCTAACTATGGGGCAAGAAAGGACAGCCGCCGATCCCACCGTTGCCACATGTATATTTTCCCTTGTTAAATTTATATGCTGGTGATTCTTTTCGATTCTGGTACCGAAAGAAATTCGTTAATCATCCATTTGAACATCTTCTAACCCCGTCGTTTGCGAGTAACCGACTATGTATATCTTCGAGATGGTTATCACATGAGAGCGAGATCGCTTGTGTTGTATCCGTAGATTGTATTCTCAATCCGAGCGATATTCTTTTCCCATTCGACCTAGTGGCAAACTTTTTATGAGATGCTTTGATGTCACCTTTAGCATGTAATGACTAAGTCTCATTCATGCTGTCTTTCCTAGTTTCGAGAAAGCCATTCGTTCCAACCTTCCTCCGACTCGACTTTCATGATCTTCGTACATTAAAGCTTAAAAAGTCTTTCCATGTATTTCTCGTCCGAGTGATCATCGAGAAACGATAAGTCTACGATTCTTTCCTCGATACTGTTTCCAAAGAATTCTTGAGAATTCTTTCCGAACGCATAGTTCAGTCTCACATCGACCTAATCCCGGGAAATTTCCTCGTAGCCAAATCTCAGTGAGCGATGTGTGCAAGTCAGCAATCAGGGCTTGATACGATCACTACGAGGTAGTAGTGGCGCCCTTCGGTCGAACCATTTCCTTGGTCATGTAGATAAATAAAGCAGTCATATTCGTAAACCCAACCAAAAGCAAAGGCAATAAAGAATTAGTCGACACCGGGAACACCCATGGAAACCTGTCGAATCTTGGGATTGCGTCGACTATAATCGTAAACCCATGTAGAAATTTCCCTTAGAACCATCGGACCCTTAGTTACTCTGCCATGTGAAATTGTACCCACTTGTTGGAGGTTTTACCCTGGAAAGACATAGTATGCCTTGGGAAGTACGGAAAACTTAACCTGTGGAACCTTAGACCCTTTGAGATCTTCGTTAGGAATCAATTCCATAGCCCTCTCCGAGCTATCTTCAAGACTCAGTAGCAACCATCTGGTGTTCCGCACCTTTATTCGTAAGGCTTGCCGACCTGATCAAACCCTAGTAAATTCCTTTGAGGAGATGAAAACCAATGAAAACCCGAACCTTCGTGTCTGAATCAATTGAGATTGTGGATTGAGAGGTTAACCATGCGTAACAAAGCCACAACCTGACAGTGAGGGTTCGCTAGAATGTTAAGCGGAGACCCGAAGCAGTAGATTCATCCTTATATCTCTTTTCACTTCGTGATCTGTATGCGAATCTTTGAATTTCGTGGATTCAGAGAATTTCGGGACGAAATTCCCTCTAACGGGGGGATAATGTAACAACCCGAAATTCATATCCCTAAATGTAACCCTTCTCGCAACTCGTTCCGATCATCCAATCGCCGTTTCTGATTTCGTTTCCGTTTCCGACCTTTTATTAAGTCGTTAATGTGGATTTTTATTTTATGACTTAATAAGTGTCTTTATAATCTTAGAACTCATTCTAACATCTCATATTAATGATCGGAACATTTCTAGAATCAACCATATCAGGTTACGGCAAATTGGCCGGGTGCGACCAAAAGCCCCGTCTAACGCTAGTATCGGGTAGAATTCTAACGTGTCCTGAAGTTGGACACTATTTAAAGTGATCCAAGTCTCCATTTTGAAGCTTTTGCTCCATTTTACAACTTTCACTCCAACCTCTCTCCTCAAACTAGATTTAAGGGTAAAAATCTCAAGTTTAAGGCTTTAAATCATCAAGGTACCTTCCCTAATTTGTTTTGCAACCTCTCTAGCCTTCAAATTCGATTTTAACCCATGGATTAGGGCCATACCATGAGTTTACGGCCCTAGAACTATCCTAGGCCGTAAACTCATATAAATGGGGTTTTTGGAGCAATAAAACCCTTCCAAACTACAAATGGACCTTAGTTATGGCTAGATGACTTTATGGAATGAGCTTAGAATGCCTTGGACCATAATTTAAAGCCTTGTATATGAGTTTACGGCACTGGAAGGTGCCTAGGCCGTAAACACATATTTAAAGGGGTTTTAAGCTATTTAACCCTTCCAAGACACAAACAAGACTTAGATATGATTTTTAGAATATTGGAAATGGACCTAGAACACCTTAAACATAAATTTTGATGGGTTTGTGTGAGTTTATGGCCAAGGCTTGTTCTTGGGCCGTAAACTCCTTAAACTTGGGTGTAAACACATTTTCAAGGTATTAGAAAGCCATCCAACACCACCAAAAGCCTTGGAATAAATCATAGGACCAACCAAAAATAATTTAAGGGCTTTAAACATAACAAAACCTCACATATGAGAGTTTATGGCCATAGAACATGCTCCATGGCCGTAAACTCCTAAAAGGATGTCAAATGGTGCCCAAAATTTATTTATAGGCTTGTAGGAATTTTTAGAATCACATGTGATTAATTTTGGGACCTTAAAAACACTTATTCAAGGGGATATGAGAGTTTACGGCCATAGACCCCATGACAAGGCCGTAAACTCCCTTAAGTGTTGTATTTTGTGATTTTAATCCATTCCAAGCCCTAGATAAAATTATTCCAAGCATTTCCAAGTGTTAATATCCATTTGTGACCCTTTAAACACCATAAACCACCCCACCATGAGTTTACGGCCGTAAAATCATGGGGAATGGGTGTTTAGGCTGTAAACTTCATTAGGGAGTTTACTCTTGCGGAGTAAACTCAAATTCCAAGCCCCTCGCTTCAATTCCCGTCCGTAGATGTCACCCGGGTCGCTCCAAACGCTCGTTTTGAGGTGTTTAACCTCGTTGGAGTATAATGTTCCACATAATTAGTGATTGTAAATCTAATTAGATATATACAGATATTATTTGTTTTTACATAGGGACATCGCAAGTAATCAGGCCCCGAACCGACGTTTAGTGTCCGAAATCGTCGCATTTCCGAGTCCGGTGAGTTCATACCCCTACCCTTTTTCCGTGTTTTCAATGGTTTTTCAATGTTTTCAGGGGGGAATACAAGCAAAAAGTACAGGTGTATTTTGTACTTAAACTGATTTTCAACTCAATGGTTTTACTTACTAAATCTCTTGATTTCCAAAGATTTTCAACTCAATGGTTTTTCAATGTTTTCAGGGGGGGAATACAAGCAAAAAGTACAAGTGTATTTTGTACTTAAACTGATTTTGTACTTAAACTGATTTTCAACTCAATGGTTTTACTTACTAAATCTCTTGATTTCCAAAGATTTGTGGTAACTGACGTTTCGAATTGCAGGTTAAACATAGATTTCTTTTAAAAAGAGTTATAATTACATTCTTTTTGAATAAGAAATCATACTAATCATATTTAAGATCAACGAATACGAAAATGAATACGAATACGAATACGAAAACGAATACGAATACGAATACGAATACGAATACGAATACGAAAACGAATACGAATACGAATACGAATACGAATACGAATACGAATACGAAAACGAATACAAATACGAAAATGAATACGAATACGAATACGAATACGAATACGAATATGAATACGAATTCGAATACGAATACGAACACGAATACGACTACGAATGTGAAATGACGCCTTTGGTTGACACTAAGACTTCGAAAATACAGTTCGTGTACTCCTTGAGTGTCACCAGAGTTTCGAATCTGATACGAAAACTCGCCTCTGGACCTCTACTGAGTTTCAAATATATTCGCCTCAGAATGTAGACAGAGCTTCGAATACACAACTAATATACTCATTTGGAAATCAGTAGAACATCGAAAATACTGTAATGTACGCTTCTGTGTGATTCCAAATATTCGAAAATACAACTAAGTTAGTAGATTATAGTCATCCGAATGTAGAATAACTAAGGGTTTAGAACACATAACTAAAACTACTCACATGGTAATTACTAGTACTTCGAAATCAGACTTAAGAACTAAACACCACACATAGGAAAATATGGGATTTTCCTGGGATAACATTACAATCAGTAACAAACCTAGATACAAATAGACAACTCAACACATAAGAAAATATGGGATTTTCCTAGGTAGCATAACAGCACATAAAGGGATAACGTAACAAACGAATAACTAAAATTAAAAGGAAAATATGGGATTTTCCTGGAATGACATAATCAACTGTTTTCGAAATTGTAACAAAGGATAACCAAACCGTTTTCATAAGGAAATATGGGATTTTATTGATCAACAACTTTTCCAGAAAGTAAAGGAACTCATTCTTTTCAAAACTAAACCGCTTATGAACTCACCAACTTTATGCTGATTTTCAAACCGCTTGTATTCTCAGGTCAGCGTTAGACAGGTACACCGCAAACATTTGGAGAAGACGGAGCGTCCTGAAGACTCGTCTTTACTTTTGTTTATATTACATATGTAAAACACTTGTATAACTTTTCCTTCAAACTGATGTAAACAATATCATGTAATGTAATGTTTTGTGTTTACTGTTTTACTATGTGCATTGGATTTGATACTCAACATGGAGTCAACCCCGAAAATGTTTCCGCCTTCGGTTTTCGGGGTGTGACAAAAACAGTATGTTATTAAATCATTTGTGTGTATTTTATAACTGTGTTTTCACTCAATAGATTTCACATATTTCAAAAGGAGTCACGTGAAATGGTTTTGTATCTTAAAATACCTTGATAACAAAAGTATTAGTTTTGAAATGTTTATTAAAATGACATCAAGTCATTGTTAGTTATTGTTCAAAATCCATAAGATGTCTTACAAAACCATTTTTCATTCTTGAACTAAACTATGCATATACACTTATATTTTCTTATATATGTATTAATGTTATAGTTTACATCTTTCATTTAGTTTCTCACACCCTTGAGTAGTAAGAGTGTATAAACATACTTGAACAACTAATTACCTTACAGTAAATTATCATAGGGATAATCTGAAGATATCAAACATTATTCCTATTACAAGGAATCACACAAGAGTCAGTTCATTCATGAGTCTTTACTAGTACATTTCCTGATACATGAGTACCTTTGCATATGCTTACATGATACATGAATACGCTTACAAGAACACATTACATGAGTACCTTTACGCAAATACAATTACCTGTGTATACTACATGAATACTTGAAACTCGATTCGTAACGATGATTTATTAGTACCTTCAGTAAACCATTCCAGCCCATCCCAGTTCAATGGGAGTCAGTTACGGGACTAACCATTCCTGGAACCTATTGTTCGCTACAGAGGTTAATTGGACAATCTTCGGATGTTCATAAGGTTATCTAATTCGCTTATAGCAAGGTAGAGTCAGTTACGGGACTAACCATTCCTGGAACCTACTGTTCGCCATAGAGGTTAATTGGACAATCTTCGGATGTTCATTGGGTTGTTATTACATATATTAGGAGACAGTTACAAGAGTAACCATTCCTGGAACCTACCGTTCGCTACAGAGGTTAATTGAACAATCTTCGGATGTTCATTAGCTTATTTACTTCGACTACATCGATGTAAAGTCAGTTACGGGACTAACCACTCCTGGAATCTACTGTTCGCCACAGAGGTTAAATTGAACAATCTTCGGATGTTCATTAGGTTATATCTTTCGCTTCAGCGATGTTGTGTTATCCCTGGTAACCCAAGGGTAATACTTTCATGGTTATATTTTCCTATTTACTTTATTTTGTGATATATTTGTTGGATAAGGTGTCTAAGTCCATAACTATTTCTGGTATGTACTTGACCCGACCCGGCATGGTCCATTTGGGTTGCATGGCACCATGCAATTGGATAGACTAAATGAGAGAAATAACACTTGGAGATTATTAATATATTATAAGTTCTAATATATTAATAATATTATTTGATTAGTTTGATCAATAATTAATTTAGAATTAATTAAGTGGTCAAGAGAGAACTAATTAAATATATGAGTTGATTATGTAAATCATCCATATCTTGTATAGTGGGCTAAGAGGCTCCATGGATTATCAAGTTGGGTTCTACCCATAGGATACTCCATGGATGCTCCATGGGAGTTACAAACCCATGGGTCATGGAAATGAAGAGTCATGACACATTAAGGGTTTACATGGTGTAACCCTAGATGTGTCAACACTATATAAGAATCATATTCTCCTCCAAAATCGGCTACACTAAGAAAACAAGAAGGCTTGGCCGATTTCAAGAAGTGTGTGTTCTCTCATAAGTTTTTTCCAAGAGCATTTGGTGTTGTGTGAAGCATTTGAGGCATCACACTTGGGGTGCTAGGCTCACAAGGTTTCAAGGAACACAAGCAACAACAAGGTAAGTTATTCTATCTATTATTCAAGTTAAAATTGTTCCCCATGTATGCTAGATAGGAGTATAGCCTTGGAATTCAACTTAGCATGATAATTAGACAAACATAGATCCAAGGTTATTAGGGTTGCATGTACACTTAGGAAGTGTTAGAATGCTCAAAACCCATCAGTGGTATCAGAGCCTAGGCTTGTTTGTTTGTTATTTCTGCTTAAAAGTTGAAGAAAGTCGAAAAAACTTGCTGTCTGACTGCTGGACTCGTCGAGTCCATGGGGGGACTCGTCGAGTTCACTTGTATCTTCAACCCACTCGTCGAGTAGGTTCATGCACTCGACGAGTAGGGTCGACAGAGTGCAGAATTTCGACTTCAGTTGCTGGAAATGGATTGGATACATTACCCTAAATTGTTTTGGTACTTGAAAAACTTGTTTTAGATGGTGTAATGTATTTGCTAACTCATTTACAACAACTAGTTATCAAAATTACAAAGTTTAATGTGATTTTGATTCTTGAAGGTGATCATATTCATATTCTTGTTCTTATGATGTTTAGATGATCATAGGAATTATTTGTAACCTATGTGGTAGTTTAATTCTTGATCATAATGTGTTTTAATGGAGTCCATAACTTGTCCTCAAGTTATGGAAAACCAAAAGTCTCTTGGATTAAAAACCATTAAAAGAACACAAGAGTTAAGAAAAATGAAAAGTCCTCATTTTATTACTCTATTAAACTCATAAGTTACAAGAAATGAAAAGTTTTGAAAGTTTACAAAACTTGCCCTCAAGTTTTGGAACAAGTAAAGTTAAGTTAAAACTATAGTTCCAACCCTTAGAATTTTAAAAGTTAAAATTCAACCCTTATACTTATATTATTATGATTTAATAATTATATATATATATATATATATATATATATATATATATATATATATATATATATATGTATAAGAACAAAGTCGTCTTACCGCTAGTACGCCTCATTCACGAAGCCGGTCTATAAGGTGGGTATAAGGTTGTTGCCTATAAAATGGTGACTTAATGGGTGTCCACTCTCACCCACCGCTTGTTTGACCGGTGGAGGGTCGTTAGCCGAACGGGTAAGACAAGGACTTACAAATTCTCATTCAAAGTATGATGAATATTATAAAGTAACTAAATGTTTTATTAAATTCCCAATCTTAGTTACTTTAGGAAAAATGTGAATAAGGTTCTATTCCATGAAATTACACTTTACACTTTGATTAAGTCGTTGGTGGAGCGTGTGTGGTTAACCGCCACACTAACTTGGACTTAACAAGGTAGGTAAAGGGTGACTTAGGGTTTATTATAGTATCGATGAAGCGTGTGTGGTTTACCGGCACATCGATTGAGTGATAAACTTTAAGGGTACCAAGTGATTTGCATGGTTACTTCACACGTCGTTTTGTGATCCTCGGTATCCCAGTCACAAAACTTGGAGGGCACACTCGAGATTGAAACATGCCTTTGAAAAGTTCATTGAATCTCAAAGAATCTAGGAATTTCTAAGAACCATTCAAAAACCTAATACTTAAATATTGCGGTTTTCGTGGTGGAAATTGGTGAATCGTCATTCACCTACCTTTCAAATATGATATAGCTTAGATTACGGCATACCTCTTCTAAGTTATATTATATTGTGATTGGATCCTAGCCTTAATATTACATTTGGGTGTTTTATTAAGGACTCTCTTATATCTAAACTAACCTTATTCTCTTCTCTTCAGATGTCTTTCAACAATGCTTCTGGCTCTAATCCTAATGGCTCCTTTACCCTTATGAACTTGTGTGGGAAAGTCACCTTTGATGGATCCAACTTCAATGAATGGATCAGAAACATCAGAATGATTACCCGCTACGAGGACAAAGAATATGTCCTTGACAAGGAGCTTAAGGAGATTAATGAGACCACTGCAACTCCTCAGGAGATCGCTGACTTTCGGGCACATGAAAGGGATGCTACGAAAGTGGCTTGCATCATGATGGCCACGATAACAGCGGAACTCCAAAATTCTTATGAGGATTTCTACCCTTATGAAATGCACCAAGATTTGATGGAAAGATACCATCAAAGTGCAAGACAAGAGAGGTATGAAATCATCTGCTCCATGATAACAACCATGATGAAGGACGGGGAATCCGTCACGAGCCACATGCAGAAAATGCAAAGGTATGTGGATCGTTTGCTGAAGCTTAATGTGAACTTCCCTGAGGAGCTTGCAATAGATATCATTTTGCACTCCTTACCATCGTGCTATGATCAATTCCGCATGACATATCACATGAACAAGGAAGAAGTCACCCTCAGCAAACTTCAGGGACTTCTCAAGACCGCAGAAACGGGTCTTAAGGGGAAGTCGGTTGCTATCACTCCTACTCCAAACTCAACTCCGGTTTTGGCAATCGGGAAAAGTCGAGGGAGGAAGAGAAAGAGATCTTCGAAGGGTACCAAGGCTCGGACCCTTGATGGCTCTTCTTCAAGTGGAACCAAGAAAGGTTTCATTACTCCTTCTTCTGACCCAAAAGAGGCTGAATGCTTCTATTGCCATGAAAAGGCTCATTGGAAGCGGAACTGCCCAAAGTACCAGTAGGATGTGAAGGATGGGAAAGTCAAACCCAACCATGCAGGTATTTACACTATCATTTCTAATAACTCACCCCATTCTAAATCTTGGGTCCTTGATACCGGTTGTGGTATTCATATTTGTTGTGACTTGCAGGGACTAAGAAGAAGTGAGGATGTGGAGCAAGGAAGAATAAACTTGATCATGGGGAATAGGAAAGCTTCACCTGTCACCAAGATTGGAGTTTATACTTTATCGCTAAGTAGTGGGTTTAGTTTAGATTTGAATAAATGTTGTTACTCGCCAGGAATGGCAAGAAATATTATTTCCTTTCATGCTTTGTACAAACAAGGGTTTACCTTTTCGTTTAATAATGAAGTTGGTTCTATTGATGCTTTCTTTAATAATGTTCTTTATTTTAAAGCATTACCTTGTGATGGTGTGTATGAAGCTGTGTCTGTTGTAGATAACTTAGGAAATAATGTTTTGTGTATTGATTCTACTACTAATAATAACTTGGATAAAGCATCATTATGGCATTGTCGCCTTGGACATATAAGCAAGAAACGCATAGGCCAACTCCAAAAGGATGGATTCTTGGAGTCGTTTGACCTTAAGTCAGATGATACTTGCGAATCATGCTTACTTGGAAAAATGACAAAGTCACCCTTCACAGGCTCGTGTGAAAGGGGTGAAGGTTTGTTGGACCTTATACACACGGATGTGTGTGGACCATTCAAACATGCCACAAGGGATGCTAATCGTTATTATTTGACTTTTACTGATGATTACAGTAGATATGGATATGTCTACTTAATCAAACATAAGTCAGAGACTTTCGAGAGGTTTAAGGAATTTAAACAGGAAGTCAAGAATCAATTGGGCAGGAACATTAAGATGCTTCGATCCGATCGAGGAGGTGAGTATCTTAGTTCAGAGTTCCTTGACTATCTTAGGGAATGTGGGATTGTCTCACAATTGACACCTCCCAGGACACCACAGTTGAATGGTGTGGCTGAGAGGCGTAATCGAACCTTGTTAGATATGGTTCGTTCCATGATGAGTCGAGCTTCGCTACCAATCTCATTCTGGGGGTATGCCTTAGAGACTGCCGCCCATATTCTTAATCTAGTCCCTAGAAAGAAAGTTGCCAAAACTCCTCACGAGATTTGGACTGGTAAAGTACCTAAACTAGACCACATCAAGATTTGGGGTTGCGAGGCTTTCGTGAGACGCGAGACTCATGATAAGCTCGAACCTCGAAGCGAGAGGTGTATTTTCATCGGTTACCCACAACAATCCTTTGGTTACCTCTTCTACAGACCCAGTGACAATGTGGTCTTTGTAGCAAGAAGAGGAGTCTTTAGAGAAAGAGAGTTTATAAGCCAAGGAGACAGTGGGAGGCAAATTGATCTTGAAGAAATTCAAGAATCAAGTGGTGAAGGAACTTCAAACTCTAGCCCTCAACTTGAGGAGGAAACTCCTGTTGAGCCAATTGACAAACCTGTACCTCTGAGGCGTTCCACGAGAGTTAGGAGTGCACCTGAGCATTACTATGGATTCCATATTACTGCAGAAGGTGAGACACTTATTAGTGATGGGACACTAGTAAGTCAGGATGACCCTAACAGCTACGAGGAAGCCATGGCAGGCCCCGAGTCTGCTAAATGGAAAGAGGCTATGGATAGCGAGATACAATCCATGTATGACAATCAAGTTTGGAACTTGGTTGAAAATGTACCAGGTCGAAAGACAGTAGGGTGCAAATGGGTCTTCAAGAAGAAAACCGACATGGATGGTAAAGTACACACTTATAAGACTAGACTGGTTGCAAAGGGCTTCTCTCAAATTCCTGGAGTGGATTATGATGAGACCTTTTCTCCGGTAGCCAAGATTAAGTCTATTCGGGTTCTGTTAGCCATAGCTGCATTTCATGACTATGAAATATGGCAGATGGATGTCAAAATCGCTTTCCTTAATGGAAAGTTGGCTGAAGATGTTTACATGAGTCAGCCAGAAGGTTTTGTCAGCAGCAAGTACCCTAATAGAGTGTGTAAGCTTGAGAAATCCATCTATGGATTAAAGCAAGCACCTCGCAGATGGAATCTTTGCTTTGATGAGAAGGTCAAGGAATTTGGCTTTACTAGGAGTGAAGATGAATCTTGTGTGTATGTCAAGGCTAGTGGGAGTATAGTCAGTTTTTTGGTATTGTATGTGGATGACATACTACTCATAGGAAACGACATTCCAACCCTGCAGGAAGTAAAGTCCTGGCTTGGGAAGTGTTTCGCTATGAAGGACCTTGGTGAAGCTGCCTATATTTTAGGGATAAGGATCTTGAGAGATCAGAGTAAAAGACTAATTGGACTTAGTAAGAGTACCTACTTGGATAAGGTGCTGAAGAGATTCAGCATGCAGGACTCCAAGAAAGGAGAGTTGCCCATCCAGAGTAACGCCAAATTGAGTAAGTCACAAAGCCCTAGCACTGAGGCTGAGATAGCAGAAATGAGTCGAATACCTTATGCTTCGGCTGTAGGATCGATCATGTATGCTATGACGTGTACTCGACCTGATGTAGCCTTTGCCCTAAGCATGGTTAGCAGGTTTCAGGGGAACCCTGGCAAGGCACACTGGACTGCGGTAAAGAATATTCTCAAGTACTTACGAAGGACTAAGGACTGGGTCCTTACCCTCGGTAGGAGTGATGACTTGAGAGTAGTAGGGTACAGTGATGCTAGCTTCCAGACTGATAGGGATAATTTCCGCTCTCAGTCAGGCTGGGTCTTTACCCTAAACGGAGGAGCAATTTCTTGGAAGAGTTCCAAGCAAGAGACAGTGGCAGATTCTACTTGTGAATCAGAGTATATTGCTGCTAGCGAGGCAGCAAAGGAGGCGATATGGCTGAAGAACTTCATTGGAGACCTTGGAGTTGTACCAGCTATTAAAGAGCCAATGGAAATTTTCTGTGATAGTGAAAGTGCTGTTGCCTTAGCCAAGGAACCAAGGGATCATGGGAGATCCAGACACATCGACAGAAAATACCATTTCATCAGACATCGGATCGAAGAAGGACTCCTCGTGGCAAAGAGGGTATCATCAGATGAGAATCCGGCAGATCCCCTCACAAAGGGACTGACTCGGGTTAAGCATCTTCAGCATGCTCGGAGCATAGGGCTGAAGGATGATATTAGATTTAGTAGTTAGATAACCTCGAAATTTGTAAAGTGTAATTGACATTTGATGATGAATAAAAAATGTTTTATTTATGAGTAAGGTGTTGCTATCTCTTGTCGATCGTTTACTATATTTCTTTTGCATGTTTTGACTTCCAGAATAATTTTTGTTTGGTATAACATATTATTCAAACCTCCACAGTCAGTCATATGTCGGAAGTAGGTATGAATCAAGACTGTCATGTTTGGTTGTAGAGGTCTTGGACAAGGCTACAACAATCATGAGTGCTCATAAGTTCTGAGCATTGGACTCAACCCACGCTCACTGAAATCACTTCATGGAATTCTATCTCGAGTGATCGTGAGACGGTAATATCGTATAAGTCTTCAAACCTAGAGATATGATTTGTTACTTACAAGTTGGTTATGCATTGATTGTACGAAAACGCATTGGTAACTCGATGTTATAAATCGTGCTCTTGTGTGTAATTCAATGAGTGGTAGAACAAACATATGAGTCGAAGTTTATCTGTTCCTTCTTGGATTAGAAGCTGATATCTGGGCCCCTCGATGATTTTGTTTTGACCCATGTACCGGGCCCGGTCAGAACTAAGTTGATGTCTTCAATTAAGTTCTATGTCAAACAAATCGGAAATCGGGAAACAAATGCTGGACAATAAGCAAGACAATGTTCCATGTATTTGTCCGGCTGATATCTAGAACAGAGGATTATATGATCACTTATCTTAAATGGCGTACCATCATCTTCTCAGTTCCGAGAAACCTTGAAAAGAGCTACGATTGTCGATCGGTTCCTGAAGTCATACTTGCAGTAATAGTTATTAGACTTATCCAAGTGGGAGACTGTTGGATAAGGTGTCTAAGTCCATAACTATTTCTGGTATGTACTTGACCCGACCCGGCATGGTCCATTTGGGTTGCATGGCACCATGCAATTGGATAGACTAAATGAGAGAAATAACACTTGGAGATTATTAATATATTATAAGTTCTAATATATTAATAATATTATTTGATTAGTTTGATCAATAATTAATTTAGAATTAATTAAGTGGTCAAGAGAGAACTAATTAAATATATGGGTTGATTATGTAAATCATCCATATCTTGTATAGTGGGCTAAGAGGCTCCATGGATTATCAAGTTGGGTTCTACCCATAGGATACTCCATGGATGCTCCATGGGAGTTACAAACCCATGGGTCATGGAAATGAAGAGTCATGACACATTAAGGGTTTACATGGTGTAACCCTAGATGTGTCAACACTATATAAGAATCATATTCTCCTCCAAAATCGGCTACACTAAGAAAACAAGAAGGCTTGGCCGATTTCAAGAAGTGTGTGTTCTCTCATAAGTTTTTTCCAAGAGCATTTGGTGTTGTGTGAAGCATTTGAGGCATCACACTTGGGGTGCTAGGCTCACAAGGTTTCAAGGAACACAAGCAACAACAAGGTAAGTTATTCTATCTATTATTCAAGTTAAAATTGTTCCCCATGTATGCTAGATAGGAATATAGCCTTGGAATTCAACTTAGCATGATAATTAGACAAACATAGATCCAAGGTTATTAGGGTTGCATGTACACTTAGGAAGTGTTAGAATGCTCAAAACCCATCAATATTCACCTAAGCGATGAGTTAGACTAGTTACTGTTTGTAGTAGTCAAAAAGAAGGAAAAACTATCATTTTATTTACAAAACATTCGAGTCTTGGTAGAAGACTGCATCTCACACTGATAGAAAATAAGGGATTTTCTAGGGTTTTCATACTTACATCAACATTTTCAATTAAAGGTTTACATGGCCTTCATGACAGATTTTCATAAACAAGACAATGACACTTAAATACTTATGAATTAACCAGCTTTAAAGCTGATACTCTCTTTCAAAATAACTTGTATTCTCAGGTCAACAGTAGACAGGTACGATGGCCAGGTTTTGAGATGACAGAGCAGACAAGTCTCGTCTTTTATTTTGATTGTATATTTTGGTGTCTTACTATAATGAAAGAACACACATGTATTAAAACTTTACTTATAATGCAATGGATGATGTTGTTGCTTGTTTATTATATTACTCTGTTGTGATACTGTACATGACGTCCTCCACCCCTGAACGTGTCCGCCGTTCGTGGTTTTGGGGTGTGACAGATTGGTATCAGTGCATTGTTTATAGTGAATAAAGTATATCAACCCATAAAAGATATACTAACTATAAATACATCGGGATTAAAACACTCTGTCTAAGAGTTATACTTTTAAATAATAAAATATTTAACAAAGTATACGTGCCTGCATTCATACTAAAATCAGTGTCACAACGACAAGAACAAAAGTATTACGATTATTGAATATCACAAGTAAGCCTGGGGATATATGGTCAGTCTTGGGAATGGCATAGCCTGATCAACTATGCTGGTCCGAGGAGTGATTAGCATATGCCTAAGAATGGTTGTGATATGGCAAAAAGTCTAAAAACTTACCAACACAACCATAAAGAAATACCATAGGGGTATTTGGTCTTACTGTAATTATCTTAGTTAGTTCGTCTATTTTAGCTATTTCTTATATCCATTTTCTCGCGTAGATTAAAATGGCTGGATTTCACCATGGCGATCCGTACTTCCCAAACCAAGGCAATGCTGGTTGGCTAGAGGCAGAACCAGAAGATGATCACCCAATCCCTTTGGATGATCACCATGCTGAGGGTTTTTCTGATAGTTCTGACTCGGAGCCAAAAGTCAACAACCTACCCCCAAATGCTCAAAACCCAAACCTGAACCCCCGCCCTGTGTTTCAAGGACCCACACCTCTGTGGGCCACTAACTTGATTACTTGGATTCATGAACAGGGTCAGCCCATTCCTTACAAAGGAGACCGAAGTTTCTACAACCTCACCGAAGGAGGTTCTGCTGATAGAGTCCTACCAATCATGGTGCGTAGGATTTCTCGGAACTCGATAATGGCTCAGGCGACTATCAATCAAGTCTTGGAAGTTGACGCCAACTCTGGTGTTAACACTGTCCACATTCGCCAACTAGAGTCTGCTCATGAAAGGACTCTGGTCCGCAATGCAAATCTACAGAGGGAACTTGATGAAACCCAAGCTGAAGTTAGAGAAATTCGAGCTCAGCAAGCAAGGTCGGACAGGCGTATAGGGGACATTGAACGTCTACTGTCGGGATTGAGGACTCATGCTAGCAGTTCTCGTCGCCGATAGAATCTCGTCGACTCATCTTTTGGATATAACCTAGTTTATGTAAAACTTTGGTCTAATTTCCTATCTGTATAAATCTTAGACCTGTAGGTCTTGATCTAGTCTTAATTCTGTCAAAATCTTCCATCTTGTTTGATGTAAGGCCTACTTCTAGGCCATTTTTCCCGAACTTGTTACATCTGTAATTCCAGTATTCTTGACAGATATCTAATCTTATGGAAATTATTATCCAAATGCTATCTTCCTCATTTAGTCATACTATTCCTTCTGTTGTTGGGCTATGGGGATTTAGTCCATGAGACACATTCATTAATCATTAATTCTTATCCATTTCGTCATCTTTTAAACGTATAGCTAAAGATGCCGCCACGCAGGAATCCAAGGCGAAACCCGAACAACGAAACACCGATACCACCACCTCCACCACCACCTGAACCTCTTCAACCACCTAATCCTTTCGATGCCAACATGTTCCAGGCAGCTTTCACAGCAGCAGTTGCAGCTGCTGTGTCAGCAATCAACGCCCCTGTCCCTAGTGGATTAGGAACAGGTGCACCTCCCTCGAACCACGGCGAAAGCCATGGACACCCTCGGGAATGAACCTACAAGGACTTCACAAACGCCAAACCCCGCAAGTTCAATGGCACTGGTGGGGTTATGGTGTTAAGACAGTGGATTGAGAAGATGGAATCTGTCTTCGAAATCTGCGGATGCCTGGAAGGCAACAAGGTCAAGTTCGCAGCTTGTACCTTCTCTGACAGAGCATTAACATCGTGGAACGGCCATGTTAAGTATCTGACTCTGGTGGTGGCATATTCCATCAGCTAGGAAAAGTTGAAAGACATGCTGATGAAAGAATACTGTCCTCGTGGCAAAGTATAGAAACTCGAGCAGGAGTTCTGGGGTCTTCAAATGGTTGGATCCGACATCAGGACCTACACAAATAGGTTCTGTGATCTGGCGAACTTATGCCCTGATATGGTTGCTCTCGAGAGCAAGAAGATAGAAAGGTATATCTGGGGACTATCACCCCAGATCCAGTCAAGTGTGCTAGCCTCCAGGCCTATCACTTTTGATAGTGCCAAGGAACTGGCACAATCTCTCATAGATCACCGGAAACCTCAGAACCCAACAAACCCTATACCTGTACCACAAAAGTCCAACCCCGACTACAACAAGAAGGGGTGGAATAAGAGGAAAAGAGGGGCTTCGCAAGGATCCTCCAATAAACAACAACTTGTGGCGATCAATGCTGCCACAGTGACTCCTGTTGTCCCTGCGAACCCCTTACCAGCAAAAACTTATGCTGGAACTCTTACGAAGTGCACCAAGTGCAACTACCACCACCACGGACCTTGCAAGGAGAGGCAGTGCTCTAACTGCAACAGAAAGGGGCATACAACCCGGGTCTGCAGGACACCAACAGCACAGGCCGCCCAGGTGCCTAACGCCGGTATGGGCCAAGCTTGCTACGGTTGTGGCAAAGTGGGCCACTACAAGAGGAACTGCCCTAAAGCAGGAATGGCTGGAGGGGTAGGAAGAGTTATGGCCCTAGGCCACGAGGAAGCAGTAGCTGATCCTACGATAGTTACTGGTACGTTCCTCCTCGATAACTCATATGCTTGCATACTTTTCGATAGTGGAGCCGAGAAAATTTTGTAAGTCACAAATTTGCACACCTACTTAAAGAAAAACCATGTGCATTAGATAGTTCATTCATGGTAGAAATGGCTAACGGGAAAATAGAAAGTACAAACTGCATATACATAGGTTGTACCTTAACTTTAGATGGCCATACTTTCAAGATAGATCTCATGCCAGTCCCAATTAAATGTTTCGACGTTATCATCGGTATGGATTGGTTGAGTCTTCTTCGCGCCGACATTATGTGCTTCGAAAAAGCAATTCGTCTTAACCTTCCTAACAACGAAACCTTAATTATCTATGGCGACAAACCTAGTACGAGCCTTCGCATCATTTCGTGCATTCAAGCCCAGAAGTGTTTGCGAAAGGAGTACCATGCATTCCTCGCACACGTCGTCGATACCAGTCACGAACTGAAGGACATCCAGAAAATCCCAGAAGTACGCGACTTTCCCGACATATTCCCAGAAGAACTTCCCGGTTTACCACCACAACGCCAAGTCGAGTTCAGAATCGACTTAGTGCCAGGGGCTACCCCCGTAGCCAAATCTCCTTATCGTCTGGCACCGACTGAAATGCAAGAACTTTCCAGTCAACTTAACAAACTTCTCAAGAAAGGATTCATTCGACCAAGCTTCTCACCATGGGGAGCACCGGTCTTGTTCGTCAAGAAAAAAGATGGATCATTTCGCATGTGCATCGACTATAGAGAACTCAACAAACTTACCATTAAAAATCGTTATCCCTTGCCCCGCATTGACGATTTATTTGATCAACTTCAAGGAGCCAACTACTTCTCGAAGATAGATCTGCGATCCGGATATCACCAACTACGAGTGTTAGAGGAGGATGTTCCCAAGATAGCCTTCCGAACTCGTTATGGGCACTACGAGTTTGTAGTGATGCCGTTCGGATTAACTAACGCGCCCGCAGTATTCATGGACCTGATGAATAAGGTGTGTCGTCCTCCATACTTGGATCAGTTCGTCATCATCTTCATTGATGACATACTCATCTACTCTCGAAGTAAGGAGGAACATAGCCAACATGTCCGTAAAATCTTAGAAACATTGCGAGCGGAGAAGCTCTACGCGAAGTTCTCCAAGTGCGAATTTTGGATTCGGCGAGTCGAATTTTTGGGCCATGTGGTTAGTGAAGAAGGTATACACGTGGACCCTTCCAAAATTAAGGCCATCGAGAACTGGTCAGCACCAAAGACACCTACCGAAATTCGTCAATTTCTAGGTCTCGCTGGCTACTATCGCAGGTTCATCCAGAACTTCTCCTGCATAGCAAAACCTCTTACAACCCTGACCCAGAAAGGCGTGGCCTTTGACTGGGAAGAGAAACAGGAAAGAGCATTCCAAACGCTCAAACGAGCCTTGTGCACCGCACCAATACTGTCCCTCCCCGAAGGGATAGAAGACTTCATTGACTATTGCGATGCATCCAATCAAGGACTCGGATGTGTTCTGATGCAGCGAGGTAAAGTCATCGCCTATGCCTCGAGACAGCTGAAGACACATGAGGTTAACTACACAACCCACGATCTTGAACTAGGGGCAGTTGTGTTTGCTCTGAATATCTGGCGACATTACCTGTATGGTACAAAAAGCACGATCTTTACAGACCATAAGAGTCTACAACACATTTTCGACCAGAAAGAGCTCAACATGAGACAACGACGGTGGGTCGAGCTACTCAGCGATTACGAGTGCGAAATTCGTTATCATCCGGGTAAAGCCAACGTAGTAGCCAACGCCCTAAGTCGGAAAGAATATACTAGTCGTAGAGTCAAATCTTTGACTCTAACTATCCATTCACACTTGTCCACGCAAATAAAGGAGGCTCAGCTCGACGCTTTGAAACCTGAAAACGTGGCGGGTGAATCCCTTAGAGGGATGGATAAGAACTTAGAAATCAAGGGTGGTGGAGCCTTATACCTCATGGATCGGATCTGGACACCGAAACACGGTGGCTTCAGAGACTTGGTCATGACCGAAGCTCACAACACTCGTTATTCCGTCCACCCGGGTTCAGATAAGATGTATCTGGATCTTAAAAAGTTATACTTGTGGCCTAACATGAAAGCAGATATTGCTACCTTCGTGAGTAAATGCCTTACTTGCGCAAAGGTCAAGGTCGAATACCAGAAACCCTCCGGCCTTCTACAACAACCGGAGATACCAGAATGGAATTGGGAGCGGATCACTATGGACTTCATAACCAAGTTGCCCAAGACGACGGGTGGACTTGATTCCATATGGGTCATCGTCAATAGACTGACCAAGTCTGCACACTTCCTACCGATCAAAGAAACAGACAAGATGGAGAAACTTACCAGAACTTACATTAGGGAGATTGTAAGGCTGCACGGTGTTCCTTTATCTATCATCTCGGACCGAGATAGTAGATTCACTTCGAGGTTCGGGCAGTCATTACAAAGTTCCCTAGGAACTAGGCTGGACATGAGTACAGCCTACCATCCACAGACCGACGGGCAAAGTGAGAGAACTATCCAAACCTTGGAATATATGTTGCGTGCCTGTGTGATTGACTTTGGGAAAGCTTGGGATACTCATTTACCCCTTGTCGAATTTTCCTACAACAACAGTTATCATACGAGCATAAAGGCGGCTCCGTTCGAGGCCCTCTATGGCCGAAAGTGCAGATCCCCTCTGTGCTAGGCTGAAGTGGGTGATACCCAGTTAGCTAAGGGACGAGTTCCCGAAAGCACTCTCACGGGTTCGGAGATCATTCGGGAAACGACAGAGAAGATCCTTCAAATTCATGAATGATTGAAAGCCTCTAGAGACCAACAGAAAAGCTACGCTGACAAGCATAGGAAACCATTGGAGTTCCAGGTGGGCGACCGAGTCCTACTGAAGGTCTCACCCTGGAAGGGCTTGATACGCTTTGGAAAGCGTGGGAAGCTCAATCCAAGATACATAGGGCCTTTCGAGATTCTTGCGAGAATCGGACCTGTGGCTTACAAACTCAATCTACCGCACGAACTTAGTAACGTACATCCTACCTTCCACGTGTCAAACTTGAAAAAGTGTCTATCTGACAAGACTCTTGTTATTCCACTCAACGAGATCGAGATCAACGAGAGCCTCAAATTCGTAGAGGAACCAGTAGATATCATGGACCGAGAGGTCAAGCAAACAAAGCAGAGTCGTATCCCGATAGTGAAGGTGCACTGGAACGCAAAGCGTGGACCGGAATTCACTTTGGAACGTGAGGATCAGATGAAACTGAAATACCCTCACCTTTTCGCTTAGTTATTTGTAACTTCTTATTTGCTTAAATTCTAATTTCGGGACGAAATTCCTGCTAACGGGGGGATGATGTGACAACCCGAAATTTCCATTATGTACAAACTATATCACTTCAATCGAAGTTATAGCAGTCACAGTTAATTTTCGGACTTTTCGCGTAAGTTTGAGTAATTCAGGGTTTACACTTCAGGAAATATCAGGAGAGTGGGTGCACTAGGGTTTTGTGCAACACTGTTATTCCAACACTCTATTATATTAGAGATCATTATAGGAATAAAAATATTTTCTGCCAAAATATCTCAGGACTATAAATAGAATTTTGAACCAAATTCATTCATTATTCACATTTCCAACTAGAGAAAAGACATTTTCTCTCTCACGGATCTTCGGGTTTTTATACCAAAACGTGAGTAACTCTTTCTAGTAGTGTTAGAAAGCTTATTATGTAGTTATAACATGATTTAGATGGATAAATCATTAGATCTAGGAGCCCAAGGTGTTCTTGGGTGGTAAACTCCCGAAACCGAGCCTAGATTGTTCCTTGTGTTATGCTACTACCCTAGACTCATTTGTATATGTATTTAGGACAAGAAAACACTCAAGAAACACAAACACATGGGAGTTCACGGCCCAAGAGCAATCTTAGGCCGTAAACTCCATTGTAATGGACAAAAGGGTGTTTTTAAGACACCTAAAGCCCTAGACCTTTTCATGGAATTGTTTCCCACTTAATTGAAGGACCAAAGCACATCAAAATCACTTACCAAAGTGAGTTTACGGCCAAGAAATGGTTCTTGGGCCGTAAACATGAAAGAATGGCACCAAAGTGTGCCTAATGTCTTCATATACTTGGAATAAAAGCCTAGAACTTATACCACCTATGCTTCAGGCTTGAAAACAACAAGAACACCATTCCAAAGGAGTTTACGGCCGTGAACTCCAAAGGAAATGGCCTTAGGTCCGTAAACTCCTAAATGGAGTGTTTCTAGACCCTAAACCCCTTCAAGAATTGAACCACCAAGTTGGAATAATTCTAGGAATCATTTGGAACTTCAAAACACACAAAACACCCATGGTTGGGAATTTACGGCCGTAAACTCAAGAGTTTACAACTGTAAACTCCATGTGTGATGGTATATGGGGAGTAAACTCATATATGGGGTCCTTTGGAACCCTAAACACAAGTACCTTGTCCCACAATAGCTTAGATGCAATCCTTAGGGCTTAAAACACTTATGTAAAGTGTTTATTATGTCTAGGATGTCTTAACATTATCAATTAGTGATTTGAGACTAATTGAGTGCATATATGTGTGATTATATGTTCATTAGAATCGTAGTGTGTGTACAAGTCCTCGCTTGACACCTAGCAATCCTATACCGTTCAGTTCATCCAAATCACCAACTACACGTGACTTCATACCCCTTAATCAATGTTTTAAATGATTTTAAATGCTTTAATGGGGGAATACAAGTAGAAAACAGTATGTTATTAAATCATCTGTGTGTATTTTATAACTGTGTTTTCACTCAGTAGATTTCACATATTTCAAAAGGTGTCACGTGAAATGGTTTTCTATCTTAAAATACCTTGATAACAAAAGTATTAGTTTTGAAATGTTTATTAAAATGACATCAAGTCATTGTTAATTATTGTTTAAAATCCATAAGATGTCTTACTAAACCATTTTTCATTCTTGAACTAAACTATGCATATACACTTATATTTTCTTATATATGTATTAATGTTACAGTTTACATCTTTCATTTAGTTTCTCACACCCTTGAGTAGTAAGAGTGTATAAACATACTTGAACAACTAATTACCTTACAGTAAATTATCATAGGGATAATCTGAAGATATCAAACATTATTCCTATTACAAGGAATCACACAAGAGTCAGTTCATTCATGAGTCTTTACTAGTACATTTCCTGATACATGAGTACCTTTGCATATGCTTACATGATACATGAATACGCTTACAAGAACATATTACATGAGTACCTTTACGCAAATACAATTACCTGTGTATACTTACATGAATACTTGAAACTCGATTCGTAACGATGATTTATTAGTACCTTCAGTAAACCATTCCAGCCCATCCCAGTTCAATGGGAGTCAGTTACGGGACTAACCATTCCTGGAACCTATTGTTCGCTACAGAGGTTAATTGGACAATCTTTGGATGTTCATAAGGTTATCTAATTCGCTTATAGCAAGGTAGAGTCAGTTACGGGACTAACCATTCCTGGAACCTACTGTTCGCCACAGAGGTTAATTGGACAATCTTCGGATGTTCATTGGGTTGTTATTACATATATTAGGAGACAGTTACGGGACTAACCATTCCTGGAACCTACCGTTCGCTACAGAGGTTAATTGAACAATCTTCGGATGTTCATTAGCTTATTTACTTCGACTACATCGATGTAAAGTCAGTTACGGGACTAACCACTCCTGGAATCTATTGTTCGCCACAGAGGTTAAATTGAACAATCTTCGGATGTTCATTAGGTTATATCTTTCGCTTCAGCGATGTTGTGTTATCCCTGGTAACCCAAGGATAATACTTTCATGGTTATATTTTCCTATTTACTTTATTTTGTGATATATTCACCTAAGCGATGAGTTAGACTAGTTACTGTTTGTAGTAGTCAAAAAGAAGGAAAAACTATCATTTTATTTACAAAAATTTCGAGTCTTGGTAGAAGACTGCATCTCACACTGATAGAAAATAAGGGATTTTTGAGGGTTTTCATACTTACATCAACATATTCATTTAAAGGTTTACATGGCCTTCATGACAGATTTTCATAAACAAGATAATGACACTTAAATACTTATGAATTCACCAGCTTTAAAGCTGATACTCTCTTTCAAAATAACTTGTATTCTCAAGTCAACAATAAACAGGTACGATGGCCAGGTTTTGAGAAGACGGAGCAGACAAGTCTCGTCTTTTATTTTGATTGTATATTTTGGTGTCTTACTACAATGAAAGAACACACATGTATTAAAACTTTACTTATAATGTAATGGATGATGTTGTTGCTTGTTTATTATATTACTCTGTTGTGATACTGTACATGACGTCCTCCACCCCTGAACGTTTCCGCCGTTCGTGGTTTTGGGGTGTGACACGCATGCACAAGGATTTATCACGCTTTCAGTTGTTTTACCAAGTATAATACTGTAGATGGCTTTCCAAAAAAACATTTTTACTTGTTTAATACTTTTCTCAAAGTATCTCTCGTGCTGTTTGTTTTACTTCTAAACCAGTTACAACAGTGTTTTAAACAAAGGTTTTCTTTACTTATATTGTTTTATCAAAATTTATATTCAGAACTTGTTTATGAAAGACTTTCAAAGGATTTCCAAAGGTCTTCAAGCTTATTTTACAAAAGGATAACAAGTCACAATTTTCTTAAGTGTAAAGGTTTTCCAAAGTTTTCATTAATGTTTTCTTCTATGCTTCTATACTTCTGCTTCGTTGTGATTCTACTTCGTTAGATGTTTCTACTTCTTTAAATGCTACTACTCCGTTAAGTGTTTCTACTTCGTTAAATGCTTCTACATCGTCAAATGCATGCCTGTACTTGTATAGTTATATAAATAATGTTTAAAGGACTTAGGAAGGCTTGTTCGCCCTATTTCCTTTTCCTCGTTGGGATGTGGTCTAGTGGGTATTGGATATCCGTCCGAAGGTCGTTTAAACATTAGTTATATATCATGTATACATATATGGACATAAATTCTCTCTCTCTCTCTCTCTCTCTCTCTCGCGCGCGCGCTCTCGACCATTACATCGCCTTGGGTAGCAAGGGCATCCTCCCACTCGTCAGTCATAGATCAAGGACACTAGTAACTATTATAGGAATAGTTTGGAAGCTCTATTCACTCTTTCTAGTACGAGAATTCCACAGGAGTCAGTTCACATGCGAGTCTATATCATTTCTCCAGCGCCTCTAATAGAATTCAGAATCCGAGATGCATCTTCAAGACACAGATCTCCCCGTTGTCGAGTTGGTAACTAGAGTGTCCTGTAGGGAGAGCGGGCATTGTGTGTATAGATCTATACTGTAACAACGTAAATTTTCAAAACAAAATTTACATTTCTTACAAACATGTTTTCATCCAGAACAAGCCATAAAGATCCAATGTATCATATCATAATACAAATCATATAGTCCCAAGATCATAAATCCTCCATCAGTGTGTACAAATCACGCCGGCGCCTTCCCACGGTCCTCGCTAGTACCTGAAACACATAACACAACAACTGTAAGCATAAATGCTTAGTGAGTTCCCCAAAATACTACTTACGCACATACGCCTTTCCAGGCTCTGACCTTCCGGTCCATGTGTCTCAGGGGACTTCCGTCCCGACTCGGTAAACCTTCCGGTCCTACCTTACGGTCCTCATCACAATGCCTTCCGGCCCATAACATATATGCCTTCCGGCCCATATCAAGCATAGCACACATAGCACATATAAATGATTAACTTATCATATACGATGCATACAACCCATAACATATCCGACCTTCCGTTCACACAATAAAACCCTTCCGGGTATAGTATAGTGAGAAAACTCACCTCGTGGAAAGTCTAGAATCTCACGTGCTCGCTATCTCCGAATCCCAAACGAAGACTCAACCTCGCCTAATCATAACGAATATCAATTTAATTAATATAGACTTCCAACACTAGACTTTACCCCTTATTAACATTCCTCAGAGTGGTAAAAGACCATTTTACCCTCCCTTGACTCAAAGTCCACAAGTTGACCAAAACCCTAAAAGTCAGCAAAAGTCAACATCTTCAGTACGCGGGGCGTACAGACTGATGTACGCAGGGCGTACATCGCCAACTCAATAATCGGGGTCTCCTCCCAGTACGCTGCGTGTACTGGGAGTTACGCCCAGCGTAATAGTCAGATCTAGACACACTTCATTTCTGGTCTTAATCGGTTAAGCCACTACTTCAACTTCTAGATCCGGACTTATTTAAGCATCCTTACTCATAAAGTCGGAACCTTTAAGCCTTGGCATGGCTGTAATGGCTCTTACACTCCTTAACACCTTTCCATTTCAACTCAAGGATCTAGATCTCATGCATGGCTAATCACTCACGTCCAAGATTACATTTTTATGGATCTACAACTCAAATGGACCCGAAATATGATGGATCTAAGCTAATGGAGACCACTTGCTCATAAATTCTACTCCACCTTTGGGACCAAAACCCTAGAAAATGATCCATAAAGCATACCACAAGATCTACAAGTCAAGATCCGAACTTTTTACCTTAGAAAGAAGCTCCAACCATTTCTAAGCCTGGATCTACACTTGAACACCAGCTCCTAGCCTTCACAATGGACTCTTCTTCTCCTTTACTACCTTGAAATGACACCACCAAGCTTAGAACACTCACAAAAGGGCTAGGAACGAAGGAACACTCTCTTAGGGTTTCTTTCTGAGGGATGGTGGCTGAGAAGCCAAGCCATCTCATTCCTTTTATAGCCAACAACTCAAATTAGGGTTTTGGGTCTGGAGCGATTACGCCCGGCGTAACCTTGGGTACGCCCAGCATACCCAACGATGACGTGTTTAAATGAGGCACGCGAGTATGCGCAGTGTACTCCTTGTACGCCCAGCGTACTAGCCCAACACAAAGGCCCAAAATGACAAATAAATAAAGATGAAAGGCTAATCGGTTGTACCTGAATTTCGGCTGTTACAATTCTCCCCCACTAGAACCAGACTTCGTTCCCGAAGTCTTATACCGAAAACAATTCTGGATGCTGCTCCAGCATCTCCGACTCGGACTCCCACGTCAGCTCGGATCCCTTCTGATGCTGCCACTGCACTTGCACCAAGGGCACTTCCTTTGTCACACCCCAAAACCGGAACGGCGGAAACGTTCTGGGGTGGATGATGTCATGTCAAGTATCACAACACATGCATTATAGTAATCAAAGTACAACAAAACATTGCATTAATAGTAATAATTTTACATGGTTACTTTACAATACATCAAAGTAATACAAGTAATAAAATAAATACAGCGTGATACTAAGCTATCTTCATCAACAACTCCGGGGGTGTACCTGTCTAATTTCTGACCTGAGAATACAAGTTATTTGAAAAGCGAGTATCAACATTTTTACAAATGCTGGTGAGTTCATAAGCATTTAGTGACGTTTTTATTCAAATAACTTTAATAAAAGTAGTAGTTTAAGTGTTTACTGTGTATTAGAGTTCTTTCCAGAAAATCCTATATTTTCTTTAATAAAGCAGTCTTCTACCAAGACTGGTCAGTGTTATGTGGTAAAAAGTCATTTTCCCTAAATTGCTATCATTATCAAATTACCGAATTTGATTATTGAGGAAAGCAAATGACATCAGGGAATAACATATGCCTCGGCAGTGAGGACTGCTGACTAAGGCAAGGAATCATAGACTCCAGGAGAGTATCGAACTAACGACACGCCTGGTTCAGTCCAACAAGTAGAGACTCAGACCCCAGAAGGTACCAAATGAAAGGTACAGCTGGTAAGGTCTAAAATAGTGAAAGACAGACCCCCGACAGTATCAAAAGAAAGATATGTCTTGTAAGGTCAAAACAGAGAAAACAGACCCCAAACAATATCAAATGAAAGATACGTCTTGTAAGGTCAAAACAGTGAAAGACGGACCCCAGACAATATCAAATGAAAGATACGTCTTGTAAGGTCAAAACAGAGAAAACAGACCCCAGACAGTATTAAATGAAAGATACGTCTTGTAACGTCAAAACAGTGTGACTCTGAAGATGAATTACCAGCATACAGTGTAAATTGCCGATGAAATACCGTTACCTTAAGGCCAATGAATGATAAGGTAACCCGGGATACTCGTAACCATACTGACTAGAGTACCAGACGCCCTACAAGCGTCTAAAATGTGACATTTGTCACCCGTTGGCTTGGTAGGCCGGGACTGTAGCTAGCAGTCTGGGTGCGGGGTTGTCAATCCCGTATAGATCTATACACACAATGTCCGCTCTCCCTACAGGAGATTCTGGTTACCAACTAGACGACGGAGAAGGCCGTGTCCTGAAGATGCATCCCAAATAGTGGGTAGAGACTTCCAAATAGTGGGTAGTGTGTAAGTGTTGAACTAGAGGTAGAGACTTCCAAATAGTGGGTAGTGTGTTTCTAATGTAAGTGTAGACTAGAGGTAGAGACTCTCAATTGAACTGACTAGAGACTTCCTGTATGTCCATACTCATATACATAATATATAACTAATGAACCAAACGACCTTCGAACGGCCATCCGATCCCACCAGACCACATCTCAACAAAGAAAAGGAAATAGGGCGGACAAGCCTTCCTAAGTCTTTCAATCATTATTTATATGTACCTATACAAGCACAGACATACATCTAACTACGACTGAGTGTGTATCAATTAGAAGTGATTCCCGTGAAGTAGGAGTGTCTAACAAGTGAAGTAGGAGCGGTCGCAAGTGAAGTACGAGTGTCGAATAAGTATAAGCGTATCACGAAGTAGAGACGACAATAAGTGAAGTAAGAGCGTCTATCAGGTATAAGCGACTGCAAGTATAAGTGAAATAGAGACGATAACAGGTATAAACGATATAGAGACAATTATAAATAAATTCATCTTTTTGGCCCAAGTTTTAATAAATTTACATTTTTCGTTCCTCTTATCAAAAATTTGCATTTTTGGCACAACTTTGTTGAAAATGACATTGAAGCCCACAAAAGTCCAAAATTTTACAAACTAGGCCAAAAAACTCGTAAAAACCCAAAAGAAGCCCATTTATGAACTTTTACACTTCTAGCCCTTTTTAAGATTACAAAAATCAAAAGATTCATATTTATCAAAATACATTACTTTTGGTCCCTTAAAAACTGTGAGTTACATAAAATACCCCATTTTTGGTTATTTTGTCACTTTTGGCCCTCTTATACACACATCGATCTACACAAAACAACTTGTATTCTCCCCCAAAACATAGTAAAAACCGAAAATAAGGGGTATGAACTCACCTTGGTTTGATGATTTCGGTTTTGGAAGGAGAATGAGGAGGATCGCGACCCTAATAAGCTTCTTGAGTGGAGATCTTGAAGATGTGGGTGGTTCTAGAGCCTTATATACGAAAATAAGGTTGTAAGGACAAAGATTTTGCTACAGACTTGAAACACAACACAATGGGGTTTCACCAAGACTTACCTAGTTTATGAAGCTTGGAGGAATCTTCTTGTATATACCTAAACTCACGAGAATTTGGGGGTGAAGAGAAGAGAAAATTTAGATTGTTTTTGAGAGGAAATCTTGGAATGTTGATAATTGAATGGAGAGAGGTGAATGGAGATCCTTAAGGCCAAGAGGTAGAGAGAGGAGGGAGGATGGAGAATTTGACTCCTGAAAAGAATGATAAGAAGTTTGCCTTGATACATGCAATTTTGCATGGATGCATGGAGAATAATGCCTAGAAGTATGGTGTGTAAAAATGAGGTGTCACATGCATGTTTAATCCGCATCTTCCTTTTATTATTGTGGAACGTGAATGAGGGGGGAAATGGGGCTTACGGCTCAATGATATTAGGGGGATGGGTTTACGGACCAAAGGTAAGGAAGTTTGGGTTTACGACCCAATTACATTAAAGAGATGGGTTCACGGCCCAAAGGTAAAGAAATTTGGGTTTACGGCCCAATTATATTAAAGAGATGGTTCACGGCCCATAAAGGCCCATGAGAATAAAGTGAGTTATTTTAGGCCCAACATGGCCCAAATGCGATGGTTTGATGAATGTGGGTCTAATTGGAGCCCAAATGGGGTTATTTGGCCCAAAATCATCAAATGAAAAGTTTACTGGCCAATTAGGCCCAGTAAGAGGATCCTGGTTCATACTGAGTTTGAATCGGGATATTAGCGTTTTAAACCTATAGTTGAGTATATGAGGTGCATTTGAATTAGGTTTTGAAATTCACTCATGAGTTTTGATTCAAATGGTTGATTTTGAATGAGCATAGAACATGATATCCACTTAGATTTACAAGTTTTACAAGATTTGATGCTTTCATGAAAACAAAACTTCCTAGCTAAAAATGCTAGTTGTGACAAGATCGTCGGAGGCATAATTTGTTAGCCATAGCAGATGGAAGCTATATATTGGCTTTCCAACATCCATAAAATATTTTAATTTTGTAACCTATTGGTCTGGTGTGAGAGCTCCACCTCCCTGTATAACAAGGGTGCCAGAGGTTGATACAAGAATAATTTACTAGACAGTGCATGCATAGACATAATTTACCTTGATGCTTTAATAAGCAAAGGAAATCAATTTCTAATCCAACCCTAAAGCTCTAGTGGTCTAAAAATAATTAGCCTTAACCATGACTATAATACATCATATAGTCATGCCATGTAAAATAATAAAACAAATGCTAGAAGCTTAGCATGAATGTAGTTCATGATCAGAATAAAATCAAGAACCCCTTTGGTCAGAGCATTGCAGGTTTTGATTGGACTAAATTTGCATGTATAGTAGTATACTTACTAGAAAAAGTATGGTTGGAAATACCTTCAAAGTCGATTAATCAATCTAACTTGCACCAAATACTTAACCATGAAAACATATGAATGTGCTAATCATCAATCTACATGACAAATGTATTGTCACTTATATAGTACATCGATCGAGAAAAACAATATTATATTATAAACATAGATCCATGACATATCTAAAATATATAAAATTTCAACTACAAGCAAAAACAATAAAAAGAATTGATTAAAGAAACAAAGAACCATTAAACAATGAATGAGAGGAAGAGTACCTAAGGGAGACAAGAGACAAGTGCAAAGGTATTCAAGATAAGTGATTACAACCCAAAATAATAGATCATCATAGTGAATGATAAAACAACGTTCAGAAAACAACCTATAACAACCCAAAATGCTATACGAATCTGCCATAGCTTACAAGAATAAACCACTTCCTCTGCAATCAACCATAAAAACTTCAATCAGTTCATCCAAATTGTCAAATGCATCTGATAAGTCATACTAAATTCATTCACCAAAAGTTTTTTTTATAACAACTCATGTAGCGTGCAAATCGAAGTGTGGTTTCGTTTTCTATAATATAAATTAACAACAAGCATGATTTCTATTAATAATAGTTGAAACAGGAACACCTGTTCAAAAGATGTGTTGTTACATTCATCTCCACCATCACCGATCGCCTCCTACTTCGTAATCGACTCTATTGCCATCCTCTAATTCATTTTATAGTAAAAATTGTGTTAGATTTTGTCATTGAATTCAAACATGGTGGTGATTAACAGATCTAGATACTAAGAGAGTCATATATTGAGAAAATCAAAGGTATTTAGAGACATACCATTTAATCGAGATGCGAGAGACGAAGAGGATTTGATGTCACACCCCAAAACCAAGAACGGCGGAAACGTTCTGGGGCGGAGGACGTCATGTAAAGTATCATAACACAGTAAAAGTAAATAAGCAAACAACATCATCCATTGCATTAAATATATAATTTTAATACAAGCGTGTTCTGTACAGTTATAGACACCAAAAATAATGTAAATCAAAATAATAAGATGAGTCTTGCATGCGCTCCATCTTCTCAAAAGTTGGCATCGGTACCTGTCTACTGATGACCTGAGAATACAAGTTATTTTGAAAGAGTTTATCAGCATTAAGCTGGTGAGTTCATAAGTATTTTAGTGTCGATGTTTGTTATCAAAAACGTTTGAACATGTCTCAAGTGTAAGTTTGTAAAATGTAAGTAAATGTTTGTAAGTGTTTGTAAAAGTTTGAATCTCTCATAAAAACCTATATTTTCTATTAAAGTAGCCTTCTACAAAGGCATAACTGTTTTCTATGCTCGTTTGTTGTAAAAGTGTGTAATTTCCCAAGTGTAACTATCATTTAACAAAATATAGTTTGTACATTAATGTTTAAGTGAAATAATCACTAAAAATATGTAATGGGTAAATCATTGTAGTACCGTAGTGTTGTATTATAGGAACTACTGTTGTACTAACTACCTTAAACCGGATTTATATTAAGGTATCATGTGATAAATTGCACCATACTATCGACTGGTAACAACAACATACGAATGGTCGTAATAACGGAATGACGTTTGGCACCCGCAGACCTGCAGGTCCGGCTGTAGCTAGCAGCAAGGTGTATGATAGTCAATCCAATATAGATCTATACGCAAACTCACGCTCTCCTTCCAAGAGAATTCTAGCTACAACTCGGTCCATGTCATTTAAGGCATGCTCCGATACAGTGGATCACAATTGTTAACGTATTCATGTATATGTAATGTAATGTTACTCATTCTAGTATAGTTGTATATGTTCTCTTTCTAGTATAGTTGTATATGTTCACTTTCTAGTATAGTTGTATATGTTCTCTTTCTAGTATAGTTGTATATGTACTCTTTCTATTATTGTTGTATATGTACTCATAGTAATAAGTATTGACTCATGAATGAACTGACTTATTGATCTAGAAATTGTAGTAGTATGATCCTGTGTTACCCCGATGGTAACTTACTAATGATGTGTCTAATACGCATGAATATGGAAGTACTTTTATGTCTATATATGTATATTTGATATATAATTAATATTGAAACGACCTTCGGACGGTCACCCGAAATCCCACCAGACCACATCCAAATCAAGAAAAAGGAAATAGGGCGGATGGCCTTCCTAAGCACTTTAAACATTGCTTATATATCTATACATATATGGCCATGCAATTTATAAGAAGTAAAACAAAGTTTAATAAAAGCATTTGATAAGTAAAAGAGTTTGTAAAACATTTTGAAGTAAAACAGTTTGAACAGTGATAAAATCATTGGTTTTCTAGTTATTAATCACATGTGATTGATGTAATAACTATAAGTATTTAACTTGTATTCCCCCTCCCCCCATAAAAGTATTTAAAACATTTAAAAGTATTTCAAAGGTTAATTAAAGGGGTATGTGTGACAACCCGAAATTTCCATTTGTACGAACATTATCTATTCAATAGAAGCTAGTCCAATTTCAGTGATTTTCATACTTTTCCGAACCAGTTTGTGTACATTAGGGTTTCTGTTTAAGGGGATATCAGGAGATTGGATGCTCTTGGTTTTGTGAAATTTGAGCATTTCAAGTTTCATCATGTTACAGTCCCATATCAGGAATAAAAATATTTTCTTCCAAAATATTCCAGGACTATAAATAGTTTTCTGAATTAAATTAATTCATTATTCACAATTCCAAATAGAGAAAAGCCGTATTCTCTCTAACGGATCTTCGGGTTTTCATCCCAGATTGTGAGTCTACTTTACTAAATGTGTTTTAATACTTGTTAGATGCTTTATAACATCAATTACATGTTTAGATTACAAGATCCGGGAGTTTACCGCCCAAGAACGTTCTTGGGGAGTAAACTCCAAAATGGAACTTTAAGGCTTCCTAGTCCCTTTCCCTTGTTAGACAACTTATTAAGGACCTTGTGTATGATCTTAAGAGACTAGAAAGCATCCAAAATCAACAAGTAATAGGAGTTTACGGCCAAGAACTTCTCTTGGGCCGTAAACCCCTTTTCAAGGGCATTTAGTGCCCTAAACCACCCCTAATGCTTAAGGACTTTAACCCTCAAATGCTTGTACCTATTTTAGACATCAAAACCCTTCAAAATCATAAGTTTATAGGAGTTTACGGCCAAGAACCTCTCTTGGGCCGTAAACCCCTTTTTCTAGGGTAAAAAGCATTCTAAACACCCCTAAGGCCTTAAGACAATTACCATTGAACACCTAGGACTTGAATGGGGAGTAAAAGACATCAAGAACATCCCTTAAAGGGAGTTTACGGCCAAGGAACACCTCTGGGGCTGTAAACTCCAAGTGAAGGCACAAATGTGTGCCTCTTGTCCCCATTAGCCTTAGATAAAATCATGGAAGCTATCCTTGATGTGCAAGTGCCTCAAAACAATTAAAAGCCATCACCCCATAGGAGTTTACGGCCGTAAACTCTAGGGTATATGGATTATAGGCCGTAAACTCCCCTATGGAGCATTCTAGGGCCTTAAACTACTTCATGTGTTATTCCAACAAAGCTAGGAGTGTTCTAGGATCAAGATAACACTTTAAAACACCCAAAACCACCATGTGAGGAGTTCACGGCCTTAAACCCATGAGTTTACGGCCGTAAACTCCAAAGGGTGGGGTTTGTTGGGTGGTGAACTCTTATGCAAGGCCATTTGATGTTTCAAACCCTTTTGCCTTGTCCCGTAGCAACATAGATGCAACCATTAGGACCTTAAACACTTATAAAAAGTGTTTACATGTTCCTAAGTGTTTTAACTTATTTATTAAGTTATTATTTGTCTAATTAGTTATATATATGCTTATTATATGATAACTAGGCTCGTGCGTGTAAACAAGTCTCCGTTTGCCACCTAGCACGGTATCCGACACTACGATTCGTACAGCTCACCACAGGTGAGTTCATACCCCTTGAATCAACCTTTGAAATGATTTTAAATGTTTTAAATACTTTATGGGGGGAATAGAAGTCAAATACTTATAGTTATTGCTTCAATCACATGTGATTGCATTTAATCACATGTGATTAATAACTAGGAAAACAACGATTTTTACCACTGTTCAAACTGTTTATCAAACTGCTTTACTTTGAAATGTTTTACAAACTCTTTTACTATCCACACTCATTTACAGACTGTAATTTCAAACAAATGTTTCCTATACTTAAATCGTTTTATCAACTTATGCCTTCAAATTGTATTATAGATTGACATCAAGCCGATCTTCTCTTGAAATTATATTTATCTTTCAAATGTCTTTTCAAAACTTATTTATGCCTTTATATTATCAACTGCATGCCCATATATGTATAGATATATAAATAATGTTTAAAGGGCTTAGGAAGGCCATCCGCCCTATTTCCTTTTTCTCGATTTGGATGTGGTCTGGTGGGATTCCGGGTGACCATCCGAAGGTCGTTTCCATATTACTTATATATCATATATACATGTATAGACATAAAAGTACTTCCATATTCATACTTATCAGTACATCAATAGTTAGTTACCATCGGGGTAACACAGGAACATATACAGCTATACTAGAAACAAGTACATATACAGCTATACTAGAAACAAGTACATATGCAGCTATACTAAAAACAAGTACATATACAGCTATACTAGAAACAAGTACATATACAGCTATACCAGAACCATGTACATATATAGTTATACTAGAAACAAGTACATATACAACTATACTAGAAACATGAGCATATACAGCTATACTAGAAACATGAACATATACAACTATACTAGAACGAGAAACATTACATATACATGAATACGTTAACAATTGTGATCCACTGTGTCGGAGCATGCCTTAAATGTCATGGCCCGAGTTGTAGCCAAAACTCTCTTGGAGGGAGAGCGTGAGTTTGCGTATAGATCTATACTGGATTGACTATCCTACACCTTGCTGCTAGCTACAGCCGGACTTGCAGGTCTGCGGGTGCCAAACGTCATTTCTTTATTACGACCATTCATTATGTCGTTGTTACCAGTCGATAGCATGGTGCAATTTATCACAATATACCTTAATATAAATCCGGTTTACGGTAGTAATTAGTACAGCAATAGTTCTTATTATACAAAACTACAGTACTACAATGATTTACCCATTACATATTTTAGTGATAACCTCACTTAAGCATTAATGTACATACTATATTTTATTAAATGATAGTTACACTTGGGAACTCACATACTTTTACAACGAATGAGTATACAAAACATCTAAGCCTTGGTAGAAGGTTACTTTAATAGAAAATATAGGTTTTTCTGAGAGATTCAAACTTTTACAAACACTTTCACACACTTACATACATTTTTCAACTTATACTTGCGACAGGTTCAAACGTTTTGACAACAAACATTGACACTAAAATACTTATGAACTCACCAGCTTAATGCTGATAAACTCTTTCAAAATAACTTGTATTCTCAGGTCATCAGTAGACAGGTACCGAGGCCAGCTTTTGAGAAGATGGAGTGCATTCAAGACTCATCTCATATAATTTTGTTTTACATTATTTTGGTGTCTATAACTGTACAGAACACGCTTGTATTGAAATTATATATTTAATGCAATGGATGATGTTGTTTGCTTATTTACATTTACTGTGTTGTGATACTATACATGACGTCCTCCGCCCCAGAACGTTTCCGCCGTTCTTGGTTTTGGGGTGTGACAGTATGAACTCACTTGCGGTGAGTGGATTGGATTGAAGTATCGGATACCGTGCTAGGTGGCAAACGGAGACTTGTTCACACGCACGAGCCTAGTTATCATATAATGAGCATATATATAACTAATTAGCCAAATAATAACTTAATGAAATAAGTTGGGACACTCAGGAACATGTAAACACTTTGTATAAGTGTTATAGGTCCTAAGGGTTGCTTCTAGGTGGTTATGGGACAAGGCTAAAGGGGTTTAATGTACCAAAGGGCCTTATATAAGTGTTTACTACTCAATAAACCCCACACAAGGAGTTTACAGTCGTAAACCCTTGAGTTTACGGCCGTGAACTCCAATCTTGGTGGTAATTGGTGTTTTGAAGTGTTATTTGATTTCTAGAATAAGCCTAACTTGTTTGTTTAATCCTTTGGGTAGTTTAGGGCCTTAAAATACTCCTTTGAGGAGTTTACGGCCAAAAGACCATTTCTTTTGGAGTTTACAACCGTAAACTCTCAAGGGCCATTTCTAGGCATTTGTTTAAGGCTAAGGAGGACCCTAGGCACACATTGGTGCCTTTGTTTGGTGTTTACGGCCTATGAGTATTCTCTTGGCCGTAAACTCCCTTTAAAGGGTGCTCTTGATGTTTTTGAAGTCCATAAATTAGCTAGGATTAAATGGGTATTAAAGTCTAAAGCCTTAAGAGTGATTAGGGCACCTTTAGGCCCTTGAATTTGGTGTTCACGGTCCAAGAAACTCTTGGGCCGTAAACACCCAAAGCTTGGTGTTTTTGATTGTTTTCTAGTCTCTAATTTACTTACATACAAGCCTAAGTTAGTCCCTTATCAAGGAAATGGGACTAGATAGCTCTTAAGCCTCTTTTTGGAGTTTACTCCCCAAGAACGTTCTTGGGCGGTAAACTCCCGGATCTCACATATTTGACATGTAATCTATGTTATTAAGCATATAACAAGCATTATAAAACAACTAGAGAAGTGTACTCACTATTTGGGATGAAAACCCGAAGATCTCTGAGAGAGAAAATGGCTTTTCTCTAGTTGGAAATGTGAATAATGAATGAATTTAGTTCAGAAATCTATTTATAGTCCTGAAATATTTTTGGCAGAAAATATTTTTATTCCGGAATTGAACTCTAACATTAAGAAGTTTTGAAATACTCAAGTTTCACAAACCCATGAGCATCCACTCTCCTGATATCTCCTTAAACATAAACCCTAATGTACACAAACTTATTCAGAAAAGTCTGAAATTCATTGAAACTGGTCTAGCTTCTATTGAATAGATAATGTTCATACAAATAGAAATTTCGGGTTGCTACATCATCCCCCTGTTAGAAGGAATTTCATCCCGAAATTAGAATTTAAGCAAATAAGAAGTTACAAACAATTAAGCGAAAAGATGAGGGTATTTTAGTTTCATCTGATCCTCGCGTTCCCAATAGAATTCCGGTCCTCGCTTGGCGTTCCAGCGAACCTTCACGATAGGGATACGACTTTGCTTCGTCTGCTTGACCTCACGGTCCATGATCTCTACCGGTTCTTCCACAAAGTTGAGGCTCTCGTTGATCTCGATCTCATCGAGTGCGATTACAAGAGTCTCGTCGGACAGACACTTTTTCAAGTTAGATACGTGGAATGTAGAATGTACGTTACGAAGTGCGTCGGGTAGGTCGAGTTTGTAAGCTACGGGGCCGACTCTTGCAAGAATCTCGAAAGGCCCTATGTACCTCGGATTAAGCTTCCCACGCTTTCCGAAGCATATCAAGCCCTTCCAGGGTGAGACTTTGAGAAGGACTCGGTCTCCCACCAGAAATTCCAAAGGTTTTCTTCGTTTATCAGCGTAGCTCTTCTGTCGGTCTCTAGAGGCTTTCAATCGTTCACGGATCTGAACGATTTTCTCTGTCGTTTCCCGAATGATCTCCGGACCGGTGAGAGTACCGTCGGAAGCTTGCCCCCTGGATAATTGGGTATCACCCACCTCAGCCCAGCACAGAGGGGATCTGCACTTTCGGCCGTAGAGGGATTCAAATGGAGCAGCCTTGATGCTCGTGTGATAACTGTTATTATAGGAAAAATCGACAAGAGGTAAATGAGTATCCCATGCCTTTCCAAAGTCAATCACACAGGCTCGCAACATATCTTCCAGTGTTTGGATGGTCCTCTCACTCTGTCCGTCGGTTTGTGGATGGTAGGTTGTGCTCATGTCCAGCCTTGTTCCTAGGGAATGTTGTAGTGATTGCCAGAATCTTGAGGTGAACCTACTATCTCTATTGGAGATAATGGACATAGGTACACCATGTAGCTGTACGATTTCCCTAATGTATGTTCTCGTAAGTTTCTCCATCTTGTTAGTTTCTTTGATAGGCAGGAAGTGTGCAGACTTGGTCAATCTATCGACGATGACCCATATGGTATCAAGTCCACCCGTTGTCTTGGGCAACTTGGTTATGAAATCCATAGTGATCCGCTCCCACTTCCATTCTGGAATCTCTGGTTGTTGCAGTAAACCGGAGGACTTCTGGTACTCGATCTTAACCTTTGCGCAAGTAAGGCATTTACTTACAAAGGTAGCAATCTCTGCTTTCATATTAGGCCACCAATATACTTTTTAAGATCCAGATACATCTTATCTGAACCTGGGTGGACGGAATACTGAGTGTTATGCGCCTCGGTCATGACCAAGTCTCGGAAACCACCGTGTTTCGGTGTCCAGATCCGGTTCATGAAATATAAGGCTCCGTCACCCTTGGCTTCTAAATTCTTGTCCATTCCCCTAATGGATTCACTCGTCACATTTTCAGGTTTCATGGCTTCAAGTTGAGCTGCCTGAATTTGCTTAGACAAGTGTGAATGGATGGTTATTGACAATGACTTGACTTTGCGACCAGAATATTCCTTCCGACTTAGGGCATCTGCTACTACGTTGCCTTTACCCGGATGATAACGAATATCACATTCGTAGTCATTGAGTAGCTCAACCCACCGTCGTTGTCTCATTTAGAGCTCCTTTTGATCGAAAATGTGTTGTAAACTCTTGTGGTCGGTAAAAATAGTGCTTTTCGTTCCGTACAAGTAATGTCTCCAGATCTTCAGAGCAAACACCACTGCTCCTAGTTCAAGATTGTGGGTGGTGTAGTTAACTTCGTGTGTCTTCAATTGTCTCGAGGCGTAGGCGATGACCTTACCTCGCTGCATCAGAACACACCCGAGCCCTTGATTTGATGCATCGCAATAGACTACGAAGTGTTCTATCCCTTCGGGGAGGGATAGTATTGGCGCGGTGCACAAGGCTCGCTTGAGCGTATGGAACGCTCTCTCTTGTTTCTCTTCCCAGTCAAAGGCCATGCTTTTCTAGGTCAGGGTTGTAAGAGGTTTCGCTATTCGGGAGAAGTTCTGTATGAATTTGCGGTAGTAGCCAGCGAGGCCTAGAAATTGACGAATTTCAGTAGGCGTCTTCGGTGCTGACCAGTTCTCAATGGCTTTAATTTTGGATGGGTCCACGTAGATTCCCTCTTCGCTTACCACGTGTCCTAAGAATTCGACTCTTCGGATCCAAAATTCACATTTCGAGAACTTCACATAAAGTTTCTCCTTACGTAATGTCCCAATAACTTGTCGCAGGTGATCGCCATGCTCTTCCTTACTTCAGGAGTAGATCACGATATCGTTAATGAAAACGATGACGAACTGCGGGCGCATTGGTCAATCCGAATGGCATCACCACGAACTCGTAGTGTCCGTAACGAGTTCGGAAGGTTGTCTTCGGAACATCCTCCTCCAGCACTTGTAACTGGTGATATCCGGATCTCAGATCAATTTTGGAAAAATAGTTCGCCCCTTGCAGTTGGTCAAATAGATCGTCTATGCGAGGCAGAGGGTAACGATTTTTGACCGTCAGTTTGTTGAGTTCTCTGTAGTCGATACACATACGGAATGATCCGTCTTTCTTCTTAACGAACAAGACCGGTGCTCCCCAAGGAGAGAAAGTTGGTCTTATAAAGCCCTTGCTGAGCAGTTCGTTAAGTTGACCAGAGAGTTCCTGCATCTCAGCTGGTGCTAAGCGGCAGGGCGACTTGGCTACTGGGGTAGCTCCTGGGACTAAGTCGATTCTGAACTCAACCTGTCGTTGCGGAGGTAATCCATGTAGCTCTTCTGGGAAAATGTCGGGGAAGTCGCTCACTACTGGGATGTTCTTTAGTTCTTTCGTTTCGAGGCTCGTGTCGATGACGTGAGCAAGGAATGCGTGGTATTCTTTACGTAGATACTTTTGTGCTTGAATACTTGAGATAATACGAAGACTCGCACCAGGTTTGTCGTCGTAGACGATAAGAGTTTCGTTAGACGGAAGGTTTAGACGGACTGCTTTCTCGTAGCACATGATGTCGGTGCGATGAAGACTTAACCAATCCATGCCAATGATAACGTCGAAGCTTTTTATTGAGACCGGCATAAGGTCGATTGGGAATGAATGGTTATCTAGCGTTAGGGTACAACCTAAGTATATGCTATTCGTACTTTCAGTTTTTCCATTAGCCATTTCTACTGTGAATTGTTCCTTAAGTGTGTGTGGTTGTTGCTTAAGCATGCAAGCAAATCTATGGTTTACGAAGCTTCGCTCCGCTCCACTATCGAACAGAATGCATGCATAGGAGTTATCGAGGAGGAACGTACCAGTCACCACTGTCGGGTCAGCAACTGCTTCCCCGTGGCCTATTGCTAGTACCCTCCCTGCTCCTCCAACATTCTTCGCTTTAGGGCAGTCCCTCTTATAGTGGCTTGCTTCGCCACATCCGTAGCAGGTCGGGCTCGCGCCAGAGCCGGGGACTTGGGTGATCGGCCTCGCCGGGGATTTACAGAAACGGACTGTGTGTCCTTTCCTGTTGCAGTTAGAGCACTGCATTTCACGGAAGGGGCCGTTGTGGTGGAAGTTGCATTTGTTGCACTTAGGCAAACTTCCAGCATACTGCCTCACCGGGGCAGTATCAGCAGCAGGGGTTATCACGGCATGCACAGCCACAATTTGCTGCTTTTTAGAATCTCGCTATTTCTTCTTGTCTTCCCAGAACTTCTGCTTGGTGTCAGCGGGTTTGGAGAGTTCCGGGATGGCTAGGGTGGTTGTTGTTGCAGGGGTTTTGACTCCATGGTCAATGAGTCGTTGTGCCAGTCGCTTGGCACTATCGAAGGTAGCGGGGTTTGATGATAGGAAATTCCCCTGATACGGAGGCACTAGCCCCCATATGTACCTTTCAATCTTTTTCCCTTTAGTGGGAACCATATTGGGGCAGAGGGCCACCAGTTCGCTGAATCGGGCAGTATAAGCGACCACGTTGGTGCCCTTCATAGTCAGGTTCCAAAGTTCCTGCTCCAATTTATGGATTTCGCCCCTCGGGCAGTATTCCTCAATCATGAGGTCTTTCATCGTTTCCCAGCCCATGTCGTTGGCTACGACGAGGGTTAGAGCTTTAACGTGGCCGCTCCACCACGTCAGGGCCTTTCCCTCAAAGGTGCATGCGACATATTTGACTTTGCTCGCAGCAGGGCATGAACAGATTTCGAAGACTGATTCAGTCTTCTCGAACCATTGCGGGAGGGCAATGACTCCGCCGGTGCCATGGAAAGACTTCGGCTTGCAATTGGTGAAATCCTTGTAGGAGCACTCTCTCGAGCGCACAGGGGTTTCAACCGGAATTGATTCAACAGGGGTTCCACCTCTGCTGGCATCAAATGAGTGATACTGAGCCATGGCAGTTGCCATTGCTGCAGCTACGGCAGCATTTAGGACTGCACTATCGATGACCGGAGGCGGAGGAGGCGGTGGAGGTGCAGGGTTATTCCGGGGAGATTTGCGAGGAGGCATCTTTCAGCTATAAGTTTTTAAAGATAAGAAAAATGGTAAGAATCAATTTGTAAGTAAGGCGAGCGTGACACATGGACTATCTAATCATAGCCCAATAGTTGAATGAGTGTTTCAGATCACAACAAAGAGTATTAGTAGGAAAACACAAGTGTACAGATTTTTCCCACAGATTAGATAGATGTCAATAATACTGGTATTACTGATGTAATAAATTCAGGGAAAATCGACCTAACATTAGGTCTTACATCATACCATACAGAAAAGTTTGACAGTTCTTAGATTCCTAAATAGAGTACTGAAAGTTAGGAATATTTTACAGACAAGTGCTACTTAGAGCATAGATGTTAAAGGCTATTCCTTAACCAAAAGACAGAGATGTACTAGACATCATCTAACGGCGATGGGAATTCCTCGGGCGAGCCCTGAGGTTTGACACTTGACGAAACACCTCTTGAAGGTGTCGCTTCTGAGCCCTCTGGCGGTCTCGAAGTTCCAAGACTTTAGCTCGGGAGGCAGCCAGCTGTTATTGCAGGGTTTCATTGGTTCTCCGGGTCCGTTCCATGTCTTCTTCAAGACGGCGGATGCGGACTGTGTTGACACCTGAGTTGGCATCAATCTCCATGACCCGGTCGATGGCTGCTCGACCTTGCTCAACATTACGAGCTATTATGCGGATAATGACGGGCAGAGCTCGGTCAGCAGAACCACCTTCACTGACGTTGTAAAAGCTTCGGTCCCCAAATTATGGTAAGGGTTGACCCTGTTCGTCATTCCAGCGATTCAACTTGGTTGCCCACAAGGGTGTAGGACCTAGAAAAGCTGGTCGGGGGTTGTTGTTTGGGGCTTGACCTACTAGCGGTAGGTTGTTGACTTTAGGCTCGGAGTCGGATCCATCAGAAAAGCCTTCTACGAGGTGATCATCCAAAGGGATTGGATGCTCATCTTCGGTCTCTTTTTTCGATCCACCCGACATTGCCTTCATTTGGAAAGTACGGGTCACCGTGATGGAATCCAACCATTTAAATCTATGCGAGAAGAGAGGTATAAGAATATAGTATATATGTAGCTAGTAGTACAAAATACACCTATAGTATTTTAAGTTTAAGTCCTACAGATCTTCTTGTGGTATTGTTGGTAAGTTTTTAGACTTGTTAACACATCACAACCATTCTAGGACATATGCTAATCACTCCTAGGACCAGCATAGTTGATCAGGCTATGCCATTCCCAGGACTGACCATACATCCCCGAGCTCACTTGTGATATTTAACAATCGTAATACTTTTGTTCTTGTCATTGTGACACTGATTTTAGTATGAATGCAGACTAGTATACTTAATTAAATATTTTAATATTTAAAGTATAGCCTCTGGGTCAGAGTGCTTTAATCCCTAATGGGTTTATAGTTTAGTATATCTTTTATGGGTTGATATACTTGATTCACTATAAACAATGCTCTGATACCAATCTGTCACACCCCAAAACCAAGAACGGCGGAAACGTTCTGGGGCGGAGGACGTCATGTAAAGTATCACAACACAGTAAAAGTAAATAAGCAAACAACATCATCCATTGCATTAAATATATAATTTTAATACAAGCGTGTTCTGTACAGTTATAGACACTAAAAATAATGTAAATCAAAATAATAAGATGAGTCTTGCATGCGCTCCATCTTCTCAATAGCTGGCATCGGTACCTGTCTACTAATGACCTGAAAATACAAGTTATTTTGAAAGAGTTTATCAGCATTAAGCTGGCGAGTTCATAAGTATTTTAGTGTCGATGTTTGTTATCAAAAACGTTTGAACATGTCTTAAGTGTAAGTTTGTAAAATGTAAGTAAATGTTTGTAAGTGTTTGTAAAAGTTTGAATCTCTCATAAAAACCTATATTTTCTATTAAAGTAGCCTTCTACCAAGGCTTAACTGTTTTGTATGCTCGTTTGTTGTAAAAGTGTGTAATTTCCCAAGTGTAACTATCATTTAACAAAATATAGTTTGTACATTAATGTTTAAGTGAAATAATCACTAAAAATATGTAATGGGTAAATCATTGTAGTACCGTAGTGTTGTATTATAGGAACTACTGTTGTACTAACTACCTTAAACCGGATTTATATTAAGGTATCATGTGATAAATTGCACCATACTATCGACTGGTATTAACGACATACGAATGGTCGTAATAACGGAATGACGTTTGGCACCTGCAGACCTGCAGGTCCGGTTGTAGCTAGCAGCAAGGTGTATGATAGTCAATCCAGTATAAATCTATACGCAAACTCACGCTCTCCCTCCAAGAGAATTCTAGCTACAACTCGGGCCATGACATTTAAGGCATGCTCCGATACAGTGGATCACAATCGTTAACATATTCATGTATATGTAATGTAATGTTACTCGTTCTAGTATAGTTGTATATGTTCTCTTTCTAGTATACTTGTATATGTTCTCTTTCTAGTATAGTTGTATATGTTCTCTTTCTAGTATAGTTGTATATGTACTCTTTCTAGTATTGTTGTATATGTACTCATAGTAATAAGTATTGACTCATGAATGAACTGACTCACTGATCTAGAAATTGTAGTAGTATGATCCTGTGTTACCCCGATGGTAACTTACTAATGATGTGTCTAATACGCATGAATATGGAAGTACTTTTATGTCTATATATGTATATTTGATATATAATTAATATTGAAATGACCTTCGGACGGTCACCCGAAATCCCACCAGACCACATCCAAATCAAGAAAAAGGAAATAGGGTGGATGGCCTTCCTAAGCACTTTAAACATTGCTTATATATTTATATATATATGGGCATGCAATTTATAAGAAGTAAAACAAATTTTAATAAAAGCACTTGATAAGTAAAAGAGTTTGTAAAACATTTTGAAGTAAAACAGTTTGATAAACAGTTTGAACAGTGATAAAATCATTGGTTTTCTAGTTATTAATCACATGTGATTGATGTAATAATTATAAGTATTTAACTTGTATTCCTCCCCATAAAAGTATTTAAAGCATTTAAAAGTATTTCAAAGGTTAATTAAAGGGGTATGAACTCACTTGCGGTGAGTGGATTGGATTGAAGTATCGGATACCGTGCTAGGTGGCAAACGGAGACTTGTTCACACGCACGAGCCTAGTTATCATATAATGAGTATATATATAACTAATTAGCCAAATAATAACTTAATGAAATAAGTTGGGACACTCAGGAACATGTAAACACTTTGTATAAGTGTTATAGGTCCTAAGGGTTGCTTCTAGGTGGTTATGGGACAAGGCTAAAGGGGTTTAATGTACCAAAGAGCCTTATATAAGTGTTTACTACTCAATAAACCCCACACAAGGAGTTTACGGTCGTAAACCCTTGATTTTACGGCCGTGAACTCCAATCTTGGTGGTAATTGGTGTTTTGAAGTGTTATTTGATTTCTAGAATAAGCCTAGCTTGTTTGTTTAATCCTTTGGGTAGTTTAGGGCCTTAAAATACTCCTTTGAGGAGTTTACGGCCAAAAGACCATTTCTTTTGGAGTTTACAACCGTAAACTCTCAAGGGATGGGTAATTTTATTCTTTCAAGTCCCAAACACAAGTAGGATAATTTCTAGGCATTTGTTTAAGGCTAAGGAGGACCCTAGGCACACTTTGGTGCCTTTATTTGGTATTTACGGCCTATGAGTATTCTCTTGGCCGTTAACTCCCTTTAAGGGGTGCTTTTGATGTTTTTGAAGTCCATAAATTAGCTAGGATTAAATGGGTATTAAACTCTAAAGCCTTAGGAGTGATTAGGGCACCTTTAGGCCCTTGAATTTGGTGTTCACGGTCCAAGAAACTCTTGGGCCGTAAACACCCAAAGCTTGGTGTTTTGGATTGTTTTCTAGTCTCTAATTTACTTACATACAAGCCTAAGTTAGTCACTTATCAAGGAAGTGGGACTAGATAGCTCTTAAGCCTCTTTTTGGAGTTTACTCCCCAAGAACGTTATTGGGCGGTAAACTCTCGGATCTCACATATTTGACATGTAATCTATGTTATTAAGCATATAACAAGCATTATAAAACAACTAGAGAAGTGTACTCACGATTTGGGATGAAAACCCGAAGATCCGTGAGAGAGAAAATGGCTTTTCTCTAGTTGGAAATGTGAATAATGAATGAATTTAGTTCAGAAATCTATTTATAGTCCTGAAATATTTTTGGCAGAAAATATTTTTATTCTGGAATTGAACTCTAACATTAAGAAGTTTTGAAATACTCAAGTTTCACAAACCCATGAGCATCCACTCTCATGATATCTCCTTAAACATAAACCCTAATGTACACAAACTTATTCGGAAAAGTCTGAAATTCATTGAAACTGGTCTAGCTTCTATTGAATAGATAATGTTCGTACAAATGGAAATTTCGGGTTGTCACATTTGAAACGTCCACTTTAGAGATGACTGGTATAATCTACAGAGATGGTGGTGGTTGTTTAGTTGTGGTTCGCTGGAGGTGCGTAACAAGGGGGAACCTAGATAGGTCGAAATTGGGTGGCGGGAACTCAAATTTTTTGACCGAGACGATGGGAAATTTAAAATAAACAAATCTTAACATTTTTTTCATATGTAAAATTAATATTATCATTACTATTTAATTGAATTTAATAATTTTATTAACATTACTATTGTAGTTATAATATTAATAATTACAAATATGATAATTGTTGTTATTTATTATCTTTATTATTATTATGTAAGTCATACTTCATATTCATTTGTCTTAGATGACCCCACGCAGGAGAATCCTAGCAGTTGAAAACATGTTGGGGGTACTAGGAATCGGGAAATTTTATTGTGATATGTAGGTTTTCAAATTTTAGGATTGATTTTATTGCCATAAAATCTAAAGTTTAGAATATTTAGAATTTATTTCACTTTTAGATTTTTGAATGTCTCTCTCTCTCTCTCTCTCTCTCTCTATATATATATATATATATATATATATATATATATATATATATATATATATATATATGTGTGTGTGTGTGTGTGTATATATATATATATATATACCTACAATCACTTTTTAAATTTACATACTATAATCCACATGAACATACAACACACACACACACATATATACCTACAATCACTTTCAAATTGTTTCCTAATTCGGGGTCGTGACCCGAAGATCGGTTATCATAAGGCTTTGGGCCTTGGGGAAAAAGTCACTTAGGCCCTTTGGATGTGGATAATATAGATTAGGTGATCCAGGAGTTCAGTTTGTGTTTTGGATTTCAAGGGTATAACTGTAAAGTGATAGTTTGGGCCTTTTATAAATTTCAGATTTAAGCTTAGGAAACTTTCAGGCGAAGGAGAGTTGATAGAATTATAGAGCTTCTGATTACCTTTTCGGGCATACAAAGAACATCGAAATCGGACTTAGAATGAAGAAGTTATGCCCTTCGGAAGTTTAATAGTTTTAGTCCATGGTCGAGTAAGCGAGGCGTACGCTATGAGTACACTCGGTGTACTGGGTCGAAGTCTGGTCGCAAAGGAAATGCGTGTATGTTGGGCGTACATGGGAGTACATGGGGTGTACGCTCATCAAGGGAAAACCCTAATTTTTAGGGTTTGTGCCCTATTTAAATAACTTATGTTGCTTTGGGTGGTTCGTATGTCCAACCTCCACCTCTCCAAACCCTAAGATCGAGACCCTATTCCTCATTTGAGTGTTTGTGAGCCATTATTGTAATCTCTTTGTGTTTTTGGATCCTTTGAAGGATGTGAAGCTTGGTGGTGACGCTTTGGTGGACTTGGAGCTTGAAGATCCAGAATATTCTTCAAATTTGCAAGCTATTTGAGGTGTAAAGTTCTTAACTTGATGGATCATTTGGTTAGAGCTAGATTGGGCTTGTTTGTACGCTTTTGTGGTCCTTTAAGTCATGTTTGATAGTATTAGCTACTCCAGAAGCTAGGAATGGTAAATCTTTTCATTTTTTAGGTCTCTTGGTCATAAAAATGAAATCTTGATGAGTTACTTTGGACCATGCATGAGTTCGGATTATTATTATGGTTCCTTTTGATTTTTGGGTCCCATTAAGCCATGAAAGGGTGTAAATTTGCCAACTTTACGTGTTAAAACATCATTTAGGATCAGCTCTGAGAATTTAACTTAGTGTCTTAACTGTTTAAGCTCTTAATGGAGAGTTGGGGTGACTGCGGAGTAAGTTGGGCGTACTTAGCTTGTACCTTGCGCGTACTAGCCACGGAGGGAGTATGTTGGGCGTACGTCTGAGATGCCAGGCATACATAGCTTCCATTGACTTTTGTTTACTTTTACTTTTTGGGCCATATGTAGACTAGTTGGGTTTTGGGCCTTGTTAGGCCAAAAATCTTTCTGACTTGGGACATTATTAGTCTTTGGGCCTTCTTGGGTTTAGGACCACAATGGGTTTTTGGCCTCATGTAGGATTTTAGGCCATATTGGGTTTTTGGAGCCATTAGGTTGGGCCTCAGTTATTGGGCCGAGTATGGAAAAGGTAAAATAGTCTTTTACCCTGAGAGTTGGACAAATGAATGAGATTCATAGTTTTGGTCTTGGCCCTATACTTAATTGGGTATTATTGGATGGAGTTAGCGTGCAGATTTTCCGGATCAACAGTTTCAGCTTTTATATGAGATATTCAGCAGCTTGAGGTGTGTTTCTTCATTGTGCTTGTTAGGTCGAATGCACCAATTTCGGCCCCTGGTTTATTATGACTAGGATGCTAGTTGTCTGTGTGACTCTTGCATATATGTTATGTGATATGTATACCGGGCAGGGTCCGATTCCAGGTGGGCCTGATGAGTGTATTGTATGCTATTTATGTTACTGATTCTTACATGTATTTATGTGTCTGTATGAATGTCTGGTGGGGCCCGATTCCAGGCGGGGCCTGATGAGTGTGATGAGGTGGGGCCCATCTCATATTATTGATAGATCTGTTCCGAGCGGGGCTCGATGTTGGGCAAGGACTGATGGTTGTTGGGCATGGCTCGTTGTATGTTTGATATGTATGGTATGAGGTATTTTGGGGAACTCACTAAGCTTCGTGCTTACGATTTTCAATTTATTTTTCAGGTACTTCTGGAACGAAGGGGTAGAGATCAGGATGATCGCATCGCACACATCATATTATTGCACGTTTTATTTGACTTTTTGTTCAGAGAAAAACTTGAGTAACACACTTGAAAAAACGTTAGTACAAGTAATATTGCGGAATGAAGTTTAACTCAGAGGATCATAAAGCTCAACATTAATAAGTTAGAATTAGATAGTTAGATAGTTAGGTGCGGAAATATAAGGAAATATAAATGACAACAAGTATTATATCAAGAAGACACTTAAGCTTAGTCTTAACGAGGATTGTATAAAAACCAAGTTAGTAAGTGAGACCAAACTTAGTGATTAAGTCAAAACTAACTTGCTCCGAAGAGAGAATATGATCTAAATGCATCAGTTTAAGTTATGAAGATCTTTGAAGATGAGAGAGTAAGAAGAGAATAAGTAAGATATGATATTCAAGAAAGAGATAATCGATAATGTGTATTCATTCAGAATGAGAGAGCTCTATTTATAGAGTCTTGAAGATTACAAAGTCTAATCTATCTAAGGTGGCCATGCAAGGCGCACTGGGTAAAGTAATGTAATGACATAAGATAACCGATGAACTAAGACTAAGGATTGATGACGTCGACTGCGGATGCGGTTCTTGATTGCGGTTGAGATACTGACTGGGGATTTGGAGATGGCTTCGGATCTGTCAAGTTTAAGAGGGTCACTTTTATGCTTCAATACTTTGATGTATCTGGATGAGTATTGACATACTCTGATTTCATTATGGTTTTATGAAAACAATTTGGATGACAGTTTTATTATTATATGATACGTGTATGGGCTGTTTTGTATTGAAATTGAATAGTTTTTTAGACAAAACAGCAAAAGGATAGATTTGATAAACAAACTAGACCTATAGCTTGTAAATCTGGAGACAAACTAAGATCTATTAGTTTCAATTCGATCAACTGAAGGATCACGTCAAAAGATGATAATGTGCGAACTATGACAATAATTCAAAGTTAACAAGGTTTCTTTGATTAAAAATTGGTCTATCACTTTTCCAAGCATAACTTGGCTTTATAGGAAGCCTTTATTAAAAAGTTGGTGGTTACAAGCCAACCAACCAACTACTTATTAAAACTACTAAATGAAAATTAAGGAAACTCTTGAAAGAACACAAACAAAATGTCCAAGGCACTAGAGTATGAAAAAAAATGTTCATGCTCCATCAAGGAGCGATAAGAGGCATTAAAGTGTAACCCTAATCCACCAAAGAGTGTCAAAAACGGCTAAGAGGCTTTTTGAAGCTAAGAGTAACGTTTTTTTAGCACTTATGAAGCCTTAAAAACGTCATCCCACTTGGCCAGCAACAATTTGTCACTTTTGGAGCCCATATTGGTCTTATTCGTATCATTCTCCCCCTCTCAAAAAAGACTGTTCCTCGAGTCTTTGTCTGTAATTTATATTAATATATTACAAGTTCAATATGAAATCATATTATTTAATTAGTATTGATCAAGAATTAATTTGGAATTAATTTTGTGATCAAAAGATACTAATTAAATATATGGGGATTGATTATGTAAATCATTCATTCTTATATATGTGTGCTTGTGATCCATTGTCTTTCATGTTGGGCTTAACCCATGTGGTAAGCCATGGATACTCCATGGAGGTTAAAACCCATGGATCATGAAGGAAATGAAAGTCATGCACATTAGGGTTTACACGGTGCAACCCTAATGAGCCACACTATATAAATGATCCCATGGTTCATGAAATGACACTAGTGGATACACAAAGAGAGGGCAATGGCCGATTTTCATAGGGAGAACCAAAGTAACCTTCTTCTCAAGTTATTCCATTTGTTGGTGTTGTATGATTCCATTTGAGGTTTCTACACTATTTGGGCTAAGCTCTTAAAGGTTCAAGACTTCAACCTCCATCAAAAGGTATGTAATCTAACTAGACTTTTGTAGTATAGTTATTCCACAATATGCTAGTTAGGACGATGCTTTGGAATTTTGTATATTTGCATGTATAATAGTGAAAACATAGATCCAAAGCACATAGGGTTGCATACACACCATAGGAGTGTTAGAATGCTCAAAACCCTTCATTCATGTATTTATGTATGTATGTATGTGTTACGTGTGTATGTGTGTACGTACGTACGTACGTATGAATGTATGTATGTAAGCTTCTTTCTTGTTCCGAAGATCGAATGGAAAGCATCTCATGCTGGTTTATTAATATATTAAAGGAGAAATCATATAGTTTAATTAATATTAGACAAGAATTAATTAAGAATTAATTTTGTGGCTAAAAGACATTAATTAAATAAAGGGGACTAGAACTGTCACTTGTGTGACAGTTGTATATTGGGCTGAGAAGCCTTATGGATTAGGCATGGACGAAATAATTTCGGCCATAGAGGCCTTATTCCAGAAGGTTCCTTGGACTGCTTAAGGCCTAAGCTGTCCATTAGGGTTTTGACTGAAACCCTAGCAGCACAAGTATAAATAGATCCCTAGGGCATCAATTTTCAGCCACTGGAAACCCTAGAAGAGTTCATAGCCGAAATTATGCCTTCTCCCCTCTCTCTAATACCATCCTCTTGCTTCTGGTGTTTGTAAGCCATTAGAGGAGTGATATTAGTGACTCTAAGCTCCAAGAGAAGAAGATTCAAGCCATTCTTGAAGAGGTAATCATCTTGATCCGATTTTAAATGATAATTTTGAAATATGTATGCTGGATCTAGCGTTCATAAGTCTTAGATGAATTGCATGTATAATAGAGAAACCTAGATCCAAGCTTTAGGGTTTGCATGAGCACATAGGATGTTCTTTTGTATAAAACTCATCATCTGCAACATGGTTGTTCAGGGTTTCTTGCTTATGTGTCTGACATACTGGTTGAGGCCACGACAGAGATGAACGGGTATGCATTGTAATGTTTTCCGGGTGTTTTTCCCAAGGATTTTCCGGGAGTGCCTCCTGAGAGGCAGGTCAAGTTTCAGATTGATTTGGTGCCTGCTGCGGCTCCTATAGCCAAAGCGTTGTATCGTCTAGCACCACTTGAGATGTAGGAGTTGTCTACGTAGCTACAGGAGCTGCTAGATAAGGTTTTTATCTGTTCGAGCAGTTCTCCTTGGGGAGCATCGATCTTTTTTGTGAAGAAGAAAGGCAGGTCGCATAAGATGTGTGTAGACTATTAGGAGTTGAGCAAGCTAACGGTGAAGAACCATTACCCACTCCCTAGGATTAATGATCTGTTCAACCCGCATCAAGGTGCATCTTAGTTTTCCAAGATTTATTTGCGGTTAGGAAACCACCATATGAGAGTCAGATAAGAAGATGTATAGAAGACAGCTTTCAGTTTCGTTATAGACATTATGAGTTTGTGGTGATGCCTTTCGGGCTCACTAATGCACCAGCAGTGTTCATGGATCTCATGAGTCGAGTCTGCTGGCCAATGTTGGATCGGTATGTGATTGTTTTCGTTGATGATATTTTGGGCTATTCTAAAACCAAGGAGCAGAACAAGCAACAATTGTGGGAGGCGTTAGAGACCCTGATGAGGGAGAGGCTTTATGCCAAATTCTGCAAATGAGAGTTTTGGTTACGAGATGTGTAGTTTTTGGGTCACATTATCAATCAACAGGGGATCTTGGTGGACCCAGCCAAGATCGAGGAAGTGATGCGTTGGGAGGTCCCGAGGACCCCATCTAAGATTCGGAATTTCTTAGGTCTCGCAGGGTACTATTGGAGATTTATCCAAGACTTCTCCAAGATTGTTGTGCCCCTGACCCGCCTAACAAAGAAGAATGTAACCTTCCGATGGGGGCCTAATCAACAGTTAGACTTAGAGATTCTGAGGCATAGGTAGTATGAGGCCCTGATTATGGTGCTCCCTAAGGGTTTGGATGATTTTGCGGTTTACTACAACACCTCTATTTCGGGTTTGAGAGTTTTTATGATGCAGAGGTGTCACGTGATTGTGTACGCTTTGAGGTAGCTGAAGCCTCACAAGGCGAATTACCCCATGAACGATTTTGAATTTGGGGCTATGGTGTTTGCCCTCAAGATATGGAGGCATTATCTGTTGGATTAATGTCTAAGTCCATAACTATAATTGGTAAGACTTGACCCGACTCGGTGTGGTCCATTTGGGTTGCATGACATCATGCATTTGGATAGACTATAATGAGAGAAATAAGACACTTATGGTTATTAATATATTATAAGTTCTAGTATATTAATAATAAGAATAATAAGATTATTTAATTAGTATTGATCAAGAATTAATCTAGGATTAATTAAGTGATCAAAAGAAGACTAATCAAATATATGGGTTGATTGTGTAAATCATCCATACTTGTATAGTGGGCTAATGCTCCATGGATAATCAAGTTGGGCTAAAACCCATAGGATGGTCCATGGATGCTCCATGGTGTATTTGAACCCATGGATCCAAGGAAATGGAAAGTCATGACAATTAGGGTTTACCCTAATTGTAACACTATATAAAGATCTTATTCTTGACAAAATCGGCGACTAGTATCATCTAGAGAGGGCTAGCCGATTTTCATGAAGTGTAGAATTCTCTCAAGTTATTCCAAGTGTATTTGGTGTTGTGTGAACCATTTGAGGTGTCACACTTGGGGCACTAGGCACTCAAGCTTCATGAAGACTTTTTACATGAAAGAGGTATGTATTCTATCTTGTTATATTCATTATTTTATATGCTAGATTAGGATAATACCTTGGATGTTCATATTTGTATGTATAATAGAGAAAACATAGATCCAATGTATTTAGGGTTGCATGTACACTTAGGAGTGATTTGCTCAAAACCCAACAGTGATATCAGAGACTAGGCTTGTTTTCTTGTTATACTTGCAATAGAAGCTGAAAAAATCAAGTTTTGTTGCTGTCTGCCCTGCAGACTCGCCGAGTCCATGAATGGACTCGCCAAGTCCAAGGCAAAATGCATCCAACTCGCCGAGTTGGTTCGTGCACTAGACGAGTTGGACCCCCAGACAGCATAAATTCGAATTTTTTGGCTGGAATTGGACTAGGAACATTACCCTAAGATGTTTTTGAACTTATAAACTTGTTTTTGATGTGGTAATGTTCATGCTAATCCAATTTCAAAGATAATTGTCAATAGATTCATGTTTTGTATTAGTTTAAGGTTTAGACTAATTACATGAAAAAGTTTGATTTGAATTATCTTGTTCTTATGAGTTGCTTAGATTAATAGAAAAGTTGAGTGAAATAGTTGTTTTCAATCCAAATTAATCTAAGAGTTGATTCTAAAATGTGTTTTTGTAACTTGTCCTCAAGTTATATGAAAAGTCACATTTAAGTTTCATAAAACTCATAAAAGTTGGCAGAGGTTACAAAAATGAAGAGTCTAGTTCTAATTAAATGGTTTTATGACTCCATAACTTGTCCTCAAGTTATGGAGGACCAAGAGTCTCTTCATTAAATAATAATAAAAAAAGAGAGTGTAACCTTAATTAATTCCATAAGTTATAAAATAAAGAAAAGTTAATTCTTTTATTAGTTTAAAGTCTTCCATAACTTGTCCTCAAGTTATGGAACTTGAAGAGTTTTTGGATTAAAACTACTTTAAACACATAAGTTATGGAATTAATTAGTTTTGAATAGTTTCAAAACTTGCCCTCAAGTTTTGGAATTTGAAAAGTTTTCACTTATGAATACTTTAATTCCATGTTAGCCCTTAGAATTTTAAAGAGTTAAAATTCAACCCTTATACTTTAAAATATTATAAGTTAATAATATAAATGTATAAGAGTAAAGTCACTCTTACTGCTAGTACGCCTCATTCACGAAGTCGGTCTATAAGGTGGGTATAAGGTTGTTGCCTATAAAATGGCAACTTAATGGGTGTCCACTCTCACCCACCGCTTGCTTGACTGGTGGAGGGTCGTTAGCCGAACGGGTTTGACAGGACTATAATTCTCCCTTCATTAAAAGTATTAATGATAAATACTAAGTAACTAAACTCTTAATAATACCCAATCTTAGTTACTTAGGAAAATGTGAATAAGGTGCTAATCCATGAAATTACACTTTGCACTTTCTTTAAGTCGGTTAGTGGAGTGTGTGTGGTTAACCGGCACACTAACTCGTATTTAACAAGGTAGGCAAAGGGTAACTTAATGTTTATCATAGTCTCGGTGGAGCGTGTGTGGTTAACCGGCACATCGATTGAGGGGTAAACACTTAAGGGTACCAAGTAATTTGCATGGTTACTTCACACCTTGTTTTGTGATCCTCGGCATCCCAGTCACAAAACCTGAAGGGCACACTCGAGATTGAAACATGCCATTGAACAGTTCAATGAATCTCAAAGATCTAGGAGTTTCAAAAACCAATTAAAACCTAATAATACATTTCGTTTATCTTGGTTGAAATTGGTGAATCGTCATTCACCTACCTTCAAATATTTTATAGCTTGGATTATGGCATACCTCTTCTAAGTTATAAAATAGTTTGTTGGGTCCTAGCCTTAATATTTCATATTGGGTGTCATATTAAGGACTTACGATCAACTATCTTGAATATCTCCCAAAAGATGTCTGGTTTAGACATTTATGATCTTCCCAAATCTCTTGAAACAAGCTTTCCTAAATGAAGATGATGTCCCTTGGAAATCATACTTCATTCACCTCCTCCAATTATTCTCCCCAACCCACAAGTTCTTGAAAAGTTTAAGGTCACTCAAGCCCAATTGGCAAGGCAAGGTCTAGGTGTGGTCACGTCTTGGAGATGTAGTCACATATTGACAAGTCGGGAGAGTTAGGTGTCAAAGTCTTGAGAAAGTTGGTGGTTCAACTACTTTCTAAGTCACATAGTGAGTTCTTTTAAAACACTTATGAAATAGACTATGACAAGACCCTTAATGATCTTATCTATTTGATAAGATCAACTTCCTAAAACTTTATGGACATTGACAATGATGACATTGGATATCTAGTAAAGCTCTCTCTTCCCAATGGAAAGGGATCGGCCATAGTCAACTCGGTTGACCAAATGGTAAAGTGAAAAGCTAAGTCTGTGATAGTACCGTGTACCATTATCAAAGGGTTCATATGTTTATATTTCCAAAGTAAGGGGCATTGGTTGCGAAGCTGCCAAATTTACCTAAGGATGTTAAAGTCAATAAGTTTGACTCTACTTCAGGTAAAGTCCACTATCTAACTCTACTAAGTTTCTATTCTGAGATTCTGGATACATGATGTGACTGGGTCACATGGTGATGTTTTAAGAATCAAAGAAAAGTGAAGAAACTTAAAGAAAGAATATGTTGAATCTGATCACATAGATGGATTTCTATCGCGTAGTTTGAAGATCGGATTCTTGAGCTACTTCTTAGGAGTTATGAGATATTGCTTAGGAATAGATAACAACAAGTTTTCATATGGATTGTAAGGATACGTTTTTCCGCAAAGTTTTAAAATAAAAGAAAATTTTTGATTTTATTTATTTTAAAACATCCTTGCAATGGCATTTGAGGAAAAATTGTTGCTTATATGATTCCATTAATAGCAAGAGTGGAAATATGAAATTGATTCTTTCATTTGTGGTAATGTCTAAATTTACCAAATAAGGAAAGATTCTCATCACCCAAGTTTCAATTGGACCGGAACTTGGAATCATGCAAGTTGTATTGCATGATGAATGAGAACTTTCAAGTATTAGAAAAGTTAAGACTAATTACTCGTTCACATGGATGTGTGAGTCAAGTAAAGGACTAAGGGATCGAGTACACATTCTTGTGCACTGATTAAGTCCACCACAAAAGATTGACAAGACTATTCGTCATAGTTTACTAAAGCTTAGTAAATATTATTATACTTACAAGCTTAAGTGTAACTCTGAGACATTGGAAAAGGTTCCAATGTAAGGCAGAGCGAATTAGAAGAATCAACTTAGGCAGAAAGATAAAATTTTCTCAAATCTGAAAAGATGGGAGAGTACTTTAGTATCAGTTTTTGTGATCACCTTAATGATTAAGAAACCTTATCAAAATAATTTCTCTAAGGAAATCTTAGTGCATTCTTATGACTAAGAAGAGGAACTTGAATTGTTGAAATGGTTAAATCAAGAACATGAGTCATACTTCATTCCAAAAAACAATTCTTAGAGTTATACTCTAAGATTGTAACTTGAGTGACATGACTTAAAGAAGGTTTAAAACACTTTTCAAATGTAAGAGTAAAAGTTTTCTACTCTTGTACATTTGAAATTGGTAAGTTGCGATGTTTTGGATAAAACAAAGACCAACTAAGGCCAATTGTGTGAAGTATTTGTCTTGATTAGAATCCACACTATCCCTTGAATAACTGATAAGGAAGTCTTATATGTCAAGAGGACAGTGGGAGTCTTAAAGGTCTTGAAAGTCTCAAGAACTAATCAAGAATAAAACCTGAAGTTCTTCACTAGCACACGACTTGAGGTTTATAACCTATCGTGTTGACATATTATGTGCCCATTCCAGTTAAAGTTGGCTTTGCATATGAGTTCTTAGATTTCTCAGTTAGTTGCACAACAACTTGGAAGCAATGGCAGGCCCTTGAGCTGCCAGGTGGAAAGAAATTAAGATTGAGTTCAATCCATATGAGTGTGGATTTGTCATTATCCTTGTCTTGTGTCTATGGTTTTGACAATTCACATGGATAAGAACACATAAACCATTAAATCTAAGTATCATAAGGTTTCTCTCCGATTCATGAAAATGATGGTGAGGAAACACTTTCACTAAGTAGATTTTAGCTAGATAGCAATTGTGATATTTGCATTCTCAAAGTCGTTAGTGGAGCATGTGTGGTTTACCGGCACACTAACCTGGACTTGTGAGAAGTGGAAAAAAGGTCTAACCATTATGATTACGGCATCCCTCTTCATAATTGTTTAGACACACAAGTATGCTATCTAAGGGAAGGTGTATGATTTTGATAAAGTTTTATCAAAACAATCTAGTATCAGAAATTTGAACTTTGGTAAGAAAGTCAGCTGATTTTTTAGTACATGTCAAAGCTAGTGGGAGCATAAGTGTTATGCTAATAATCATCATGTTAGTGGGAGCATGATAATTATGATAAGTATTGCAAGTTACCAATGTTAATTATAGAAAGAAAAAAAGTTTCAATTGGGAAAGAGTTGTTTTGCTATAATTAAGGGAGAGGAAATTATACTTCATCTCAAATCTATAAGCTTAGATCGTGAGGTTTTAATCATTTAGTCAAGGAAATATATATGAATTTCATGTTGGAATGGCTCAACATAAGGAAATTCTGTATATGGGTCCATTATTTGTGTTCTAAAATTCGATTATGATTACGGCATCCCTTGTTCATAATCTGAATTATGAGAACTTGGCAAATTGAAATGGACATATTATAGCAAAAGACCGGTTTAGTCTTTATGTGAGACATCAAGAATCGTGTCCCATATGCTTCGGATATAGGATCGATTACATATGCTATATTCATCCTTTCTAAAATTTTCCAAATGCCTAGGGCATTAAGAAGGGAAAAGGTTTAGAACTGGATATGACTAAAAGGATTAAACAATTGTCGAGGACAATCTAAGGTTTACCAAAGATTGGTTGCTCAAGGACAGTTGGAAGTATAGTGATAATTCTGGAAGGACCATATTGACATAGTCTGTAAGGAGGCAACTCTTGTTCAGAAGTGATAGTCAAAATGGAATCTGGAAATGTTTCAAAGTTAGAATTTTCAATCTGTTTAAGATTAAGGAAACTTAATGCAAGAAGGATGTTTCCAAGGAGCTGGTCTCCTTTGGAATACTCTGTAATGATTGTTGTCAAGTCTTTCTGACTTTCTGCATAATCATTACAAGAGGATCAATGCATATAAGTTTAGAATCTAACAGATTTCAGTAAATGACATGAATTTGGAATTCTTGTACTTGCAATAAGGATTTGGGAGTGTGAAAAGAGAATCATTGAAGTTATGTTAAATGGATCTAGTTCACAAAGTAAAGATCATAGAAAAATATAGTATGCATACTTGGTGTATGGCATGACTAGTGTTTAGAAAACATAGTGTAAATGCTTGGAGCATGGGACAACTATTGTTTTAAATTCAAGAATAAAGTTGATAGCTGAAACAGTATACAATGAATAATGTGTAATCATATGGTGATAAATAAAAGGTGTTTTATTTATATTCTTAGGTTTTGATACCATATTGGATTCAATTATTATTGTGTTTCACTTTGCATGTTTTGACTTCCCGAATAAACTGGGTTATTCTTCCGGAATGACTAAGTTATTCAAACCATCCACAGTCGGTCATATGTTGGAAGTAGATATGAATTAAGATTGTCATGGGTTGGCTTGTAGAGGTCTAAGGTGTTGGACAAAGGGCTACAACACTCATGAGTGCTCATAAGTTCTGAGTATTGAATTCAACCAGCGCTCATTGGAATCACTTCATGGATTTTATCACGAGTGATCATGAGACGATAATATCTTATATTATTCAAACCTAGAGATATGAGTTGTTACTATGAGTTGGTTGTACATTGATTGCACGAAAACGCATTTGGTAACTCGGTGCTATAAAACGTGTCTTTGTGTATGATTCAACAAGTAGTAGAACAAGCCATATGAGTCGAAGTTTATCCATTCCTTTTACCTTCGGGATAAAAGCGATATATGTGGGCCCCTCGATGATTTGATGATGACAATGGAAGTGCTCGGCTGGGCCAGGACTGATTTGATTTGTTCAATTAGTCAGTCGTCATAAATCGGAAATCAGGAAACAACAAATGGACAGAGAGAATGATTATAATCCATGTCTCAGTCCATATGATATCTAGAATGGAGGAATATATGATCCCTTATCTAATGGACAAGTCATTGACAAGGGTTAAAGTTCATCAACAAGGTCAGAGTTCGACAGAAGCTTTTGAGAGCTACGATTGCTAGTCGGTTCCTGAAGTCATACGCAATAATAGTTTTAGACTTATCCAAGTGGGAGACTGTTGGATTAATGTCTAAGTCCATAACTATAATTGGTAAGACTTGACCCGACCCGGTGTGGTCCATTTGGGTTGCATGACATCATGCATTTGGATAGACTAAAATGAGAGAAATAAGACACTTATGGTTATTAATATATTATAAGTTCTAGTATATTAATAATAAGAATAATAAGATTATTTAATTAGTATTGATCAAGAATTTATCTAGGATTAATTAAGTGATCAAAAGAAGACAAATTAAATATATGGGTTGATTGTGTAAATCATCCATACTTGTATAGTGGGATAATGCTCCATGGATAATCAAGTTGGGCTAAAACCCATAGGATGGTCCATGGATGCTCCATGGTGTATTTGAACCCATGGATCCAAGGAAATGGAAAGTCATGACAATTAGGGTTTACCCTAATTGTAACACTATATAAATATCTTATTCTTGACAAAATCGGCGACTAGTATCATCTAAAGAGGGCTAGCCGATTTTCATGAAGTGTAGAATTCTCTCAAGTTATTCCAAGTGTATTTGGTGTTGTGTGAACCATTTGAGGTGTCACACTTGGGGCACTAGGCACTCAAGCTTCATGAAGACTTTCTACATGAAAGAGGTATGTATTATATCTTGTTATATTCATTATTTTATATGCTAGATTAGGATAATACCTTGGATGTTCATATTTGTATGTATAATAGAGAAAACATAGATCCAAGGTATTTAGGGTTGCATGTACACTTAGGAGTGTTAGAATGCTCAAAACCCAACATTATCTGTATGGGGTTCGTTGTACTATCTACACCGATCACAAGAGTCTGAAGTATTTGATGGACCATGTGAATATGAATGTACGGCAGCGGAGGTGGTTGGATGTAGTGAAATATTATGATTGTGAGATCTTGTACCACCTTGAGAAGGCCAATGTGGTGGCTGATGCTTTGAGCCGCAAGGCAGCAAGCTCATCTATCCAAGATATATGTTTGACAATGATTGTTACTTCTCCTTTGTTGGATTTGATCAAGAAGGCTCGGGTGGAAGGATTGAAAAAGGAAAAATGGAAGATCGAGCGGATTAGAGGAAAGATTCCTTTATTTGTTATAGGCAATCGAGGGTTGTTTGCACGGTGTGGTAGGGTTTGGGTTCCCGCATCAGGTGGGGTGAGATAGACGATTTTGGAGGAGGCACATAAATCAAAGTTTTCTATCCATCAAGGGTCACAAAGATGTACAAAGATTTAAGGTTGAGTTATTGGTGGCCCTGCATGAATAGGTAGGTCGTTGGTTTGTTGAGAGGTGACTGACTTGCAGGAAAGTCAAGGCCAAGCACCAGAGACGCCATGACAAGGTGCAACTGTTACACATTCCCATGTGAAAGTGGAAGGAGATAACTATGGACTTCATCACAATATTGCCTAGGACAGCGTGTGATGTTGATTCTATATGGATCGTCGTTGAAAGATTGATCAAGTGTGAACATTTCATTCCGATTTCATAGAGAAGCTAGTCGATATTTATTTGGTGTCTCGGCATGGGGTGCTAGTTTTTGTAACGACGTAAATTTTCAAAACAATTTTTCATTCACATGATAATCACAAAACATAATGTATCACTGTGTCATAACAAAACATATTCCCAGAATCTCAATAACAAAAACTCTATAAGTGTGTACGGATCACGTCGACGCCTTCCCGCGTTCCTCGCTAGTACCTGAAACACATATCATAACAACTGTAAGCATAAATGCTTAATGAGTTCCCCAAATACCACATACCACACATACGACTTTCTAGGCCATAACTTTGTAGGATCTTCTGATCCATATGTCTCAGGGGACTTCCGTCCCGAATCCCGGTAGACATTCCGGTCCTACCCGTATCGACCTTCCGGTCCATAACCCCTTGACCTTCCGGCCCATATCATCTTGACCTTCCGGTCCTTACCATACATAACATACATATCACGTAACCGCATATAGCACATACATATCATATCATATAAGACCTCCCGGTCACACATATCACATAACCGCATATAGCATACACATCATAGCATACAAGACCTTCCGGTCACACATATGTACCCTTCCAGGTACAGTATAGTGAGAAGATTCACCTCAATGAAGTCGGATAATCTCTCATGCTCGACGTCCCGACTTATCCTCCTCCTATCATTCAAATAACATCCTGATCAATATTCTCCCGCGATCTCATCTCTACAAATTGGGTAGAAGGCCATTCTACCCTTCCCAGAACTCTCCTGAATCAGTCTTGACCAGAACCCTAAATTCAACGAAAGTCAATGGTTAAACATTGACCCGACTCGTCAAGTGCACATGGGTGACTCGGCGAGTCCATGCGGTCTTCTGAATCCTTTCAGCTTCTCTTGACTCGTCGAGTCATCATTCTACTCGACGGGTTACACCTAACATGAATCGCGGGGCAACCCCGACTTGACTCGTTGAGTCCACTTATGGACTCGGCGAGTTGCCGCCATGCTCATGCTCAAATGACCTTCTGAGGTCAGATCTATTTCTCTAATCCATAGATCTTCCCAAGCTCAATAAACACGTAAAGGTTCGATCTTGATACTCCTGCAACGTCCAAATAACTCTACTTGATGAGATAGCCCCAAATACAACCTCCTAAGTCCATTTCTTCCATAACTCATCATAAAGCAAGATGGATAACGTTATTTGGACCACTATGGTCCAGATCTGAAGTCTAAACATGATAAGGGACCATATTCCCAACAAATCAACCCAATAAAGGGTATAGAAAACCCTAGATCCATGGTTTCTTTAACAAAACAGAAAAGGATCGATATGCTACCTCAAGGATGATGTCCTTGCTTGAAATCCACATATATGAAACCTTCTTGGCCTCCTCTAAGCTGGAACCACCTTCTTCTTGCAAAAACCAACCCACAAAGGTCAAATAATGGCTTCTTCCCTCACACAACGCTCAAGCACTTCTAGGGTTTCTCTCAAGGGTCTGGTAGCCGCAAATGGTGGCTATAAAGGTCCTTAAATAGGGCTCAGGCCCTGAGATTTAGGTTTTCATTTAACAACACGGATTCGCCGAGTCCTTCATTAAATCAGACCAAAAGATGCACGATCCCACTCGGCGAGTCTGAGCACCTACTAGCCGAGTCCCTCTCTAAAATTCAATATAAATACTTAAAATAGGATACCTGGGAATCCAGATGTTAAAATTCTCCCCCACTAAAATCAGACTTTGGCCTCGAAGTCCTGCTCGACAAACAGTTCTGTATGTTGCTCCCGAATCTCCAACTCCGGCTCCCAGGTCAGCTCGGGCCCTTTCCGATGTTACCACTGGACTTGCACCAGTGACACCTCCTTGTTCCTCAGAACCTTGATCTTCCGATCCCAGATCGCGATTGGCCTTTCCGCATAATTCAGGCTCGCATCCACCTGAATATCCTTCAGCGGTACCACCGCCTATACACTTCCTCAACTGAGACACGTGGAAGGTATCATGAATCTGGCTCAACTCCACATGTAGCTCTAACCGATACGCTACCTTGCCCACCCTCGCGGTCACCCTGAATGGACCGATGTACCGGGGCCCCATCTTTCCCCTTCTTCTGAATTGGATCACTCCTTTCCAAGGAGATACTTTTAGGAGTACGAAGTCCCCTACCTGGAACTCCAGCTCGGATCGTCGCCTATCCGCATAACTCTTCTGACGACTCTGAGCCATCAGTAACCTCTGTCTAACCTGTTATATCTGCTCTGTCGTCTGAAGCACTATCTCAGTGCTACCCATCACACGCTGCCCTACCTCTCCCTAGCATATGGGAGTCCGACATCCCATCCCATACAACAACTCGAAGGGAGGCATGCCAATACTAGAATGGTGGCTGTTGTTGTAGGAAAACTCAGCCAACGGCAGATACGTGTCCCAACTTCCTCCGAAGTCCAACACACATGCTCGGAGCATGTCCTCGAGCGTCTGAATCGTCTGCTCACTCTGTCCGTCCGTCTGGGGGTGGTAGGCGGTACTGAAATGCAATCTCGTACCCAACTCCTCGTGGAACTTCTTCCATAACCTAGAAGTGAAACGTACATCTCGATCTGACACAATCGAGATCGATACTCCATGACGCGATACCACCTCCCTCACATACAACTCTGCCAACCTCTCTGCAGAAGAGCTCTCACTGATAGCAAGAAAATGCACGCTCTTCGTCAGCCGGTCAACGATCACCCAAATTGCATCGACACCCCTCGTGGTCCTTGACAATTTGGTGATGAAGTCCATGGAAATTTGTTCCTACTTCCATAGGGGAAGCTCAAGCGGCTGCAACTTGCCATGCGGACGCTGGTGCTCGGCCTTAACCTTGCGACAGGTCAACCACCTCTCGACAAACCACGCGACATTCCTCTTCATACAGGGCCACCAATAATCTTTCTTCAGGTCCAAATACATCTTCGTGGCCCCGGGATGGATCGAGAACCTCGATCTATGCGCCTCCTCCATCAGAATGGTACGTGCCCCGCCTGCATACGACACCCAAATCCGACCTTGAAAGGTCATCAGTCCTCGGCTATCGGTAACAAACTCGGACACTTGCCCGATCACCCGTTCCCTCTTGCGGTTCTCTGGTATCACGGCCTCTGACTGGGCCTCTCGAATGATGTCCAACACCGGAGTCATCACTGTCAATCTCATACAAGTGCCTTGAATCGGGGCAATCTCCGCCCTACGGCTTAGCGCATCAGCTACAACATTAGCTTTGCCCGAGTGGTACAGGATCTCACAATCGTAATCCTTTACCACATCCAACCATCTCCTCTGGCGCATATTCAGGTTGGGATGATCCATTAGATACTTCAAAATCTTATGGTTCGTGTATATGGTCCACCGAACCCCATACAAATAATGACGCCATATCTTGAAGGCGAACACCATTGCTCCCAACTCCAGATCATGGGTGGGATACCTCGTCTCATGAGGCTTCAGCTGCCTCGTTGCATACGTTATCACATGCCCTCTTTGCATAAGCACCGCACCCAACCCCGATATTGATGCGTCACAATACACTACAAAATCCTCCATCCCTTTCGGGAGGGCTAACACAGGGGCTTCGCATAACTTCTGGTGAAGTGTCTCAAACGAGGCCTGCTGCTCCGGGCCCCATGAAAAAGCAACACCCTTCCGGGTCAACCTGGTGAGAGGCATGGTGATCTTGGAGAAATCTCTAATAAATCTCCGATAGTAGCCGACCAATCCTAGAAAACTCCTGACCTCGGTAGGAGATCTCGGAACCTCCCAACTCACAATCGCCTTAATCTTGGCCGGATCGACCAAAATCCCATCCTGGTTGACGAGATGTCCCAAGAATTGGACCTCCCGTAACCAGAACTCGCACTTGGAGAATTTGGCATAGAGCCTCTCCGTCCTCAATACCCTCGTGCTGCTCTCTAGATCTCGGATACACCAGTATTTCGTCGATGAACACAATCACCGAACGACCCAACATCGGTCTACACACCCTATTCATGAGATCCATGAACGCTGCTCGTGCATTGGTGAGCCCGAAAGCATCACCACAAACTCGTAATGTTCATAACGAGTCCTGAACATCGTCTTTTGGATATTCTCATCGCGCACTTACACCGCTCACTCCTCAGCTATGGAAACTTGTAGAGGTCGACTCAACACCTCTCGCCTGCTGCTGATGTGGCGACTAAACGCTATCGACACAAACGATCGACTCGCACCCGAGTCAAATAACACTAGGGCAGGTACAGAACTCACAAGAAAAGTACCTACGTATATCATCATATAACCACAATATCTCAACTCCATATAAATAAATAAATAATACATACCAGCCACAACATCGGGCGTTGCACGGACCTCCTCCGCTGTCAACTGGAAAGCTCTCCCACGAGCTTTTGGTGCCTCGGCCTTCACTGGCCGAACCTCGGTAACCCTAGTAGTAGGTGCAGATCCCTATGTTGATCTCTGATGTAACTGCGGGCACTCGGCCTTCCGATGGCCAGTCTGGTTGCAATGAAATCAAACAATAAATCTCTTGGGGCATTCCTTGGCGATATGCCCCTCCTTGCCACATTTGTAGCAAGCATCCGATCGACAGACTCCATCATGTCCCTTGACGCACTTCCCAAAAGTGTGGCCCTTCTGGCCTCCAAATCTCGTATTGGCGGGCTTGGCCCGCTAGGCTTTCGGCTGAGACTGTGCTGGCTGCCGATCCATCCTGTGAGACTCGGCTTCCTCCCTGCCCTGAGTCTCCAATTCAATCTCCCTCTTCCGGGCATTTGCCTGAAGCTCAGCAAATGTCCGGTAAGTTGAGTTCGATACGAACTCCCAGATATCCCTCCTCAAAATGCCCAAATACCTGGTTATGCGTGCCTGCTCGGTAGATACCTGCTCAGGGCAGAACATCGCCCTCTCATGAAACTTCCTGGTAACCACAGTAACAGAATCAGTACCCTGCTTGAGGGTCAAGAACTCCTGAATCAACCGTTCCCTGTCCACCGGGGGAACATACTCATCTCTGAACATGGTGGTGAACCTCTCCCAGGTCACCTCTGAAATCTCTACAACCATGAAGCTCGCCGTCACGAACTTCCACCAGTCCTTCACTCCCAAGCGAAGCTGGTTCAGCGTGAACCGTACCCTCAGATGCTCCAAACATGAACACGTGTAGAAGCATCCCTCGATGTCATCAATCCATCTCATCGCAAGAATCGGATCTTGCGTCCCATCAAACTCGGGTGGCTTTGTGTTGCTGAACTCCCAAAATAACAACGAGTCACCTCCCTGAGGCCTGGCAGCAGCCACAGCTGTAGTAGCTGCAGCACCCGCAACCTCAGTCACCGCGGCGTATCGCTCATCAAAAGTCTCAATCAATGTGGTCTTGATATACCCAAACATCTCCAGAATCTCAGCTCGAATCACCGCTGCCACCTCATCGTGGATCATCTAACGAAGCTCCTCGTCACTCACACCGCTCGCCTCAGGTCTGTGGCGTGTCCTACCCAATGTCTCTGAAATACAACATAATAATGTCAGAGACTCGCTCGAGCATACTCGCACTCAATAACTCAACCCTACTTGCTCCTTAGTACCCAAAGGATTCTTACTTAGAGTGCACACTACTCTGGTGTCTTTGGTAGTACGGGCCCTATACTACCGTCCATACAACATCAGTATTCGGTAGTACGGCAACCCCGAGTCTACTCGTTGAGTCCGCTTATGGACTCGGCGAGTTGCCGCCATGCTCATAGTCAAATGACCTTCTGAGGTCAGATTTGTTCCTCTAATCCATAGATCTGACCTTCCCAAGCTCAATAAACACATAAACGTTCGATCTTGATACTCATGCAATGCCCAAATAACTCTACTTGATGAGATAGCCCCAAATACAGCCTCCTAAGTCCATTTCTTCCATAACTCATCATAAAGTAAGATGGATAACGTTCTCTGGACCACTATGGGTCCATATCTAAAGTCTAAACATGATAAGGGACCATATTCCCAACAAATCAACCCAATAAAGGGTATAGAAAACCCTAGATCCATGGTTTCTTTAACAAAACAGAAAAGGATCGATATGCTACCTCAAGGATAATTTCCTTGCTTGAAATCCACAGATATGAAACCTCCTTGGCCTCCTCTAAGCTGGAACCACCTTTTTCTTGCAAAAACCAACCCACAAAGGTCAAATAATGGCTTCTTCCCTCACACAACGCTCAAGCACTTCTAGGGTTTCTCTCAAGGGTCTGGTAGCCGCAAATGGTGGCTATAAAGATCCTTAAATAGGGCTCAGGCCCTGAGATTTAGGGTATCATTTAACAGCGCTGACTCGCCGAGTCCTTCATTAAATCAGACCAAAAGATGCGCGATTCCACTCGGCGAGTCTGAGCGCCTACTCACCGAGTCCCTCTCTAAAATTCAATATAAATACTTAAAATATGATACATGGGAATCCGGATGTTAAAGTTTCAGTGGTCTCGGACCGAGATGTCCATTTCACCTCCATTTTTGGAGGAAGCTTCATGAGGAGTTGGGTACCCAATTTCATTTTAGTACAACATACCACCGTCAAACCGATGGCCAGAGCGAGCAGACGAGTCAGGCACTCGAGGATATGTTTCGGGGCCGTGTGTTAGTTTTTTGAGGGAGATGGGATACTTACCTTCCATTGGCTGAGTTCTCCTACAACAACAGTTATCATTTTAGTATTTACCTACCATCATTTGAGATGTTGTATGGGAGGAGGTGCGGGATCCCAGTTTGTTGGGGCGAGGTTGGTCATCGGGTCATGGGAAGCATTAAAGTGGTGCTTAAGACCATAAAGTTGATTCAACAGATACGCGACAGGGTGCGGGTCGCGCGGAGTCAGAAGAAGAGTTATGCTGACCGACGTCATTCGGACCTTGAGTTTCAGGTGGGAGACTTGGTGATGCTGAAGATGTCACCTTGGAAAGCTGTCATCCGGTTTCGGAAGCGCAAAAAGCTAGGCCCCCGATTTGTTGGTCCTTTTAGGATTACTGCTCGTGTGGTCAGGTTTGCATACCGGATGGATCTTCCTGATAAGCTCAGTCAGATCCATAACACTTTTCATGTGTCTCGATTGTGGAAGTGTGTATCCGATGATTTAGCAGTGATATCGTTAGATGATATTCAGTTCAATGAACGCTTGAACTATGTGGAGAGACCGTGGCAATTTTAGATCGAAAGATGAAGGCTCTATGCAACAAGGACGTGTCATTGGTTAAGGTCTAGTGGCAACATCAAAAGGGTTCCGAATGGACGTATGAATCGGAGGAAGAAATGCGAGCGCACTACCCTAATTTATTTGTGGCAGTAGACTTCGAGGGCGAAGTCTAGTTCAAGTGCGAGACAATGGTAACACTTATTTTTAGGTATCCGTTTTAACCCTTCAATTAATTTTATTTTGCAAGTTTAGTCCCTGATGGCAATTCTGTAATTTTAAAAGATCTTTGGAGTACATTGGGCATACACCCTCGTACGCAAGGCGTAGTCCGGAGTGCATTAGACCGTTGGGTGTACACAATTAGGATGCAAACCCTAAATGTTAGGGTTTGGACCCTATTTAAGCTCACTTATGGCCTCAAGCACCTTTGTACCTTCAGCCTCTCTCCTTATCTCGAAAACCCTAAGTGTGTTTGTGCTTGTGAAGCTTGATCGGGCCATTTTGGTGTATTCTTGAAGTTCTTGGAGTAGAAGGAAGAACATTGAAGTGGTGATGTTGCACTCAAGGCTTTGGATCCAACATTTAGCTCCCCTTGTCTACCTTGTGGATGTAAAAAGTTTCAAACTTGATGATTGAATCTCTTGAGTCTAGTTTTGCTAGAAATTGTTTCCTTTTTGGTCCCAAACATGGTCTTTGTGAGTAGGAGGTAATCCAAGGGATTTGAGTTGTCCTTTTAGGGGTTTTTAGGGTTGATGGTTCATAAAGTTGGGTTCTTGGTCACTAGTTTTCCCCCATGCATGTGTTAGATGGTCTAAATGGGTTTAGAGGCTAAGGGTTTTGGTTTTAAGGACTTAATAGCCATGCTAGGCCATAAAGTTGGAAACTTTATGGCTTAGGACATCTTAAGTGACCTAGATCTGAAGTTTGGACGTGGGTGCTTAAGTGATTAAGCTCTTGGTTATGAGGTTGGCAAGTAGCATCGTACACAGGGCATATCGAAGGGTACGATGAGCGTATGAGGTCAGTGCCACGTCTTCTGCTCAACAGCAAGGTACGTCCTGCGTACACGTGGAGTACGTCTAGTGTATTGACTGAGTCAACCCGGTTGATTTTGACCTGGTTTTAACTAGGGTTTGACCTAGGGGCATGTTAGATATTTTGATTGGTAGTTTGAGCTTTGGTGGTTTTTGTTAGTTCATTAATTATGGTTTATACTTTGCTTTTCATAAGCTATTAGAGTTCTCAGTCTAGGACCGAAAACACCATGTTTTGGTGTTGTTTGGACCAATATCACATGTGATTTTGGTTAGCCTTAATGCTGCTATATTGCTTAGAACATGTTTTTAGAGAGAACCAAGAGAAAACAGTGTGTAATCAACGTGTTATGTACCCGACTATTGAATGATAATAGTGTGCATTAATGATTAACCATTTTGTGTTCTTATTCATCTTTTATCTTGCATTATACACTTTGATTGGGATTCTGCACCATCAAAGTGAATCTGATTGCTACGTAGTAGAATTCGGGACTTACAAGTGGTATCAGAGCAAGGATCGGTATCAATCGGGTCATTGCAAATGTTTTTTTAGGAGTTTCTTGGTGTTTTTGATTTATATTTTATGAATTTTTCGCCATTGTTTTTAGTGTTCTTCATATTTTTTGAGTTTTGATCGATTTTGGCTTTCAAGATTTGAAAATCCCATGTTTTTGGCAAGTTTTTGGCATTTTAGGTCAATATTTGCGAAATCCAGGTGGATTCCTTTGGTCTTGGTCAAGCCCTAAGCGGCTTGCGGCATTTCTGGAGCTCATAAACGATTTTAGACGAGGGTGCAGTTCACGATCCGAAGGTTTACGGTCAGAAGCGAGGTTCTCGGTCAGCATCGAGGTTCTCGGACTCGCACGTTCTCGGTCTGACATCCTGTTTCGGTCTGACTCTCTTCGGTTCAGATTTCGCTCCTATTCTCGGATTTGGATATCCAGCTTTGCAATTTCGGCTGTAATTTCGGAATTTTCATATTTTGACTTATTTTTGGTCAAATTGCCACATTTTTGATCCAATAATTTCATTTTCAGTCCTTAGGCCTCATATTTGATCAAAAAGACCCGTATTTGGTCAAATACTCTCGTTTTTGGTCAAATATTCTCGGTTTTGGTCTATAAATTTTCGTTTTCAGTTTAGAAATTTTTGTTTTCGATCAAGGTTATTCTTTTTGGACAAAGATCTTTTATTTTCACCTTTGAATTTCAGAGTTGACTTTTGACTTTCAAGTTTGACCTTTGACCTTTAATTTTGACTTTCTCGTTTAACTTTCAAGTTTTCACGTTTGACCTTCAAATTTGGCTTTTAAGTTTGGCTTTTCAGATTTGACTTTCGAGGTTTCAAATCAAAGGGCATTTTTCTTGGCTTCATAATCAGTTCTAATTTTGGTAAATTATTCTTTTTGGTGAATAATGAGTTCTTCAATCACCAAGGTTAACGAAGCTTCATGCTCTCAGTCTTGTGAAGCTAAAATTAAATCTTATTGTGATCAACATTAATTATTAATTAGGGAAATTAAGAACCTTAAATATGGACGATATACTATCAGAAAGGAACAAAAACCCTTAAAAAATCAATTAGAGGCCAAAATCAAAGATTTTAGAAAACTTCAAGAAGAATATAGCACTAAATGTGAACGCTACGATTATGCTCAAGAAAAGATTGTCAGTCTAACTGTCGAGCTTGAAACATTGAAAAATAAATTTGAAAATGCGTATTTTAATTTTAAAAAATTTGATGTATTAGGTAAAAAAGTTGAGACTATGATTTAGAAACACTTAAAATTTAAAGATAATCAGAATAAGGGTCTAGGGTATCACAATGTTCCACCTCCCTTCAATGTCAACTATACCCCACCCCTTGAAACCAATAAGGTACCTGCTTAGTATGGCCATCCTCTTGTACCAGCTTCAATTAAGACTGAACAAATTGGCCCAACTGAGAATATTAAGGTGAATGATACTAGTGCTTCTACCTCATGTGCAGAGCAGGTCTTAGTGCAAGATGGGCATGAGCAAAACATAAATAACTCTTGTTCTGCTGAAACTGATTCAAAAACTTGTGATGAGGTGAGCAATTCTAATGCTTCTACTTCATGTGCAGATAAAGAACTAGCGCAAGATGGGAGTAAGCAAAACAAAATCAATTTTGAGTCTGCTAAAAGTGTTTCAAAAGCTTGTGATGATGACACTCCTGTTGGTTAGAAATCCAAGTCGCAAAGATCTGTCAAGCTGTCTAATAAATGTTCTTGTACTTGTTCTTGTGGAAGCTCTTCAAAACGAACTTTAGTTGGACAAGGACCAAGTCACAATCTGATTTATATGAAAAGACAGACTTGCTTTAACTGTAGGATTCCCGGTCACATTGCCAAAAATTGCCCACATCGTTTGTATGTTCCTTAATACAGACAAGGTTGGCAAAACACGGCAAGAGGGAGATCCTCCAAAAGAAACCCTTCGAGGTCACAATCGCGCAATGGTGACTGGAATGCGAAAAAGGCCAAAAATCAAAAATCCTAAGGACAGGAAGGGAATTTCTGACATGACGCCAAATTCAAAATATGGCTTAGTTAAATGAAGACCAGTTAGTTCAAAGTCATCTCGGCGGTCGGTTTCAAGTTCTAAAGCAAGTGATAAGGCATCCATCCTATCAAACAAGAAATAGGTTAAACCCAACTACAGATGGGTACCAAAGGTTCACACTCCCAAATCATCTAATGATTCTAACACTTCTTCATCTTCTGTCTTTGATAAACAGGATATGTCATGGGAGAGAGTACCTTGTGTAGATGAAAAGGGTCAACCCAGCTTCAAAATGGATTGGCTTCCAAAAAGCAACTAATCCCGCACTTTGTACTGGAGCAGCTATGGAGGAATATCATCAGACTTCGGTTTGTTGATATTGGCTATTCCAAGCACATGATAGGAGACATCTCTCAACTGCACATCATTCAGAATCTTCATGGATAGTATGTGTCCTTTGCGGGAAAGGAAGAAGGAAGAGATCACAAATAGGGATTGTACTTAACGATGTGAAGAATTTTTGAATATCTTCTGGAATTGAAACAAATCTAAGGTTGAATGTGTTGCTACATCTGTGTGTTGTTCTCAGATCATCTGGATGCGTCTTCAATTGCTGAAATACGGTTTGAATTCTTTCGATACTCCTGAATTTTATTCAAATAATTCGTTTCAAAGACAAATTTTAATTTTTGTTTGTTTAAATTTGCGCATTTATTCGTATTTCTTCCCCATGCACAAATTAAGGGGGAGAAATAAACAAAAAAAATTATAAAATTATAAAAATATTATAAAATCAAAAATACAAAAATATGTTTTCTTTCGTAAGTGTTTGGGAAGTGATATGAGATCTAGTGATAAACGGCAAGTTAAATTGCCTGACACGTTTTGTACATTTTGTATTTTTTTTTTCTTTTTCTTAAATTTGTTCATATTTTATTATATGCACAAATTTAGAGAGAACCAAGAGAGAACAGTGTGTAATCAACATCTTATGTATCCGACTATTGAATGATAATAGTGTGCATTGAAGATTGCTACGTAGTAGAATTTAGGACTTAGAGTTTTTAATTGTAAAGGTGATCGATAGTGTGAGTTTCGAAGCAACATGTCAGTTCAGCTTTCCGTCTACCTATGAGGTGAGTTTTCTCACTGTATCAACGGGTTGAAGGCACCAAGGTCGGCCCATTATTTGTGATATAAGTTGTTAGCTGTATTTGAGATATTGTATAAAAGACCAGGATTTGTGTCACAACTAGCATTTTTAGCTACGGAGTTTTGTTATCATGTAAACATCGACTCTTGTAAAACTTGTAATCTATGTGGATATCAAGTCTATGCTCAATCAAAAACATCTGTTTGAATCAAAACCCCTAAGGGAAGTCAAAAAACTAACATAATACATCTCAGATACTCAATTGTGAATTTGAAACCCTGATGTTCCGATTCAAACTCAGTATGGACCAGGATCAACTTACTGGGCCTAATGGGCCAATAAACTTTTCATTTGATGATTTTGGGCCAAGGAACCCCAGTTGGGCTCTAATTGGACCCACATTCATAAAACCATAACATTTGGGCCATGTTGGGCCTAAAATAACTCACTTTATTTTCATGGGCCTAATGGGTCATAAATGGGTTCACAAGCCCTATTGGGCCGTAAGCCCCATTCCTACACCAACTTTGGGCCGTAAACCCATAAGAAGGGCCCAATGGGCCGAGAACCATCTTATTGGACCTATTCTATCGAAAAATTTCAATATTAGCCCAAGTTTTCCTTTTTGCCTTTACTTATATCCCTTATTCTCGATATATATATATATATATATATATATATATATATATATATATACATGTAAAAAAAGAAAATAGTATGGGAAATTATGAGGATGACACCTCACCATTGCATGGTGAGTATCCATGCTTAATATCCCTCACGCATCCATGGAAAACTCATGTATCTAGGTAAGTCCCATCACCTCTCTTCCCCATCCTTCTTATTCTCGGCCAAGGACAAGAACAACCAACAACACTTTCATTTTATCTCCAATCCTCTCATTTCATCTAAATCCTCAAAGGAAAAATCCTCCTAATCTTCCCTAAAATCATTTGGGTGTAAGGTGTGTTCAAAAGATCTTTTCATCCAAAATCAGTTCAAGCTTCACTCTTGTGGTAAGATCTTGTAAACTTAAGCTGGTTTACTTCATTTTTAGCTAAATCTGTTTTTGTGGGTCTTGCTTCCTAGAACTTCCTAAGTTCAAAGTTCACTCAAGAAAGCTAGCTAAAGGCCGAGATCTCATCCATCATTCATCAATAACCAAAAACTCCAAAGCAATGTGAGTTCATACCCCTTATTTTTGGTTCTTACTCTTTTTTAGGGGAGAATACAAGTTATTTTGTGTATATCTATGTGTGTATGCATGATTTTGTGTGTTTTTATGATATATGTGTGATTATGTGTTATAAACTCCAAGAACTTCAAGATCTACTAATATGTGATGCTATTTGTAGAACATAACACTCTTTTCAACTTATTATGCAAAGAAAAGGTTTTAAAATACATCAAAGATACTTAAAACTAAGAAAATTGCATAAGAAGGCCAAAGGTGACAAAATAACCAAAAATGGGTATTTTTAGGTAACTCATGGTTTTAAGGGGTTCAAAAAGGAATCTTTTTGCTAAATATGGATGTTTATGGCATTGGTGACCCTACAAGGACTAAAAATGTACAAATTCTCACAAATGGGCCATATTTGGGCGTTTCACGGCTTTGGGCCAAAAATTGTAAATTTTTGGACTTTTGTGGGATTAAATGTCATTTTCAATAAAGTTGTGCCAAAAATGTAAATTTTTTATAAGGAGGACTAAAAATACGAATTTGTTAAAACTTGGGCCAAAAGATGAATTTCTTTATAAATGGGCCGAAAATGCACATTTTCATAAAAGCAAGCCAATAATGATATTTTTGACAAAAGTGAGTTTAAAATGTTATTTCTACTTAAAACTAGCCTTAAATGCAAATTTTGGCCTTAAATGACCTAAAATATAATTTTTACCAAAAATGTGCCATAATTGTAAATTTTCGGTTTTAAGGACCAAAAATGACCTTTTATAAAAAGGTGAGCTTTTTATGTCACTTTGGTAAACAACATAGCTTAAACACCCAATGTAACAAACCACGGATTGATTTCGGTATTCACGTCCCTATTGGGCCTGGAAATAATATACATGTTAAATGGGCCTTAGTTGTCGTTTTTCATGTATATTTGGCCCGGGATATATATATATATATATATATATATATATATATATATATATATATATATATATTCTCATTCCATATTGAGTATGGACATAATTTATATACTTAGTGAGCCTTAGTTGTCTACTTCATGTTTATTGGGCCATGAATACCTTATATGTTTTCTTTTCGCATAAATTTGATTAAGGATCTAGTGAGACGTGTCGGTTGACACCTATTGAGTGTACAATCGTAGCCTGTAGTTATAAGCAGAGTATCCTGGAGGGAGAGCAGGAGTTTGTGTATAGATCTATACGGAGGTGACACCCCACATCTGAGTTGTTCGCTACAGTTAGACTAGGCCAGTCTAGGGTGACAAAAACCTTACCTTATTCCGTCGGCGTCCAAAAATGCCATTAGAGGCGAAATTGTCATTATCTAGTATGGTTATAACTACTCACTTATAGGAATTAACGTTATAAAATTTACGAGAAACCATCCTTATGATTGATAACACCGTAAAATAATCGCGCTGGTACTCAACCTCGGGTGTTGAGATTCCATCATTCTCTTAGGCAGACAACATCGGGTTGTCTGGGGTCATTCTCTTTAAACTCTCACAAACATTAACAAACAAGCATTAATACAAGATCGAACACAAACATATCAAACTGTTTTTAGAAAATATCAGATTTTTTGGTATTTACAAAGTAATAATCTCAAACATGCTTATGAACTCACCAACATTTTTATGTTTACCTTTTTAAATTAACTTGTATTCTCAGGAAACCGTTGAGCAGGTTGGTCAGCAAGATTTCATGGATATTTTGTCATGTTTTGTTTTCATCACACTTGAATATTTTGGCATGTAATATTGAATTAACGGTTGTAATATTACATGTGTGATGTTGATGATGTTATGTTTCGATTATATACCTTGTGATGATACTACAAGAATGAAGTCACCCAAGCCCCCAGATGTTTCCGCCATCTGGTTCGGGGGTGTGACAGATTGGTATCAGAGCATTGTTTATAGTGAACTGATATATCTAATCATACAAGATATGCAACTATAAATACAATGGGACTAAAACACTCTGAATAAAATAATACCTAAGTGTGCATTAATTCTATAACCCTAAAAGTCTCTGGAGGAAATTGAACACCATGGTTAAACTCGGACAGTTATGTAGTCGTATTGGGGATAAATATAGCCTGATCAAGTATCTTTATTCAAAATACGACCAACATGTGGCTGGGAGTGATCATGTTGGGAAATGAATCTAGAAACTTACCTCGTATCCAAAAAGCTCTAAGGAACTCAAACCTAAACAATTAAAATACTATAGGAGTATTTGAAATGTTATCTACGTACACTCTCCTTACACACTTCTTACGCCTCAAGTTTCTCGCGTAGTCGTCATGGAAGAACTCCAACAAGGTATCCTTTACTATCAGACCCTGGTGGCCAATGGGTTGATTGAAGGAGAACCTGTTACGGGTCAGGAGGCAAATCCAAGTGTAGGACCTGAGGAATATATGGAGACCGAATATGAGTTCAGGGAACCTGACAAGGATATGGAGGAAGATGGGGACACTAATGAAGTCCCCAGCGAGTCTCTTACTTCAGAGGTGATGCAGGACCACCCCACAGCATTGAGGGATCCCATCGATCGGACTCGCTCATTAGAGGAGGAGGTTGCCACTCTTCGGAAACAACTATTAGCAGCAGAAGCCTGAGCCGTGCAAGCAGAGCATGAGAGGGATGAGGTCACTAGGGAGATGAGCGAGATGGCTGACCTCGTGGCGCGACATGTTGGCATGTGATTTCTCCACCAGACTCTCCCCACCGCTACTAGGACCAATTTTCACTTACCCCCACTACCGTTATGATTTTCTTTTAGGTACTACTCTATGTACTACCGACTACATGATTATGTGCCTACACTACTCATGGAGTCGTTACACTGTCGGATTTTATTTTCCTTCGTGTATTGTATGCCTTATATACGTAAATTTTCATGTACTCAAAAGATTATCCTTAACGAAAATGGCTATATATTTTCTCATGATGTTGTTATGTGTTATGTGTTATATTACTTTTATTACATATTGATTGTATCCACTCAGTTACTCACGCACAACCCTATCACCAAGACTGTTCTATAATTGAAGAATCACGAAACTAGAATGCACTAAATACTCAACATCTTTCCGTTCCATGACAAAAGACGCTTCAGAGACCGAACCACGGAACAACACAACACCAACACCACCGGAGATAAACTCAGCTGCTTTCCAAGCGACAGTGTCAGCTGCGGTCACCGAAGCATTGACACAAATTCACAACGGAAATAATGGTGGAGGTAATGGGCAAGGAGCCGGAAGTTCAAACCAAGGGATGAACCAAGGACCCACAAGAACCTGTACCTACAAGGATTTCATGAATGTCAAGACTCGAACCTTCAACGGGACAGGAGGCGTGATAACTCTAAAGAGGTGGATAGAAAATGTGTAATCGGTATTAAAGATCTATGGATGCCCCGAGGAGTGCAAGGTGAATTTTACAGCTTGCACTTTTTTTGATCAAGCTCTTTCTTGGTGGAATGGTCACGTAGAGGCCATGACACTCCGGGTGGCGAACGCTATGCCATGGGAGGAGCTTAAGGAAATGCTAATGTCAGAGTACTATCTAAGGGGAGAAATCCAGAAGATGGAACAGGAACTATGGAACCTCACAGTTCAGAACTCCGACATCGATGCTTACATCTTGAGGTTTAGTGAGTTGTCGCTACTGTGTCCAAGCATGATCACATCTGAAGGAAAGAAGATTGAAAGTTTCATCAGGGGATTGACCTCTCCGATTCAAGGAAATGTAATCGTAGCAAACCTGTAAACGTATGACAGTGCTAAAAGACTAGCCAAGAAGTTATACGACCATGGAAACAAGAAGGGTGTGTAAGATGGGGAAATTGAAGTCAAGAAAGAGGGAAAAGATAACAAGAAAAACAAAGACAACAAGCGAAAGGGACGACAAAACCAAGAGTCATCGAAAAAGCAACAAACTATAGCAGCCCATGCTGTTACTGCTCAGGTTACCTCAACACCACATGCTTCAGTCTCAACTACACAAACTACTACCAGGTAATACTCGGGAATCCTGCCCAAGTGCGACAAATGCAACTTTCACCACTATGGAGAATGCAGAGAAATACAGTGCCCAAGTTACAACCGTAAGGGCCATACCACACGATACTGCAGATCTCATCCTTAACCGAACCAATAGCCTAACAACAACAACAATAACAACAACCGCAACAACAATAACGCTAGGGCTAGTCACACATGTTATGGATGTGGAGGAACCAGTCATTTCAGACGCAATTGCCCCAAGGCCAACAACCAGGGGGCAGGAGGATCAAGAAGGGTCCTGACGTTGGGTCAAGGTGAAGCAGTTCAAGACCCGACAGTTGTCACTGATACGTTCCCACTTAACAACACTTATGCATGCATTTTATCCGATAACGGAGCCGAGCAGAGCTTCGTTAGTAACAAATTCAAACACTTACTAAAAAACAACCCCATAAGCTAAACGAAGCCTTCACGGTGGAGATGGCTAATGGGAAAACAGAAACAACCAAAGATGTTTACGTAGGGTGCACATTAACACTAAATAACCATTCATTCCAAATAGATTTGATGCCAGTAAATATTAGGAGTTTTGATGTGATAATCGGCATGGATTGGTTAAGGCCCCCACCATGCTGATATTATGTGTCACGAGAAGGCCATTCGCCTTCACCTCCCCAACCACGAAACCCTAATAATCTATGGTGATAAACATGGTGCCAATCTTTGTCTTATCTCGTGGACCAAGGCACAGAAGTACTTGCACAAGAAAAACTACGCTTTCCTCGTTCATGTTGTAGATAAGGCCAAAGAAGAAGTAAACATTAAAGACATCCCAGTGGCATGCGACTTCCCGGATGTATTTCCTGAAGACCTTCCAGGAATACCGCCAGAAAGGCAGGTCGAATTCTGAATCGACCTAATACCAGGAGCCACATCAATTGCCAAATCACCCTACAGGTTAGCTCCCGCCGAAATGCAAGAGTTATCCAACCAATTAAGCAAATTGTTGAGCAAAGGGTTCATCAGACCAAGCTTCTCACCATGGGGAGCTCTAGTCTTGTTTGTCAAGAAGAAGGACGGATCCTTCTGGATGTGCATCGATTATAGGGAACTGAATAAGCTCACTGTCAAAAACCGATACCCACTCCCTCGGATTGACGATCTATTCGACCAGCTTCAAGGAGCTAGTTATTTCTCCAAAATAGATATAAGATCCGGTTATCATCAACTTTGAGTCTGAGAAGAGGACATTCCAAAAACTGCTTTTCGAACTCGATACAGTCATTACGAATTTGTTGTGATGTCCTTCGGTCTAACAAATACCCCTAATGCATTTATGGACATCATGAATCGAGTATGCCACCCATTCCTTGATAATTTCGTAATCATCTTCATCGATGACATTCTCATATACTCCCGAAGCAAGGAGGAGCACGGTCAACATCTCCGTCAAATCTTGGAAACCCTAAGAGATGAAAGGTTATATGTGAAGCTCTCTAAATGCGAGTTTTGGATTCGCAATGTAAACTTATTGGGTCATGTAGTCAGTGAGAAAGGGATTCACGTAGATCCTTCCAAGATCAAGGCCATTGAAGGTTGGGCGATCCCGAAGACACCAACAGAAATCCGACAATTCTTGGGTCTCGCAGGCTACGACCGAAGGTTTATCCAGAACTTTTCCAAGATAGCCAAACCCTTCACCACCTTGACATAAAAAGGTGTATCTTTCAACTGGATGGAAAAGCAAGAAGCTGCCTTCCAAACCTTGAAGCGAGCCCTCTGTAGTGCCCCAGTGCTATTCTTACCAGAGGGAACCGAAGACTTCATAGCACATTAGGATGCTTCGAACCAAGGGTTAGGTTGTGTCCTCATGCAACATGGAAAGGTGATAGCTTACGCATCCAGAAAATTGAAGACGAATGAAGTAAATTACACCACCCATGATCTCGAGCTAGGAGTTGTGGTCTTCGCCCTAAAGATTTGGAGGCACTACCTCTATGGTACGAAGTGCACCATCTTCATGGATCACAAGAGCCTCCAGCATATTCAAAACCAAAAGGAGCTGAACATGAGGTAACGATGGTGGGTTGAGCTGCTAAATGATTACGAATGCGAGATCAAGTACCACCCAGGCAAGGCTAACGTGGTAGCCGATGCCCTGAGTAGGAAAGAATACTCAGGTCGTCGGGTAAAGACATTATCATAACCATCCACTCCCACCTAACCTCGTAGATTAAGGGAGCCTAATCCGATGCATTAAAACCGAAGAATGCCACAAACGAAATGCTACGTGGGATTGATAAAAATATTGAAGTCAGAGAGGACGGAGCTTAATAATTCATGAATAGAATCTGGTCCCAAAATTTGGGGGATTCAGAGAGATAGTCATGAACGAGGCTCATAAGACGCAATATTTCGTCCATCCAGGTTCGGATAAGATGTACCTGGATATTAAACAACATTATTGGTGACCAAATATGAAGGCAGAGATCGCCACTTACGTGGGGAAGTGTCTCACTTGCACCAAAGTGAAAGTGGAGTATCAAAAGCCCTCGGGACTATTACAATAGCCGGTGATACCCTAGTGGAAATACGAAAAGATTACCATGGACTTCATAACCAAAGTACCCATGATCATAGACTGATTGGATGCTATCTGGGTGATTGTTGACAGTTTAACCAAATACGCCCATTTCCTGCCAATAAAAGAATCATATAAAATGGAAAAATTAACACGAATCTATATAAAAGAGATCGTGATACTTCATGGGGTGCAAGTACCTATTATCTCTGATCGCGATAGTAGATTTACTTCACGATTTTGGCAGTCGCTCCAGAAGGCAATGGGAACACAACTAGACATGAGCACTGGTTACCACCCTCAAATTGATGGTCAGAGCGAGTGAACCATCCAAACACTTGAAGACATGATCCAAGCATGTGTGATCAATTTTGGCTAGTCATGGGATACCCACTTTCCCTTGATTGAGTTCTTATACAACAACAACTATCACACGAGTATAAGGGTTGCTCCTTTTGAGGCTTTATATGGTCGCAAATGCAGATCGCCTCTCTGTTGGGCTGAGGTGGGTGACACCCAGCTGGAAAAAGGGCAATCACCGAGTAGCACTCTTGCAGGACCAGAAATCACTCTAGAAACGACAGAGAAGATAATCCAAATCAAATCCCGACTCCAAGCATCGCGTGACCGACAAAACAGCTATGCTGATAAATGACGGAAATCTCTGGAATTCCAAGTTGGAGATCGGGAGCTATTAAAGGTCTCTCCATGGAAAGGGATGATCCGTTTTGGGGAAAACTCAATCCGCGATAGATCGGACCGTTCGAGTTTCTAGCCCGAGTTGGTTCGGTGGCATATAAGCTACAGCTACCGGCGGAGCTCAACAACGTACACCCCGTATTCCACGTCTCAAATCTGAACAAGTGCTTATCAAATGAAACTCTTGTTATTCCTCTGGAAGAGATCGAAATAAACGAGAATCTCATGTTCGTCAAAGAACCAATCGAGATAATGGATAGGGAAGTGAAGCATACGAAACAGAGTCGCATTCTAATTGTGAAGGTTCTATTAAAAGCTAAGCGTGGACCGGAATTCACATGGGAACACAAAGACCAGATGAAGCAGAAGTACCCTCACCTATTTTCTCAATCATAGTTCTATCTTTCAGAATAATTTTGGGACGAAATTCCCTCTAACGGGAGGATGATGTCACAACTAGCATTTTTAGCTAGGAAGTTTTGTTTTCATGTAAACATCAACTCCTGGAAAACTTGTAATCTATGTGGATATCATGTCTATGCTCAATCAAAAACATCCGTTTGAATCAAAACTCCCGAAGGAACTCCAAAACCTAACTTAATACATCTCAGATACTCAATTGTGAGTTTGAAACCCTGATGTTCCCGTTCAAACTCAGTATGGACCAGTATCCTCTAATTGGGCCTAATGGGCCAGTAAACTTTTCATTTTATGATTTTGGGCCAAGGAACCCCATTTGGGCTCTAAATGAACCCACATTCGTCAAACCACAACATTTGGGCCATGTTGGGCCTAAAATAACTCACTTTATTTTCATAGGCCTAATTGGTCGTAAATAGGTTCACAAGCCCTATTGGGTCGTAAACCCCATTCCTTCACCACCTTTCGGTCGTAAACCCATAATAAGGGCCCAATGGACGGAGAACCATCTTATTATGCCTATTATATCAAAAATGTTCAATATTAGCCCAAGTTTTCCTTTTTGCCTTGACTTCTATCCTTTATTCTCGATATATATATATATATATATATATATATATATATATATATATATATATATATATATATAAACATGTAAAAAAGGAAATAATATGGGAAATTGTGGGGATGACACCTCACCATTGCATGGTGAGTATCCACGCTTAATATCCCTCATGTATCCATAGAAAACTCATGCATCTAGGTAAGTCCCATCACCTCTCTTCCCCTTCCTTCTTATTCTCTTCCAAGGACAAGAAAAACCAACAACACTTTCATTTTATCTCCAATCCTCTCAATTCCATCTAAATCCTCAAAGGAAAAATCCTCCAAATCTTCCCTAAAATCGTGTGGGTGTAAGGTGTGTCGAAAAGATCTTTTCATCCAAGATCACTTCAAGCTTCACTCTTGTGGTAAGATCTTATAAACTTAAGTTGGTTTACTTCATTTTTAGCTAAATCACACCTCATAAACACATGTTTTCATTGAGAAGAGAAATCTTTTCTGGACCACCAATGTATATGGAAAACTTGGAATTAGACCCTAAGCATCTTTGCTTTAGCAACCATCAACATTTGGGTCAAATCAATAGGGTCACATCGATATTCCTTATATAAGAGTTCTTGATGAACTGATCATATGACTTTGGAAACAAGAAAATAACCAAATCTATGGCTTGCTCCCTGGGAAAACGACATTCATTCTATCCAACATGTCAATGTACGATTTCATTTTCAGAACGTGTGCACACACAAAGTTTCCATCTTGATGTTTACATACCATCTAACATCCCAAAAACTCCAACAATTTTAAACTTTTGAAAACGATCCCTTTTACTAATAAAAATTTTTACAAAATTAGTGTTACCAAAACCTTATTCAAAAATCAATGCCTCCCTAAATCAATGACATAAAATCAGGATGTGTACGGTTACGCCTTCACCTTGCCACGATTCACTGAAGTACCTGAAATCATAAACCAAAGTTGTAAGCACAAAGCTTAGTGAGTTCCCTCAAACTACCAACATAGAGACAAATAACATATACCAACAAACAGCATGCATACAGGGCATTCAGCATGAATGGAACGCCCCACCGGCCTACAGTCTATCTGGTACGCCCACAAAGCCTTCAATCTAATTGGAACGCCCCACCGACCTACAGTCTATCTCGTACGCTCACAGAACCTTCAACATGATTGGTACGCCACACCGGCCTACAGTCTATCTCGTACGTTCACAGAACCTTCAACATGACTGGTACGCCAAACCGTGCCTTCAGCCTATCCGGACTGTTCTCCGAGCCTTCCGCCTGACTGGTTCGCCCCACTGGCTTCAGTCTATCCGGGCCACCTTGGGTCTATTGGCCTTCAGCACAAAGAAGGACCGCCTCAACCTAAACACACATAAACCATGTCGACATATACGTAACAGATCAGCATACATATAACATACCAATACAAATATTACCGCGTTTGTTGACTTGCAGCACAAAGCAGTACAGTCTCAACCCAACCACACTACATCAACACATGCAAACTGGTAAACATATAGCCAAAACAGATAACATGCAGATCTAACAGATCACTAAGCATAACATCATCCTATGTACCTGGATACAGATCTAACAGATCACTACAACACTCAATCATACGATAAAACAGGATAAAAATCCAAAGGGTTGGCCTTGGTGCCTTTGACCCGCAAGTACAGTAAGGAAAACTCACCTTGCATTGCCGAACAACATAGATGATCCTTGGCTACTGGCTGATAGATCCTGGAGCTATCAATATCAAAACAACACCCAATCAACATTTGGGTTCCAATTCATAACCATATATCCATACTCGGGGTAAAAAGACCATTTTACCCCAAACCTAACTTGGTCCAAGACTAATGCCCAAACTCCCAATCTGAAAGGCCCAAAAGCCAGATAACCAACCAAGGCCAAATATGGCCCAATTTTCAAAATTGGGCTCAAACCCCTTTCATGGGTCTTACCCTAAAGCCCAAACAATTTCCTAGTCCAAAACACTTATACTCATATGGCCCATTAATAACTTGAAAACCCAAACCCAAAAGAAAGCTCAAACTTTAAGCCCATATGCAAAATTTCATCTGACTGAGTACGCCCCACGTACTCAGTGGGTACGCTAAGCGTACACCCAAGAAACTCAGTACGCCCCGCGTACAAGGAGGTATTCCCCCACGTACTGACCCTGCCCATAACCAGCCTAGAAAATGACTTAATCCCTTAAGCCAAAACGTCCAATGCTCAGATCTAGATCCAAAACACACCTTAATCCATAAAGTTCTTAACTCTGAGCTTTTTGCATGGCTCAATGAGTCCCAAATCTAAGTTCTTACTTTCCAACTTCATTAAAAAGGCTTAACCACATGCATGAGTTGATATCAACTATCAAGATCACATTTTTATGCATATGGGACACCTGAAACGTCCAGATCTAGTGTCCAAACTATTAGGGCAAGATAAAACTAATAAATACAAACCAATGGGACCAAAAACCACCCCAAATCAGATCTAACCAAAGAGATGCCAAGATAAGTGCTTTTTACCTTCAATAGATGGCAAAGGATGAGAAACTTCTGGATCTACAAGACCTACTTCAAAAGATGATCCTTCAACAAGCTTCAACCTCTTCAAATGCTCATGAACACTCCAAAATCACACAAAAAGCTTGACAACTACAAGATGGTGGCTAAGGGTCAAATATTAAGGGTTTAGGATGCTTAAATAAGGGTTAAAACCCTAAAAATGAGGGTTTTTAGCTGAAGGGAGTACGCCCTGCGTACCCCTTAGTACGCCGAACATACTTAAGGCACCGTCGCGATCTGGCCAGGCACTACGCCCCGCATCCTTGGTGAGTACACCCAAGTCTGTTTGGCCAAGGTCCAAACACTTAAAACCTCATTTGGCTATATATCCTTCATCCCAAGTCCGTTTCCAACCAACTTTATATCTATGGAAAGGTGGCAACCCTACACTTTTATCAACTCACCTCCTCCTAATAACGTCCCGAAAAAACCCAAAATTCATAAAGGACCGAGTTATCAAATTACGATTATACCCTTGGGCTCCAAAACACGAACAAACATTCGGATCACTTAGACGATATACCCACATCCAAAAGGGCCAATCCTTTCTTCCTCAAGGCCCTAAGCCTTATGATAACTGATGATCTAGCCAACGCCTTGTATAATGAAGCGATGCGAAACCGAGCGTTACAACTCTCCGCTACTTAAATTCGATTTCATCCTTAAAATCATTCCTTACCATCCCCGGCATACCCAACGACCTGAGGGACACAATCACAACCTTGAGCATACAACGGCTTTCCCAAGTCAACCTCAACTTTCCAACCTGAAGAAGACGAATCCATAATTCCATACAAAAAAAACAGCCCTACTTTACTTGAAATCTGAAATCTCAAATTGGTCTGACTCCCCGACAGACCGCCCATACCGTTTTATATCAGGCCAAAACCTCATTAAGCCCAGACTTAACAAAACGCTTCCAATCCCTAGATTGACATGATGCTTCTTATGAAAACAAAATCACTGACCATTATTGTTGCGGAACCCTCATACTTGACAGAAGGCTTGGATTATCCTTCGAGTAGAGGATTCATCGTTGCAACGGTTAGACTCAAACAAGAGTTATGCAATGGGGTCAAGTCCTTTACTCTGAGATTATTTAAGCAAAACTGCAAGTGACCTAACATAGTCTCCGAATAACAAGCGACTCTAGACACTAGATCCAAATCAATAATACCGCCTTGACTTATCTTGATGCCCTTCACAAAAAGAACCAATCCAAGACACAATCACAAAGGCTTGATCTATCATTAAAATTGAATCCATTCCTTACCCTTGAAACCTTCAATAGACGCCCTCGGCCTATAGATACCCCAATTCTTACCCCTCTAAAAAGAAAATCTTGCACATAAACACTCGCAACTCCCAACTCGAGATCTCAACCAAAAACCATCCCGATACCAAACTTATCACCCAAAATCCATGTATATGCGCTTGCATTTCACCTAGAACCTTATGATTCATGACAATCCCTCACTAGACCGAGATATACAGGCTCCCAGCCATCGCTGAGACTACCGGTCTTGCACCTGTTCCAACCACCAGGTTCCCAAGAGTCCAAATAAGAAGGCTACCCAGCCTCTAACCCCTCCGTGTCACACACTGACCACCCACTTAATCCTGCAACTCAATATCCAAAACCTTGACCCAACAGTCTCTACCAGGTCCCACCTGCATTGGCATAATCACACGGGCCTCGCCCAAGGGTCCCACCCATCTAGAGCTACATAGGCCCGACCCCGCCTTGGACCCCCAATGGTCCTCAATCTAACACCTATAAATACTCCTCGACAATCTTGACTGGTGTACCCAAGGCACGAACTGATTACCACTTTAAGCTCATGACCACCTCCAACGATAATCTACCTCGAACTGGTGAATGCTACGATCCCATTGCAGTCTTACAACACTTCTAACCATCCATGGTTACCACCCATGGCCTTACCACATCCTAACCCTCACAACCCCACACATCCTGAGCCAAAACCTACAACCAACTTCATCCAATCAGGTGTTTGGGTCATCCCTCAAATTCCAAAGCCCTCAATCTGGACTCAACCCCAAGCCTATTATACATAACGAAGAAGATGTATGAACCCAAATTTACACAATATGAGATGACAATGCGGAAATTGAGAACAGTAGATGAATCAATCTCAGATAAACGAAAAATCAATGAAATATTTCTGCATTGATATGATCATCAAATCTGATTATAATGGAGAAACCTCACATGAAAAAAAATGAACTCTCCCTTTCCTCTGTCAGTGAGAAAAAACGAAAATTAAAAGGAAAATAGGAGACTCTCACAAAATAAAAAACGACCTAAACTATTTATAGTCCTAGGGTTTAAGATCTGAAAAACCCTACAACTAATAGGTCAAAAATAAAAATTCATCTGTCAAACATTTTAATATCTAACAATTCTCTCCTAAATGTTTACACTGATGAATAAAAAATTAAAAAATAATAAAAAAATGTGTCAATTTTAAACACCGGTCTCCCCTCGATATTTGCACAAAGTCTTCACAAAATTCTATCTGAGAACAGAAAATCTTCCGCATATAGCTAAACTCCACTGTGTAATGGTTCGGATCCGTCAAGTAAAACGAGAAACCACTGGATAATAGCAAGATCTTCGGAGTAAAAAATCATCAAGTAAAAATTTTATCTGCAAGATTACATATTTATTTAGAAAAATAAAATAAAATATGGATAAAATCTATTAACCGTTGGGCAAGAACCATGGACAAAGTAAGCGTTGCAAGCAAGTTCAACTCATAAGACTAGTTATAAACACAAAAGTCAACGGCTACAATACTTTGATCCACTTTTGTAGACACATTGAGCAATCACACACCATCATTACTCTTGCTACTCTTACTTTTCCTTTTCCATTCACGTAGAAGAAGACAAAACTTTTTATCCTTTTCTTTTACTAACAAATGATGACATCTGCCTTTGATATAATTTCTCGGTAATCCACAAAACTTATCACCACATATATTTTAATCCATTACTCTCAGTATTCAATAAAAACATATGTATTGTTTTATTACCCGAGAGTAAGAGACACCTCCATATATTGTTTAATTTTTTTTCCTATTTTGTGGTACATCAAAGTAGACACACAAATAATCGCCATATAATATCTTAATATGAAAAGATTCATATGCTTTAGTCAATTTCCCCATAGTGCTTTCACTATCGTTTCCAAACCAAAATCAAATTTGATCATTTTTTTGTGCATCCCATGTGAACACATAGCCATAAACTTATTCATTACTTGACAAAAAAAATACTCTCTTCTTTCTTTGACAACATACGAAAACTGTTTTTTTTTAAATCATAGGCTATGCTTGAGTTCATTGTGATCACAACAAAGTAATTGTAGAGGTCTATAACAATATCTCCCATATATTGTAGACCGAATTAAAAAAATATACATTTTTTAAGAAAGCTTTGAATATAACTTGAAACTTTTTTTCTCTTAGATCTTCTTGGCATTTAGCAAGACACTTTAGGAACCAAATTTTTTTTTTATAGTTGGAGAGTTGGTTTGGAAAAACTTTTGATCTTTTGAAAACATCTTCTCACCAAAATGATTACTCCAAACAATGTTATCTTCAAAGATTATATGGATCACTGAAGTCTTTGAACTTCTGGGAAATGACTTAAGAAACTTCATCATATCATTCAACCAAAATTGAGGTTGTTGAATACTCTTCTTTTTCAAATATCTTCTTTCATGAAACTTCTCATGAGACCTTTTTCTAACTTATGTGTTTTTCATTGTTTCATGTTCAGGGGATCTATTCTTTGGAACCCATATTTGCTTAGGTTTTCCCTTTTTCTTTTTGAAATTCTTGCATCTTGCCATGTAGAATGAATTTTCAGTCCATGAAGACACATATGGCTTTCTGAAGTGGTTCTCACAACTTCTGGATACCCATGATTTTCGATTTTGGTAAACCTTGTCTTCATAAATCACTGGTTTTCTATAGGGTTTCATCCCTTCAAAACAACTACTTGATCTGGATGAAATATCTGGAGACATTCTCTTTGATGTATCACCAATATGAAGAATCTTAACAATAACTGTTTTCTTTTCAGGTATAACATCATGAACTTTGATGTAGGAATCTTCAACAACATTCGGAGAACATGGATCATCAACATCTTTTTCCTTCTCTATTCCTGGGGATTTATCAACCATTTTTACTTGGGGATCTTCATCTGAAGTTGGAGCAACATTAACAACTTCTTCTTTCTCTTTTTCTTCAATATCTTTGATTGCAGTTAGATTAGACATCAACAACCCATCAGTATCTATATGATGATAATTCAATGTATTTTTATCATATGATACCTTTGTATCATAATTAATCCATTCTACCGACATTGCACTATATAAATCTAGAGCACTACAGACTACACCCCAGAGGGAAACGAGTACTTCTTTCTGGATACCATATCTCTTTAAACAGATGTGGATGACTTTCTTGATAAAAATATGGAAAACCACATATTGAAATCATGATAAACTCAAATCTGAACAAGAATCTTAAGTAAAAACGGATTCCAAAGAGAATGAGTGTAGAAATGATGTGAGAAATACAGATCTTGAAAAATGTATTCAACAACTCTTCAAAAACCCTTCAGATCTAGGATAATTCTTCACAAATCTTTCAGATCTAATATAGGTATAACAATTTTCGAGTGCAAATCAATGGATAACAGAAGAACTTACACTAGATTCATGAGAGAGATTCAAGTATGAAAATATGTCACCTCTGATCTTTAAAACTTGAAAGAACATATGATTCTTCAAGATCAAGCTCTGATACCAAATGTAGGAACCCATATTCACACAATATGAGATGATAATGCGGAAATTAAGAACAGTAGATGAATCAATCTCAGATAAACGAAAAATCAGTGAAATATTTTTGCATTCATATGATCATCAAATCTGATTACAATGGAGAAACCTCACATGAAAAAAATGAACTGTCACTTTCCTCTGTCAGTGAGAAAAACGAAAATTAAAAGGAAAAAAGTAGACTCTCACAATAAAAAACGACCTAACTATCTATAGTCCTAGGGTTTAAAATCTGAAAAACCCTAAAACTAATAGGTCAGAAATAAAAATTCATATGTCAAACATTTCAATATCTAACAGAAGACACTGACTAGGGGTTGGAAGTTTCCTGTACTCCCACTTACACAACTTCAATCTAAACGGCCACTTCGGTCCTCTCTCCTTCTGGCCAAAATTTTAAACTTTCCGTAGTTCCACACCCTTCCTCACTCCTAGAAAATCTTGATAGATTCTCCCTCACTAAGATTTGACAAAGCTCTTTCACCTCTTAAATCCGATGGATTCCCGACCCATCAACCTCATATAGCATGAACCGCCCATGACCTGCACTACTCAATACTAGCACTCCGTTACTAGCCAAACTCAATGATCGCCAACTTCTAAAATCCTGAAGAATACTCTTGAAATCTTAATCGGTTTGATAATCCAAGTCACCTCCCATGATACCTTACCAATTCCTTGAGTTCTTATATTGGCGACAAAAAAACTATAACCCTTGCCCTGAACTAACGAATCCTTATCCTAACTTCCATTCCCAAAGAATCATTGAATTATAACCGACTACAACCCTGAAGAAAACAAAAGATAACATACCCGCAAAAGTATCCGAAGGAATCCTGACTTCCTCTTCTTGAGTTACCCTGAACATCCTAAGGACATGGTGCAAAACTCCCCTATGCTCCCAAATGACAAGGACTAACAATAAGATCCTCCTTCCTGAAGGATTCTAGGGATCCACAAGCTTTGGGCTCCAGATGAGCCCCCAACTGCCCTACTACAACCTCGGCCCGAAAGGCCCCAAGATGAGCATCCAAGAGCTCTAAAATTCTTCCTTGGCTGAACCACAGACCACCAGGGTCTATTCCGAAATGCTGCGAGTAATCTCCTATGTGATGAACTCCCATGTATGCGCCTCGATCGGCTCAGTGCCTGCTACTGAGCCAAAAACCAGAGTCTGAACCCCAGTCCTGAGTGCTCAACGCCATACCGAAACAACCTGCAAAAGATCTGAATATACCCATAACTCCTCATTGCACAAGCTTCCTAGATTCTCCAAGACTCTTCCCGATCCGGGTATGGATCATGTGCTTTCAGTAGTACGGGTCAAATACTACCTTCCACACCAATCCATAATTTCCTCAAGAATCCTCCCGAAACCTCTAAGTCACATTCTCAAATCCATACACCAACACTCGCTAGCCAGCGCAACAAAACCCACTGAAGCAATCCCTAGGCTTTCCTAGGTTCCCGACCCCACCTTGCCATCAGCTGCTGAAGAACTCCTCATAATGCCAGTCACCCACCTCATGAATATAATCACATGCAACAAAGCTTAGATAATCCATCGACTAACAGTCTCATCCCTACAACGGTTGAAATCAGACAAGAGTTGTGCAATAGGGCCAAATCCATCACTTTAAGTTTATTCAACCCTTGTCACATGTGACTTGACATATTCACTTAGTAGCTAACTCCCATCACCTAAGAATTCCACAAGGCACAAAGCAAGCAACATTCGAGCAGCGGAGCCGACTCGCACTAAACACAACAAAATCAGATAGATCCCCATATGAAACTCTCGATCTTTATCTCCTAGCATCTCAAATGCACCTTCACCCTGCCCTCGCTCTCTCAAGAGTGGCTAAATATTCCTCATGTTGACCCGCTATAAACTGCACCCACTCTAAGGAAACCACAACCTCCTCATCCAATAATGTAACTGGCCGGCTAACTCCACACAACTCACCCTAACAAAAACTGCCACGTGACCCTCCATTGGTGTCAGATGACTATCACATGAATATAATCACATGCCCCAAAGTTTAAACAATCTTAGGCTAAAACATTCAATCCCACAACGGTCGGACTTATACAATAGTTGTGCAGCAGAACCAAACCCCCTATCCTAAGATCATTTAAACCATGTACAATGTGACTTAGCGCATTCACTCAATAGCCAATTCACACACGAAAGAGTCATACAACAATCAATCAGGGATTATGTAAGAGATAAAGCATCATATATTAGACAATTCTATCGTAAATCTCCTGAAGATCCATATCCTAATACTAGCATGTTGTTCTAATTTATCAAAGCATAATCTCAAAATAATTGTGTGGTAATTTGAGGTCTACTTATTTGCTCCGGTTGATCGTAAACATCACATCCTCCTTGATTATTTTGAAAACTATGTGAAAATCATTTGAAAACTTATTTTTCCTTAGTTTGAGACTGGATTCACACAAGTGTTCCTCCAATTCACTAAAACCAAGGCTCTGATACCAACTTGTAACATCCCAAAAATTCCAACAATTTTAAACATTTAAAAACGACATCTTTTACTAATAAAAATGTTTACAAAATTATTGTTTCCAAAACCTTATTAAAAATCAGTTCCTCCTAAGATCAATGACATAAAATCAGGATGTGTATGGTCACGCCTTGACCTTGACATGATTCTCTGAAGTACCTGAAACCATAAACCAAAGTTGTAAGGACAAAGCTTAGTGAGTTCCCCCAAAGTACCGACACAAAGACAGATAACATATAGCAACAAACTGCATGCATATAAGGCCTTCAGCATGACTGGAACTCCCCACCGGCCTACAGTCTATCTAGTAGGCCCACAAAGCCTTCAGTCTGACTGGAACGCCCCACCGGCCTACAATCTCTCTGGCGCGCTCACAGAACCTCCAACATCACACGTACGCCACACTTTCCTATAGTCTATGTGGTACGCTCAAAGAACCTTCAACATGACTGGTACGCCACACCGAGCCTTCATCATATCTGGACCGTTATCTAGTCCACCCGCCTGATTGGTATGCCTCACTGGCCTTAAGTTTACCCGGGCCACCCTGGGTCTATTGGCCTTTAGCACAAAGCAGGCGGCCTCAACCCAACCACACATAAACCATGTCGACATATACATAACAGATAAACATACATATAACATATTGATACAAATATTACCAGTTTTGTTGACTGGCAGCACAAAGCAGTACAATCTCAACCCAACCACACAACATCAACACATGCAACCAGTAAACATATGGCCATAATAGATAATAGGCAGATCTAACAGATCACTAAGCATATCATCATCCTATCTACCATGATACAAATCTAACAAATCACTAAAACACTAAATCCTACAATAAAACAGGATAAAAATCCAAAGGGCCAGCCTTGGTGCCTTCGACCAACAAGTACAGTGAGGAACACTCGCCTCGCACTGTCGAACCACATAGATGATCCTTGGTTGCTGGCTGATAGATCCTTGAGTTGTGAATATCAAAAAAACACCCAATCAAAATTTGGGTTCCAATTTATAACCATAAATCCGTACTCGGGGTAAAAAGACCATTTTACTCAAAACCTAGCTTGGTCCAAGACTAATGCCCAAACTCCCAATTTGAAAGGCCCAAAAGCCATATAATCAACCAAGGCCCAAATATAGCCCAATTTTCCAAATTGGGCCCAAACCCCTTACATGGGTCTTACCCTAAAGCCCAACCAATTTCCTAGTCCGAAACACTTGTACTCAGATGGCCCATTAATAACTTGAGCACCCAAGCCCAAAAGAAATCTCAAATGTAAAATCTCATTTGACTGAGTACGCCCTGCGTACTCAGTGGGTACGCTAAGCATACACCCAAGAAACTCAGTACGCCCCGCGTATTGATCCTACCCATAACAAACTTAGAAAATGACTTAGTCCCTTAAGCCAAAATGTCCAATGCTCAGATCTAGATCCAAAACACGCCTAAATCCATAAAGTTGTTAAATTTGAGCTTTTTGCATGGCTCAATGGGTCCCAAGTCTAAGTTCTTACTTTCCAACTTCATTAAAAAGGCTAAATGTGACAACCCGAAGTTTGTCCATCGTTGTAACCCATTTCGTCCGTAAAACCCGTCTTTAGCGATTCGTTCCGATTTCGTTTTTGGGCTAAGTTGTTTAAATTTATATGATTATTAAAAACTCATGAGTGTCCAAACCCCTTAGGAACTCATGAAATTGGCCCAAATTATTAATTTGAAAATTTTTATATTCGATCTCGCCGGGTTACGACAACTTAATCGGATGCGACCAAAAACCCCGTTTAACGTCGGTATCGGGTAGAATTCCACCGTGTCCGAAACTTAGAACATATTTAAAGCTCAAAAGACTTCATTTTGAAGTTTTACACTCTCTCACTACTCTCTCTCTAACCTCTCTCCTCAAATCCAAGTCTTTGATCCAAAATCACTCAATTCAAGCCCCATTTCATCAAGGTAACCTTCCTAACTTGTTGTACAACCTCTCTAGCTTCCAAATTCATGGTCAAACTATGGAATAGGACCATTTTCATGAGTTTACGGCCCTAGAACAGTCCTAGGCCGTGAACTCATATAAAATGGGTTTTGGAGCCCAAAAACCCTTCCAATCGACCTTTAGAGCTTAGATATGGCTAGATGGCTTAATGGAACGGACTTAGAACACCTTAAACTTAACTTTTGAGGAGTAAACATGAGTTTAATGCCCAAGAACTATCTTGGGCCGTAAACTCATTATCATGGAGAGTAAACTCATTTCCAAGTGTTTAAATGCCACTTAAACCCACCGATAGCCCTGGATTTAAGTCTAGAACCAACCACAATTAAATTAGAAGCCTTAAACTTGATGAAAAGGACTCCCTTAGGAGTTCGCGGCCATAAACCCCCCAAGGATGGGTTCCTGGGCCGTAAACTCCTAAAACTTAGTCAAATGATGCCCTAAATTCCATCCAAGGCTTGTAAAATGAGTTTAAATCACATGTGATTGTCCTAACACCACCAAAACATATAAGGAATGGGTACGAGGGAGCTTATGGCCGAAAAATCCCTGTTTACTGCCGTAAACTCCTTTAAGTGGTCCATATGGTGGTTTTATCCCTTTCCAATGCCTTAAAAGCAAACGTAGAACTACCCCTCAATTGATTCAAGGCCATTTAGCACCCTATAACACCCCACCATGAGTTTACGGCCGTAAACTCATGGGAGTGGGTCTTTAGGGCCATGAACTCTCTTGGGAGTTTACTCTTGAAGAGTAAACTCCATATCCGAGCCATATACTGTCACAACTAGAAGTTTTGTGTCTGTAATCACTACACTCAAGCAAAATGTAGAATCAAAAACTTAAGAGCATGTATGATGCTCACTCTATGACAACAAAATTACGATCCAATACACCATACAAATACTACTAATAGTCAATAAGCAATTGGAGACCCTAGAAGTTCTTGTTTAGGTCCATTTTGGACTAGGACTTCCTTATTGGACTCAATGGGCCAATAAGCTTCCAATTTGACTATCATGGGATTAGAACCTTTAAATGGGCTCTAATTGGACCCAATTCCATTTAATCCAATATTTTGGGCCATAATGGGCCTAGAATGAAATATAACACCCTAATGGACCTTATTGGGTCACAACAAACTCATATAGCCCTAATGGATCATAATAATCATACCTTGATGTAATTGGGCCGAAAAATTACATAATTAAGTCATAATATGGGCTTAAACAAAAGAAGCCCAATATTCTCCCTTTCCTTCTTCACTTCTCGGCCCAAACAACCCAACATGGAAGAGGGTTGACTTTCAAGTGCCACCTCACTATTACCTCTTGGTTATCCATGCAATATATCTCCTATTCCCATGCATATATCACCTCAAGGTCTACTTCTTCCTCTCTCTCCCATTCTCGGCCGATTACAAACACACACACACACACACAATTCTCTCACAACTCTCTCAAGAAAACTCCATCCACTCTTCATCAAGATCTCGAATCTTAGAAGGTTTTTCAAGAAGATATTTCCACAAATTCTTCATCTAAGGTAAGATTATGCTTGGATCTATGATCTAGATTCTTTGTTTTATCAAAAATCTCTTCCTAATCCATGCAAAAATCATGATCTTGCATCCTAGAATCACCTCAAGGCCGAGATCTCCATCAAAGTGTGCTAGGGCCGAAAATCACCTCATTTTCTTCCATCTTTTCTCCAAAACCGAAACCACACCCAAAGGTGAGCTTCATACCCCCTATTTTTCGGTTTTATAAGTTTTGTGGGGGGGGGGGGGAATACAAGCAAATGTGTAGATCTATGAGTATATGTATGCTTTGTATGATTTCTATGCTTATTTACATGTTTATATGTGATTATGGTGTTGAAACTAGCCAAAAAGTCCTTAAAATCGATATTTGCATTAGGATGTATGAAATAAGTGTTAAACATATTATTACACACAAATCATTTCTAGAGAAATAACCAAGTTGGTTAAATTGAACTCATTGGGCTAAAAATCCCATTTTTGGACTCAAAATGTTAAAAATATGAAGTTAAAGGGCCCAAAATGCCAAAATACAAATTCTGATGGATGAAATGAGTCAAAACAGTTTCAATAAGGTATTTTCCAGAAACTTACTCTTTGGATGGATTAAAATGTGAATTTTTAAGCATAATGGGCCAAAAATGAACTTTTCGGCCCAATAAAGCCCAATATGCGAGATTTTCAAATTAGAGGGGCTGAAACTGTGATTCTCTGTAAAACAGGGGACTACTAGTGCTCCAAGTCCATTTCAAGGGCTAAAAATGCTTTTCATATTTAAAAGGGACCAAAAATGCAAAAATTTTCTATTTTGGGCCAAAAGTGTAAAAACTGCGAAATTGAGGGTTCTAGCCGATAAAAATTTCATTTGGTGGACTAAAACTGTTTTTCAAATAACTTTGGGCTGAAAAATAACTTTTCTACAAGTTTTGGTACTAAAGTGTCAACAAAAATAGTTTGAGGACTAAAATAGAAATTATTTTATATAAAGGGTTAAATGTGTAAATTATCCAAAAGAAAAGGGGCTGCAATAATGAAACATCCTAAAGTTTTAAATAATAAACCCATCATGATGAAATTCTAGCATCTCGACTATCGGCAAATTATAATACACCTTCAACACCAACAATCGTTATCAAACGAATTGATTCGGTCTCGAATCAATAATGAATCCGAAATTACTAACACGACGAAACTTCAATACACACGCGGAAAATTCGGGAAGTCAATACACACGTGAGAATACACCAGACGTCGATACACCGTCTTTGGGCCCAAAAGTTTCAAATCATGTTTGTTGAGCCTAGCTAGCCCAATGGCATGATCTTTAGGCCCGAAGGAAACTCGCTTACATGTAGTTGGGTCTTATATGACCTAATTTCGTGTAAAAGGACTTTTACAGGCTTTGTGCTGTTGGACCCCAAGGGCCTTCTGGTACTGCTAGTAAAGTCGAGAATTCACCAAATGCGAGTCGGGTTAAGGGCCCTTCGCATTCATGATAGCCTTGAACGACTTACGGAAAATATTGGGGCTTCGCACCCTCTTTTCCTCCTCGGTCGTGGGGCTACATGAAGTCCAGGTGTTTGGATTAAGTGAATAGTGCGAACGACGCCTAAGGGATCGTTTGTATGGTTGTAAACTAGTCATTTTCATTAATGTGTGTTTATAACAATTCATAATCCACAATTAATCCAACGTCACCGGGACTCAACGAATACACCTGTCGTAACGATATAACAAGATACAAATTATTTGATGCAAAGTATTAGGAAAACATCGGGTTTTCCTAGGGTTTTCAATTAATACACCTACGAGTTACATACCGAGTTTTACAAATCGTTCTTTTACGTTTATAGAAACAAACAAGCATACTTACGGATCTTCACACTTTTTATACTAAGTTCTTTTCAGAAAATATCGGATTTTATGGTGATTTTCAAAGCAATACAAACCACTATATTTCAAACATTACTTATGAACTCACCAACATTTCATATGTTGACGTTTTTCAAAATACTTGTATTCTCAGGTAACAGGTAAACCAAAGGGAAAAATGTACTCAGTGATGTCTTAATGTGTGTTTATCTAGTATTGAACAATCTACTTTTGAGAATGTAATGTTTTGAAACTATGTACTGAATGTAAACGCTACCAGTTGTAATATTCCAATGCTTGGTATTGTATGATGTTATGTTTCATGTATATTCATTGTGATGGTATTCAATTGAGTCACAACAGCCGCCGGACGTTTCCGCCGTCTGGTTTGGGGGTGTGACATATACGTCCATAGATGTCACCCGGGTCACTCCAAACACTTGATTTGAAGTGTTTTTGCGTCTTAGAGTGTATAATCGTATATAATTAATGAATTATAGTCTAATTAGATACATTTGTTAATCATTTAATATTACATAGGAACCTCGCACGTTTTCAAGCCTCGATCCGACGTTTTGCATCCTAGTCGACACATTCCATGTCCGGTGAGTTCATACCCCTACCCTTTTTCCATGTTTTTCAATGTTTTCAGGGAGGGAATACAAGCAAAAGTACAAGAATATCTTGTACTTAAATTCATTATTTCATTTGAATTGTTTCATAATCCGTACACTTTTAAGAATTGAAAACATATTAACAAACCGTTTGACTTGAGAGTTGTTTTTCAAACTGATTTCAATTCTTATTATATAGTGCTATACTTTTTACTACGCAATTGATTGTTCACACTTTTACTGTTAGAAACCATAGAACTTTTGTGTTGTTCTTAATAAAACACCCCCTAGATACGAGTGTGAAGGACAGGTATCATTAGAACTTAGTCAGTCTTAGTTAGTACTCCCCCTAGATACGAGAGTAAAGAGTAATCTTAAGATTGGAGACACGTCCTTTGTAACACTTCCTCTTGATACGAGAGTGGAGGACTATCCCTGTAACCAGAATCTCCGGAAGGGAGAACGTGACTTGAGTGTATAGATCTATACAGGACTGACTATTCCGCATCTGGCTGCTAGCTACAGTCGAACCGAAAGGTTCAAGGGTGACAAAAGTCATAAAAAGATACTGGCCCCGATCCGAGTTATATCTAGTCTGAAGTATGGTTAAGGACTCGCAATCAAGATTATGAAAGTTTTATACTTATTTATTAGTTTTATATACGTGTTAAAACTAACATACACTTCACAAGGATAATCAGGTTTTCAGTATACATCTTTTACATTACATTCGGATTGGTAACCAACTTTTAGGAAAATATAGGATTTTCCTGGGGAAACATTTGTACATAAACAAATTTGTGTAATAAACCAGATAACTAAACTTTACAACTCACAAGGGCAACCGGGTTTTCAGTAAACATCTTTTACATCACATTTAGGATTGGTAAACATTACTTATAAGAAAATATGGTATTTTCTTGGGTTCGTAACTTTTTCAAAAAACTGGAAGGAAACATGTTCATTTTCAGAAAACAAACCGCTTATGAACTCACCAGCTTTATGCTGATTTTCAAATTGCTTGTATTCTCAGGTCCATATTAGACAGGTACCTAGCGATCATTTTGGTGAAGACGGCGTACGTAGAAGACACAAATTTACTTTTGTTCATATGATATGTATATGTATAGCTCATGTAACTTTTGTTTTCAGACAATGCAAATGAATCTATGTAATGTAAAGTTTTGTGTTTACTATGCTTACTATGTGCATTGGATTTGATACTCAACGTGGAATCCACCCCGAAAATGTTTCCGCCTTCGGTTTTCGGGGTGTGACACTAAACCACATGCATAAGTTGATATCAACTATCAAGATCACATTTTTATACATTTGGAACACCTCAAACGTCCAGATCTAGTGTCCAAACTCTTGGGGCAATCTCAAACTCATAAATACAAACCAAAGGGACCAAAACCACTCCAAACAAAGATCTAACCAAAGAGATGCCAAGATGAGAGCTTTTTACCTTCAATAAATGGCAAAGGATGAGAAACTTATGGATCTACAAGCCCCACTTCAAAAGATGATCCTTCAACAATGTTCAACCTCTTCAAATGCTCAAGAACACTCCAAAATCACACAAAAAAAGCTTGAGATACATAATTTAATTGATATCTCCCTAGATACATAATTTGAACAGTCGCTTCAAAATGAATTCTCCCTAGATACATTTATTCAGTTAAATTATGATTCTATGCCAATTCTAAATATATGAATCGTCCTAAAGATTGAAAACCTATTTTCGGCCTTTTTCTGAAGAAAAAAAAAAATGAGAAAAAAATCCAATGAATTTGAAACTTATTTTTCGGTAAATCAATTATGAAATTTCCAAATTGGGCCCAAATCCCATACATGGGCCTTACCCTAAAGCCCAACCAATTTCCTAGTCCAAAACACTCGTACTCAAATGGCCCCCTTAATAACTTGAACACACAAGCCCAAAAGAAAGCACAAACTTGAAGCGCAATTGCAAAATCTCATCTGACTGAGTACACCTTGCATACTCAGTGGGTACGGTAAGCGTACACCCAAGAAACTCAGTACACCCTGCGTACGAGGTGGTACACCGCGCGTATTGTCCCTGCCCATAACTAACCTAGAAAATGACTTAATCCCTTAATCCAAAACGTCCAATGCTCAGATCTAGATCTAAAACACGCCTTAATCGATAAAGTTGTTAAATTTGAGCTTTTCGCTTGGCTCAATGGGTCCCAATCTAAGTTCTTACTTTTCACTTAGCGTACTTAGTAGGTATGTTAAGCATACACCCAAGAAACTCAGTACGTCCTGCGTACGAGGTGGTAGGCCCCGCATATTGACCCTGACCATAACTAACCTAGAAAATGACTTAATCCCATAAGACAAAACGTCCAATGCTCATATCTAGATCCAAAACACACCTTAATCCACAAAGTTGTTAAATTTGAGTTTTTTGTATGGCTCAATGGGTCCCAAATCTAAGTTCTTACTTTCCAACTTCATTAAAAAGGATAAACCATATGCATGAGTGGATATCAACTATCAAGATCACATTTTTATGCATTTGGGACACCAAAAACGTCCAGATCCAATGTCTAAACTCTTAGGGTAAGCTCAAACTCATAAACACAAACCAAAGGGACCAAAAACCACTCCAAACAAAGATCTAACCAAAGAGATGCCAAGATGAGAGCTTTTTACCTTCAATAGATAGCAAAGGATGAGAAACTTCTGGATCTACAAGCCCCACTTTAAAAGATGATCCTTCAAAAATCTTCAACCTCTTTAAATTCTCAAGAACGCTCCAAAATCATACAAAAAAAGCTTGAGAACTCCAAGATGGTGGCTAAGGGTCGAATATTAGGGTTTAGCTGAAGGGAGCACCCCCCGCGAACCCCTTGTTATACCCATTGTACTCAAGGCACCATCACGATCTAGCCAGGCACTACGCTCCGCGTACTTGGTGAGTATGTCCTGCGTACTCGACCAACCTCCAAACACTTAAAACTTCGTTTGGCCATATCTCCTTTATCCCAAGTCCATTTCCAACGAACTTTATATCTATGGAAAGGTGGCTAGAAGCCCTACACTTCTATCAACCCACCTTTTCCTAAGAACTTCCTAAAAAAACCCAAAATTCATAAAGGACCGAGTTATCAAATTACAATTATACCCTTGTGCTCCAAAACACAAACAAACACTTGGATCACTTAGACTATATACCCACATCCAAAAAGGGCCAATCATTTCTTCCCCAAGGCCCTAAGCCTTATGATAACTGAGGATCGGGCCACGACCTCGAATAATGAAGCAATTCGAAACTGAGCGTAACATGCCAATAGGGATTCAGTAGTCTCATATCATTAAATTTTAGGGAAACGTGATGTTGGAGAGACATAGGAAGAGGTGGAAGAGTTGAAGAAGCATGATGTCCAGTTCCACCATCACTCAGAGAAGGGAAGCCATTTTCACCTTGATCAGAATGTGGAAAATCATATTTAGAAGATTGAGGAAAAACATTACAGATGGATGAGGAAGATCATTTCTATCTTCATAAGACATCTAAAAGTGTGAAAATAGAGTATTCAAGTTAGTTGATTTTGATCCTTAATTATTAACCAAAAATTGAAATTAAGATTAGGATCCATATTTTCGATTCAAACATTGAAACGGGATGTTGTAATCAAATTGAATCTATTTTAGGTGGGTAAGGCTTTTTACTAATTTCAATCTTATGAAACTCCTAGATCGTTTGAGATTCATTGAAACGTATTAATGGCTTGTTTACTCTCGAATTATGCTCTCACTTTTGTGACTGGGATGTCGAGGATCACAAACGACATGTGAATAACCATGTAAACCCTCTTGACAACCTCTATGACTTTTGTATTCTCAAATTTATGTGCTAGTTAACCACACACACTACATCAACAATGATAATTTACAATTTGTACCATCATTCAAATATATAGTCCCAAATTAGTGTGCCGGTTAGCCATGCATACGCTACTAATGATATATAAAGAATGATGTGTGTTTCTTAGATTAGCATATCATTTCACATCTTTCTTAAAGTAACTATAGTGGGATTTTAAGGAAGATTCTAGTACTTCATATCATTATACTTTTAATGAGGTTATGTCATATCAAACTTGTTCGACTACCAACCCTCCACCACATAAGAGAGCGGTGGGTGAAAGGCACACCTATTTAACAATCATTTTATAGGTCGTTTCCTTATACCCACTTTATAGCATGGCTTCATGAATGAGACATATTAGCAATTCGACTGACTTTGTTTTACACGTATATTAATTAACTTTTAATAATATATAAGGTGTATTTTAAAACTTTTCAAAATACAAGGTTTAAATATTAATTATCTGAATTAAACTTTTAATTAGTTAATATTAAACCAATTATGATTTATTTTTATCCTTTAACTAAAAAATTAATTAAATTAAATAAATCAAATATGATATAATCTTTATCTTATAATTAAACTTTTAATTAAATTAATTTAAATTATTTAGTGATTAAAATTTATTTGAATTAAAATTTAATAAAATAATTCAAATTTAATCATAATCCAAAACTCTTCTTATTTTCTAAGTACTCATGAATATCATTGCAATCATATTGCAATGTCGAGTCCCTATGGACAATCTATAACTCATTCATGACAGTCTTAATTCACTACTTACTTCCAAAAACATGAGCGACTGTGAAATTTTGAATAATCAAATCATTTAGGAAGTAAAACATGCAAAGTGAAACACAATAACAAACTAATTTTCTATGGTATCATACTTATTGAATATAAATAAATCTCTATTACTTAATCACCATAATAGTTACGAATTTATTCATTATATAATGTTTTAAGTGATCAACTAAGCACTCAGTCATGCCATTTTATAAATATGCATATTGTGCCTCTCTATGATCCTTTGTTTATGAACAGATCAATTGGACATTACTCTAACGATGCTCATTTCACAATTCAAGATTCTTATCACTATCCAATATACGGTGGAATTCCAACTTTACATGCATTGATCTTTTGTGGTATCATGATTCCAAAGTCTAAAAGACTGAATCTCCAATGTTACAGAACATTCCACTAGAACTTGTTACTTAGATTAATTCCAATGTAATGAAGTTTTAAATTCAAGGTACTCTCATTGAACAACTTTCTTGCATTAACATTTCTAACTCACATGTAGACTTTACAAGCATCTCCCATTATGGAAACATTTCCATATTTTCATATGACCATCAACTCTGACTAGGGATCATCTCAATCTAAAATGTCACTATGGTCTTGTAACAACCTGAAATTTTGTTCCCTCGCCGTAACCGTTTCGTTAATAAAACTCGTCTTAAGCGAGTTGTTCCGATTTTGTCTTCGAACTAGGTCAATTAAGTTAAAACTTTTATTTTGACCTTGTAAGTATCCAAACATGTTGGAAACACGTGAAAACGTCCCAAACTAGTAATTTGAAAAATTTTAGTTTCGACCATATCGGGTAACGACAACTTAATCGGGTGCGACCCAAAGCATCGGTTAACGTCGATATCGAGTAAAATTCCACCGTGTATCAAACTCAAACCATATTTAAAGTGAATTAAGACTCATTTGGAGCCTTTTCACTCTCTCTCTCTAACCTCTCTCCTCAAATCCAACTTGTTGATCCAAAATCATCCATTTCAAGCCTCAAAACACCAAGGTAATAATCCTAACTCCTAGTATAACATCCTTAGCCTTCATTTTCGTGTTCAAATCATGGAATAAGACCATAAACATGTGTTTACAGCCCTGGAACAGCCTTAGGCCGTGAACACATGTAAATGGGGTTTTTGAGCCTTAAAACCCATCCAAATCACCATTGGAGCTTAGATATGCCTTAAGGACTTATTGGATTGGACTTAGGACACCAATAACTCAACATTTGAGGAGTGAAAATGAGTTTACTGCCCAATAACATGCTTGGGCCGTAAACTCATATACATGGGTAGTAAACTCCTTTTTGGGTGTTAAAATGCAACTTACACACCTCATAAGCCTTGGAATAAATCCTAGAACCAACCAAAAATTATTTGGGGACCTTAAACATAATAAAAACCGTCCATTTGAGAGTTTACGGCCATAAAATATGTTCCAGGGCCGTAAAATCCTAAATATGGGTCATTTGATGCCCTAAACTCACCCCTTGACTTGTAAATTTGAGTAGAATCATTTGTGATAAATCATTGCCCTCCAAAACACTTAAGAATGATGTGGGTGAGAGTTTACGGCCGTAAACACTTAGTTTACTGCCATGAACTCAGCAATAAGTCCATATGTTTGATTTAGTCCCTTTCAAATGTCCTAGAACCAAACCTAGCAACACCCCTCTTTTGATTTAAGGCCATTTATCACATAAGAACACCCACCATGAGTTTACGGCCGTAAACTCATGGGGATGTGGTTTTTAGGGCCGTGAACACTCCTTAGAGTTTACTCTTGAAGAGTAAACTCCATATCCTAGCCATTCATGTCCAGAAACGTCACCCGGGTCACTCCAAACACTCGATATGGAGTGTTTTCGCGTCTTGGAATTTTTAAGTGTATCTAATTAGTGATTTTAAATCTAATTAGATATATTTGTGTATTATTTAATATTACATAGGAACCTCACTCGTATTCAAGCCTCAATTCGACGTTTAGCATCCTAGTCGTCACATTCCGCTTTCGGTGAGTTCATACCCCTACCCTTTTTCAATGGTTTTTAAATGTTTTCAGGGGGAATACAAGCAAAAGTACAAGAATATCTTGTACTTAAATACATTATTTCATTTAAAGGGTTTCATAATTCGTACCTTTTTAAGAATTGAAAACCTATTAACAAACTGTTTTAACTTGCAGAGTGTTTGTTCAAACCGATTTTCAATTCTTATTATATACTGTTATGTTGTATATTTCACAATTGATTGTTCATACTTATAATGATATAGATCACAAAAAATTTGTAATGTCTGTAATAAAACATCTAGGCTCGAGTGTAAAAGACAGACACCATTAGAAAACATAAAACATTTGTAATGTCCTTAATAAAACACCTAGGCTCGAGTGTAAAGGACAGGCATCATTAGAACTTAGTTAGTCATAGATACTACTTCCCTTAGGCACGAGAAGTAATGAGTAATCTTAAAGATTGGAGACACGTCCTCTGTAACACTTCCTTGGCACGAGAGAGTGGAGGACTAACCCTGTAACTAGAATCTCCAGGAGGGAGAACGTGACTTGAGTGTATAGATCTATACGGGACTGACAATCCCGCACCTGGCTGCTAGCTACAGCCGAACCGAAAGGTTCAAGGGTGACGAAAGTCATAAAAAGGAGACTGGCCCAGGCCCGAGTTATATCTAGTTTGAAGTATGGTTAAGGACTCGCAATCAAGATTATGAACACTTTGCACTTATTTATATGTGTTAAAACTAATGTACATTTAAGGATAATCAGACTTTCAGGAGACTTCACACACACACACATTCAGGAAAATATGGGATTTTCCTGGGGATAACATTGAACATAATTAGAATCGATAACAATTCACACACACATATATATAGGAAAATATAGGATTTTCCTGGGTAACAGTAGTACGTAACCAGAAACGTGTAACAATTTAGATAACTAAACTTTACAATTCACAAGAACAATCATGCTTTCAGTATACATCTTTTACATTACATTTTAGATTTGGTAACTAACTTTTAAGAAAATATGGGATTTTCTTGGATAACCACTTTTTCAGGAAACTAAAGGAACTCATTCATTTCATAAAACATACCGCTTATGAACTCACCAGCTTTATGCTGATTTTCAAACTGCTTGTATTCTCAGGTTCTCCTTAGACAGGTACCCCGCGTCCTTTTGCAGAAGACGGAGCGAATGGAAGTCACGTCTTTCTTTTGTTTAAACTTATGTATCTATAAAACTTGTACTACTTAACTTTTCAACTGATGTAATGAAATCTATGTAATGTAATGTTTTGTGTTTTACTTCGCTTACTATGTACATTGGTTATGATATTCACATGAAGTCACCTCCGCCCCGAGACGTTTCCGCCTTCGGTTTCGGGGTGTGACAGGTCTGTTCTAAATAATATTATATTTCTAACTATCCACAAACAACCAGTCTTTTTTAAAACCTCATAATGTTCTTGATAGTTGTTTAACAACTTTAGTCACACAAAATTCTAATCTTTTTCTCACAATGGTCAAGGCATTTGAAAAAACGAGAATAAGTGAATATTATGGCGTATATATGATCGATCTTATATCCGAAGCATATGAGACTCAATTCGCTATATCTCACATAAGGATTTGATATTTTTTCAATATCTTGCTACAATATTTCCATATATTGAATGTCATATGTTGAAACATTTCAACATGATATTCATATATGTCTTTGACTAAGTCCTATTAACTATACAATCTAAACCTTTAGATTTGAAATGAAGTATGAGTGCCCTCTCCCTTAACTCTACTATAGAAAAACAATTCCTAAACTTTACATTTTGAAAATTAGAGAGATTGTTCTCTACCAACAATATTGTCAACAAGCAATACCAACATAACAATTATGCTCCCACAAACATTGACATGTACCCAGACATCAAATACACTTCTAGAAATCAATATTATTTGACTTTCTTATAGAAGTATAAAATTTTGTTACAGGATGCTTCGATAAGTCTCCAACTAGACTTCTTAAGCTTATACACCTCAAGGGGATAGCATATCACTACTAGAGAATTTCCATTTGCCTACAAAAATCACTTACAGAAGAAAATTCGTTGGTAATTATCTACGAAATACCATGTATGTATGTATGTGGTGTTTTTTTTTATTATATCCATTCTTTTATTTTCCATTTCTAAAAGGTTAAATGTCTTATATATATATATATATATATATATATATATATATATATATATATATATATATATATATATATTCCACAATATTATTAAACGTTGATTACAATGTTTTCAAGATACTATATAAACATACATACATATGTTTGCATCATTATTAAACATTGATTACTATGTTTTCAATTAAGTCATACATAATATATATACATATGTATACACATACATATAAACATATATATGTAAAACTTGGTAAACACAATGTTATCAATGTATAGTAATGCTGTGAAAAAAATGAAGCGAAAAAAACGACATTTGATCTTCGGAAAATGAAAAATACAAAAAAAAAATTGTGGGTAATGTGTAGGTACTTAACTACAAATTACCTACGGAATCCGATATTTGTAGGTAATGCATAGGTATTTACCTACATATTAATTACAAAAGTTTATTTTATTTTTCATTTTCCGAGGGTTCAATGACGTTTTTTTCATTTAATTTTTTTTCACAAAGTTTTTTTTACATTGATTACTTGTTTTCACCAACTTATACATAATATAAACATAGATTGTGACAGCCCAGAACCTCTCTCTTGTACACTTTGTTAAATCAATCAGTATTCAACTTGTTTTGTTGATTTCTTGTACTGTTTAAGGGTTCATTTAAGTGTTCTAAGCTCGAGTATGACCAAGGTTGAGGTTAGGAATGAGTCAGCATGTCGTATAGTGAGAAAACCGGGCCATACACACCTCTAGGAGGAGTATACGGCCGCACACCCACTCCTTGGCCACACACTCACTTTTTGGCAGCACTCTCTCCCCTATATAAAGGGTAGCCCCTTTCCTTTCATTCCTTTGACACCTTGGCAGCACACAACACTTTTCCTCTCATGTTTCTCCAACAACAGACCCTCCAAAGTTTCAAGAACGTGAGTAATTCATTCTCTAACTTGATATCCATGAAAGACCACTCTATCTAAGCCTTAAGTGTGCAATAATCGACATGTTCTTCATGTTTGGAAGTAGTGTTCTAAAAGGCACGCCATGGCGTGAGGCGTGGCTTCGCCGTTACGAAAAGCTTCATAACGTTGCTGTTAGGCGTGGCGCATGGCAAGGCGTGATATGGCGCGCCATGGCGTGTTATGGCGCGTGTTTTTTCATTTGAGACACAGTTTTTTGCTCTTTGTTATGTCTTTTCAAATTGGAGATACAAGTATTGTGGTTTTTGTTAACTTTTTGTTATTATTTATTGATCTAACACTTCTAAGAAGTAGTTATATTTAATATAAATTTATATTTATGTGGTAATATAATTTTAAATTAATACAAAATCGCCGCCATACATCACGCCTTGAAAAACGCCATGGCTCGTTAAGCTTGAGGCTTGGCCTTGCTGCCACGCCATGCCTCACACCATTTAGAATCTTGTTTGGAAGTGAGTGCGGCTGCACACCCCTCTTAAGGTGGTCGCACACCCTTAAAACACCCTCTAAAGTGAGAGTTTAACTTCCATATTCGAGACAGACATGCCCTAGCCTTGTTGCACCTTGGAAAGGACATTTTTGACATCATTTTGTGGGTTGTACGACCGCACACACCCTTGTGCGGCAGCACACTCCTTGTGTGTGGCAGCACACTTTAGTGTGCGACCACACACTCATTCTAGGGCCGCAAACCCACTTCTAGAACCCTTAACTTGCACTACAATTGAGTATAGACCTAGAACACTTCATGGATGCAAGTATGTACCTTGAGAACACTTCAAAGGCACCCTCCTTCATGAGTGTACGGCCGCACACCCATGGCCGCACACACACTCAAAGTGGACATACACTTCCTTTACTCAATCCTACAAGGTTCTATCACTTGGTGCAAGTAGTTCCAAGTCCCTAGAGTGATTCTCTATCGCATCTAGTGGTGAAATACCATCATTTGACTCCTATGTGTGTCATTACATAGTAACATCCGATTTCGGATTATCCATGATTAAGGTTCATGGGCCGCGAGTCGGGGGCTAGGAGGTCTCGGGTTGAGGCGAGTTGCTAGAAGCGTAGGGCATCTCATTACCTTTCCGTAGGTATGAGGATCTTTGGAATTCGAGTCATTTCGAAGATGCTATGGAAGTTTAGGAGAGCTGGCAAGATAAGTCCCTAAGTGAGGATTTTGGCAGCGAAGTACGCTGGTCGTATGTATGCGTACGCTTAGCGTACAGATACGCGTGTTTCTTAAGCAAGAGCCACCTAGTACGTTGGGCGTACCAGGGGAGGTATGCTGGGCGTACTAGGCACAGAAGGAAACCCTAATTAAGTGAAGTGCCCCTATATAAAGAAAGAGATGGTCTCATTTCTGGCCACCTTCCTCGGTTATTAAACCCTCTCAAACCCTAATATCCGTTCTTGAGCTTGTGAGAGGCCATGATGAGCTTGTATGTGTTTTTGTGGGCTTTTGGGAGTTAAGAAGGAGCATGGAAGGGAGTGAAGTTGAAGATCAGTCTGTGGATCTGAGCTTTCTTGGGGATAGAGCACCATTTGAAGGTATAAAGCTCCAAGCTTTCCCTCTCTTTTTGTTTTGTGCATTTTAGGATCCATTTTAGGGTTTTTGGTCCCAAGCTTGAGGCTTTATTAGTTGATGCACTCTAGAGCTTAAAAACCTGTCCTTTTAAGTGTTTCTAGTGGTGGAGAACCATAAAAATAAGGCCTTGATCATGTGAATCTACCCATGCATGAGTTATGAGCATTTTGGGTTAAGAAAGTAAGAGTTTTTATGTGTTGTGATCTTATCTGCCATGCAAAGGCTTAAAGTACTTAACTTTATGGAGTAAGAGATGTTAGGAAGTCTAGATCCAAGAGTTGAGCTAAGGTCTTAATGGGTTAAGACCTAGAAAATAGATTAAGCAAGTCTGAAGGTACGCGCCGCGTAATTCCAGTACGCCCCGTGTACTGGGTTGAGGTCCCCAATCAATATCTTGAGTGTTTGAGTACGCTGACCATACCAGGGGAGTACGCCCTGCGTAACTCCTTCTGGAGGTTTTTGGGCTAAGCATTTTGTTGGGCCTTGAGTGCTGGGCCGGGAGTTGGACCTCATGTAATAGAGTCTTGGACTAGAAAAATGATTGTGTGTGCTTTGGGCCTTTGGTTTGGACTTTCCTTTTTGGTTGGGAATTGGGCCGTGGGAGGGCCCAATGGGATTAAGGCATTTTGCTTCTGGAGGGTACGCCCTGCGTAACTCCTTCTTGAGGTTTTTGGGCTAAGCATTTTGCTTTGGTGGGCCCAATGGGCATAGGGCATTAATGGGCTGTTAGGCGGTCTGTCTTTAGACCCAATAAGTGAGAGGTTGAACTTAGATCCTAATTGAGATTATTGTGGGTTTGGCACAGAGTTAGAGTCCGGTGCGTAGCAGCAGTGATTATAGGAGTTGTTCTTCATCTGAGGCGAGTCTTCTCATTATACTTTACCTAGAGTGGTAATTACAGTTATGTGACAGAGTATTTCGTATGCTATTTATATGATGTGATACACTGCATTATTTCTATGTGATTTATGCTATGTATGTTTCAGAGTTTATAGAGTTAGGACCGGAAGGTCCACAGAGTTAGGACCAGAGGGTCCATAGAGTTATGGGACTGGAGGGTCCCATTGAGACATATTGACCAGAGGGTAAAACAAAGTTATAGCCTCGAGTGGCTAATATGTGTTGTATGTGGTATTTTGGGGAACTCACTAAGTTTCGTGCTTATCGTGTTATGTGTTTCAGGTTTTATTATCTGGATCGCGGGACGACACCGGTCTTTCGTTCAAACCACTCGCTCAAGGTGAGTACATACCCCTACATCTTTTCGTGTTTTTATTATTTTCAAGGAGAGAATACAAGCCAAACCATAACTGCTTTTGTAAATTAATACAAAGAGCTTTTAAAAAAATATAAAACTCATGCAATTCTCATACTTTAACCCTTTTTTACTATGTTGAGCATAAGGGGGGTTTTACAACTTATCACTAAATTGCATACTTTTTCAGACTCGATATTCACTACGCTATACATGCAAACTATAATCGGTATAGTTTGAGATTTTGCGAAACATAACAAGTACAGAAACTTTCACTACTAAACATATACACTACGACAGATATACTTTACAGTTTACATCACCACATGAACATGGCATTCATTACTATAATTGACACTACATACGGATTTCACTACGGTATAACGCTAACACACTACATGTAAACTATATTTTACGATACTGTGAGGCACTATTTTTAACACTGTACCCTTAGGTGTACAGGGACAAATCCTATCAAAGTGTAACCAGAGTCTCCTGGAGGGAGAGCGTGATATTTGTGAATAGATCTATTCGGGACTGACAATCACACACCTGAATTGCTATCTACAGTTAGGCAAACATGTCTGCGTGAACAAATGTCATTTAACTCAACGCCTGAAGAATGTTGGAAAGGTCTCTAGGTCATATCAAGAATGGTTATACGACTCACAATATGTATAAATTACCTTTGGTTTACAAATTGGCACTCTTCAACACTTTTATTTATACTAAGTAAAACTAATACACACTACGTATGTTGGCTACAACCAGGGTTTTCAAACAGAACCAATTATGCAATGGTTTCACATGATTAGCATTAGTTGGTCACATGAAGTAGTATTTTTGCATATCACAATAGTTTTCAGTAATGATTATTCATGGTTTTATATAGAATTGATAAGGCTACATTCTCACTAAAGAAAATATCGGATTTTCATGAAATCATACGAACGATTTTACAAATTCATCAACGTGTTTGCATTTTAAAATACCGCTTATGAACTCGCCAGCTTTATGTTGATATTTTCAAACTGCTTGTATTCTCGGGAAATCAGTAGATAGGTACATGCTGGATTTTTGAGAAGTTGGAGTAATAAGAGTCTTATATATATTTTTGCATACTATTTGATGTAACTGAAACAAGTTCCAGACAAAGTTCCAAACTGATGTAATTATTTTCATTTAAGTATTCATTGTAATGGTTGTGTTGCTATGATCGCTATTATTCATTGGTTGTGATGCTATACATGACGTCCTCCACCCCACAACGTTTCCGCCATTCTGGTTTTGGGGTGTGAAAGATTGGTATCAGAGCCCTTGTTTATAGCGAACTAGTATACCGAACCTTATGTGGTATACAACTATAAACACTAAGGGGCCTAAGTGCTCTAGACTAAAAGTATACTTTCAAAAATATAAGTAATTGGATTTTGGGACACGGCGGTTAAACCTGGGTAGTCATGTAATCCTGTCTAGGGTCAATATAGCCTAACCTACTATATTCATTCGAGACACGACCAACATGTGCTTGGGAGTGACTGTGGTGTCACAACATGCCCAAAACTTACCAAGAACAAAAACATCCAAGATAAAATACTATAAGAGTATTTTAGCTAGAGCCAAATTCAGTATACAAATTTGTTCCAAATGTTGCTACCTCTTCTTTCGTAAGCGATGACTTACTTGCGTTAGCAACCTTTCTGTGCTTACCACTTAGTAAAATATTTTATCAGGATGAGATATATCTTGTTTCATATATCTTGAGGACTTACCATCCTCTTCTTCCTGATTGTTCTAGAACAAGATGCCTCCCCAAAGAAGGTCCATCAAAAGGAACAACGACATCCCGCCACCAACACCACCACCCCCTCAGTTCGACCCCGTCATGTTCCAAGCAGCAGTTACCGTCGCCGTAACTGCAGCAATGGCACAAGTGAAATCTGGTGGGGATAGAGGTGGAACTGACCCCCAACAACAGGACAGTAATCAAGGACATCAAAAGGAGTGTTCCTACAAGGACTTCATGACCGCAAAACCCAAGCCCTTCGACGGAAATGGAGGTGTTATCGCTCTAACTCGGTGTTTGAGAAGATCGAATCCATCTTCGAGATTTGCACCTGTTCCGAAGCAAACAAGGTGAAGTTTGCCGCCTGCACCTTGACCGACAGAGCTTTAACCTAGTGGAATGGTCAAGTCAAAACCCTAACCATGCCCGTGACTAATGCCATGGGTTGGGAAAGACTAAAGGAACTCATTCTTGAGGAATATTGTCCGAGAGGCGAGGAGCACGAACTCTGGAATTTGAAGATGAAGGGTTCCGAAATCGCTGCCTACACTGCTAGATTTTGTGATCTGGCTCTCCTCTGTCCGGGAATGGTCACCCCGGAAAGCAAGAAAATCGAGAGGTACATTTGGGGACTGACACAACCAACCAAAGGAAATGTCTTGGCTGCTAGACCGGCTACATTTGAAAGCGCCAAGGATCTGGCACAGACTCTGATCCATCATGCAGTCGGATCTGGATGATGCATCAGCGGTCGCCGAGCCACAGAAGGAGAGTGGTGAGAATAAGAAGAAATTTTGGAACAAACGCAAGGGCCAGTCTCCTTAAGAGCCCTCCAAGAAACAACAAATAGTGGCAGTCCACGCTGCTACTACTCCTACTATTGCTCCAACTACTGCTCCAACCACCCAAGCTCCTACCGGTGCTTATGCTGGGAAGCTACCTCTGTGCAACAAGTATAACTTTCATCATCACGAACCCTGCCGTGAGTTGAATTGCCACAGTTGTAGAAGGAAAGGACACACAACTCGATGTTGCAAGACACCAGCCCAACAAACCAACCAAGCTCCGGGAGCAGGCGCTGGTCAAGCTTGTTATGGATGTAGAGAAGTTGGACACTTCAGAAGAGACTGCCCCAATGTAACAACCCGAAGTTGTTCATCGCCGAAAACCCATTCTACCCGTATAACTCGCCGTATATCGAAACGTTCCGATATCGTTTTTGGGTTAAGTTAATTAAACTTATATGTTTAATTGATGCTAATGAGTGTCCAAACCCCTTAGGAACTCATGAAATTAGCCCAAAATGTTTATTTCATAAATTTTAGAAATGTCCTCGTCGGATTATGGAAACTTAATCGGGTGCGACCAAAAGCCCCGTTTAATGCCGGTATCGGGTAGAATTCCACCGTGTCCAAGTTTTGTGACCTATATAAACGTGTTAAACCTTTCATTTGAAGCTTTTTATTCCTCTCTCTACTCTCTCTCTAACCTCTCTCCTAAATCTAAGTTCAAGGGTCCAAAACTCAATTTTAAGGCTTCAAATCTCTAAGGTACCTTCCTAAACTCATTGTATAGCATATGTGACTTCCAAATTCAGGATTTAATCATGAAATAAGGCCTTGTATGTGAGTTTACAGCCTTGATAGAAGCTTAGGCCGTAAACACATAGTTAAGGGGTTTTTAAGCCCTAAATCCCTTCCTAGACCCCATCAAGACATAGATATGACTTGTAGAATATTGGTTTTAGCCTTGGAACACTTGAAACATATATTTTGAGGGAAAAATGAGAGTTTACGTCCAAGGCTTATGCTTGGACCGTAAACTCCATAATATGGGGAGCAAACTCAATGTAAAGTGTTAAAAACCCACTTTAACACCCCCTAAAGCCTTAGAGTAAATTCTAGAAGTGCATACAAACAAGTTTTAGACCTTTAAACATAATAAATCACACTTTAAGGGATTTCACGGCCATGAGGGGGTCTCATGGGCCGTAAACTCCAAAAATGTTGTCAAAAGTCCCTTAAAACTTCATGTAAGGCCTTGGAGAAATTTTAGGAATCACATGTGATTGATTTGGAAGCATTAAAACACTTATTCAAGGGTGCATAGGAGTTCACGGCCGTAAGCTCCATGCTAAGGCTGTAAACTCCCTTAAGTGGTCTTATTTGATGAATTTAATCAATTCCAAGCCTTAAATCAAACCCTAGAAATTTCCCTTTAAGTGTTTCAAGCCAATTTTGCACCATAAAACACCCCACCATGAGTTTACGGCCGTAAACTCATGGGGAGGGGGTCATTAGGGCCGAAATCTCCTCTATGAGTTTACTCTTGAAGAGTAAACTCCATATCCAAGCCTTATGTGACTTTAATCGCCACCCGGGTCCCTCCAAACACTTGTAATGGGGTGTTTCCGCTACTAAAAGTGTTTTTCCCTAACAATTAAATAATCTAAGTCCTAATTCGATACAAATGTGTATCTTTGCATTATACTTAGGAACCTCGTGCGTTTGCAAGCCCCGAACCAACGTTTAGCATCCTAAATCGTCACGTTTCTCGTCTGGTGAGTTCATACCCCTACGCTTTTTCCGTGTCTTTCAATGTTTTCAGGGGGGAATACAAGCAAACTATAACTGTTTTCGAAACATAACATTGATGTATTTCAAATAATATCTGGCAAATTTATAAACACTTTTACTCCTTATGTATTATGCTGAGCATAAGGAATGATTTATCAACTACAACTAAATGGATTTTAGTTAAGAAAATAATCAAATCAATCAAATTATTATGGGAATAATTTGGGGTTCTTTAGTTCTCGTTTTATCATGTACTGATATGTGTATAAAGTTATTAGATAAACTATGTCTGATTCAGTTTATCTCTGTATCATTTAAATGTATTGCCAGATAGTTTCATTGTATGTATCTATATTCACTATATTATGTTTCATAATCGTTTGTATGTTTGATATCGTATAAGAACCCTATGAATAGTTTAGTACTAGTTTGTGAGTTAGTCACTACCATTTATGGATGATCAGTAAATCCTCCCCGGAAGTGTAACCAGAGTCTCCTGGAGGGAGAGCGAGGAATTTGTGAATAGATCTATTCGGGACTGACAATCCCACACCTTAACTGCTAGCTACAGTTAGGCGGGCACGCCTGGGGTGACAAATTCTGGATATCATCCGACGTCTGACAAGCGTCAAGGAGGTCTCGTTGTCGTATCAACATGGTTACCCGACTCACAATACGTATTTGTAACAACCCGATATTTCAACTCTTTGTAATGACCTAAAAAGTCAAGTATTGTAACCACCTGGGAGTTAATAAAATTAACTTTGATAATAAAATGACCAAAAAGTATCTATTTAAATTCCTATTGTGTTTAATATCATTAAACCGGGATCGTACGTAAAAAGAATGCCCAAATCCGGCTTCGTATATTGAAGTTAAGATTTTTCCAAAGTTCGGCTTAGCAGCAGACAACTAAAAACTCGAATCGGAGATCGAACGACTTTTGGCCGGAATGACTTAAACGAGAATCGAAGGTCTCGACAATGGCATTTCAGCGGTAAAAAGTCTGGCAAAAACCGACGTCAGATAAAGAAGTATGAATTTTTAAAGAAATTCCTTAATCACTATATTTTATAAATAAATAATAAAAATAATTTCATAATTTGCGAACGGAGTCTAAACGAAAGTTGTAGAGCATAGTCTCACCTACGCGTGGATATAAAGGCCATCGAAAACGGAGTTCGTATGAAGGAGATATGATTTTTTGAAGTTTATTAAATAAATTATATATAAATTTAATTCATAAATCTAGTAATATCCGAAGGAGGAGTCAGCGTCCTTATCCGAGTTACGCGCTGCATAGCCTCGTACGCCCCGCGTACGCGAAGGCCTTGGTCTCGGTCCGTCCACGTCGCCCCTATGCGAAGCTACCCCCTCCCCGTCCCATCCGAAGCCGAGGCAGTCGAGGACTCGGTCATGCGTGACGTACGCGTACGCGCTGCGTACGAGCGTACGCCCCGCGTACCGAGGCGGTTCAGCACCCCTATAAATAGAGATGCGAGGGTTCCCGGGAATTTTGCTCATGCTCTCTCTATTTTCATGCGTTTTGCCTCGTTTTCCGTGCCCGCACTACCCCGAAGCCCTGATCATTTTGCTCGAGTCCCAAAGATCGATTTTACTCCCAAGATTCCTGAGAATCCCGAGAAAAATTCGTTTCCCGAGACGAAACTCTGCCCGGTTTTCCATCTCGCTATCTTCAAACTTTCAAGTGAGTTCATAACCCCCTTCAATCACACTTTAGATACATTTTAAATGCTTTTATACTCTTTTAGGGGAGGATAACAAGTAAACATACAGTTATTATCGTGTATTTCATAAAAATTTCACTTTACTTGTTTTTATCAAATGAATCACTTGTGATTTAGTACTACTATGTGAAAACTCTTGTCATACTTTGCATGCACTAGATTTATACAAAGTATTTAGTAATTCCAAAGTATCCTTCGTTGCTAAACTGTTTTATACATTCTAAAAACTTATGATTTATGCTTTGTCAAACATTGTGAAAAAGGATAAACTTTGCACACGAAACTATTACTTTAATACAGACTTAGTTGAGAATCCATGAGACGTGTACATCTTCAAATACTGCCTTTTTATTAGAAGGTATCGCTGCAAGTCCTGTCTATAACCAGAGTCTCCCGTTCGGAGAACGTGTCAAATGTGTATAGATCTATACGGGAAGTCATGATCCCGCGCCCTGACTGTTAGCTACAGTCCTTCCTTTGGGGTGACAGTTTGTCATAACGCTACGACGCCTGAAGAACGTCGCTACAGGCATATTATGTTTAGTATGGTTATAAAACTCATCGGATATACAACTATTATAGTACTTCTGATTGATGAATGAGTAGTTATTAAAACTATTTTTCATCTAACAAACTGAAATCTTCTGATAGGTTTACTATATAAATCTATGTTTAAAATCTTCTAAAGCATGTGGATTGCTTTCAAATTTTTAGTCTCGGACATTAAACAAACAACTATTAGGAAAATAAGGGATTTTCTTGGTTCAACTATCTACATTCTTCAACACAAATACTCTCATGCATTTCACACTTTTATAAGAAAATAAGGGATTTTCTTGGAAAATATACACTCATTTTGGAATGGCATTCAATGTTTCTAAATCACTTATGAACTCACCAACTTAATTGTTGACACTTTTTCTTTGAAATAACTTGTATTCTCAGGGAACCGTTAAGCAGGTTTGGAAATCAACTTTGGGGATTAACGCGCTGGCGTTAATTATTTTCTTTTGAAAGATGTTTATGTATTTATCTTTTGAGCATGTAATGAATACAATGATGTAAACATTTCTAAAACCGTTATATATGTATGGTGGTGTGTACTTTCCTTTTTATGAACTGTTATGATACTGAATATGACGTCCTCCGCCCCCGAACGTTTCCGCCGTTCTGGTTTGGGGGTGTGACAGTATTAATATAAGTTTATTCACGACTTTGGTTTTTAATTTGATTTTATATCAATCTTCTATCCTTAGATCTTATATCTAGTTCGGGACGGTAATCCCATGGTTTTAGTCTATAAGGTTCATATCTATTGCAGGATGTTATTCCTATGGTTAGAATCTATATCTAGTCCGGGATAGTGATCCCATGATTTTATCAAACTATCTTATATCTAGTTCGGGATAGTAATCCCATGGTTTTTAACAAACTATTTTGTATCTAGTCCGGGATGGTAGTCCCATGGTTTTCAGTCTATATTTTCAAGTATATCAAACTATCTTGTATCTAGTTCGGGATGTTAGCCCCAAGGTTTTCAAACTACTTTCTATCTACAGTTCGTGTATATTAAAGTATTTTATATCTAATTCGGGATAGTAATCCTATGATTCTCAATATATAGTTTTGTGTATTAAACTATACTCTGTGTTATTCAATCAGTCTTGCATTTAGGAAAATATGGGATTTTCCTGGGTTAACATATAACGCGTAATTGAACTGTAATGAAGGATAACTAAACTGTTTAACATAAGAAAATATGGGATTTTCTTGGATAACAAACCTTTTCGTAAAACTAAAGGAAACTGGTACATTTTCAGAAAACAAACATCTTATGAACTCACCAGCTTTATGCTGATTTTCAAACCGCTTGTATTCTTAGGTCCACTTTAGACAGGTACTCGTCGATATCTTTTGGTGAAGACGGAGTGCTCAGAAGACTCGTCTCAACTTTTGTTCATATGATATATGTATAACAATTGTACAATTTACTTTTGAAACAAATGTAAACTTTCAAATATATGTAATGTAATGGTTGTTTACTGTGATTACTATGTACATTGGATTTGATACTTAATGTGGAGTCAACCAAGTGAACTATCTTCACCGAAAATAAGAGTTTGCAACACATCCTTGATTAGATGGAGTTAAACATGAGACAACGGCGATGGGTAGAGTTACTCAGTGATTACGAGTGCGAAATTCGCTACCATCCCGGCAAGGCCAATGTGGTAGCAGACACCCTCAGCCGAAAGGAGTATTCAAAGCGCAAGGTGAAAGCACTAACAATGACCATTCATTCCCATCTATCCATGCAAATCATAGAGGCTCACCTTGAAGCCTTGAAACAAGAGAAACTGGCGGATGAAGCATTTCGGGGAATGGACAAGAACTTAGAGGTCAAGGGAGACGGAGTGTACTATTTCATGAACCGGATCTGGACCCCAAAGTTCGGCGGGTACAGAGAGGTTGTCATGAATGAGGCTCACAAGACGAAATACTCCATTCACCTAGGTTCAAATAAGATGTATATGGATCTCAAACAACTCTATTGGTGGCCAAACATGAAAGCGGAAATTGCAACCATCGTGGGCAAGTGCTTGACTTGCGCCAAGGTGAAGGCGGAGTATCAAAAGCCCTCAGGTTTACTTCAGCAGCCAGAAATACCTGAGTGGAAGTAGGAAAGGATAAAAATGGATTTTATCACTAAGTTACCCGGATGTCTGAGTGGGTACGACACCATCTGGGTAATTGTCGATCGATTGACAAAATCCGCCCACTTCTTACCAATCAAAGAAAACTTCAAAATGGATAGACTCACACAGATCTACATTCGAGAGATAGTTCACCTTCACAGGGTGCCTATATCCATCATCTCCGACCGAGATAGCAGGTTCACCTCACGATTTTGACAATCGCTACAAAAGGCTCTTGGAACTAAGTTGGATATGAGCACGGCTTATCATCCACAAACAGATGGACAGAGTGAGAGGACAATTCAAACATTGGAAGATATGTTGAGAGCCTGTGTCATTGACTTCGGCATGTAATGGGACGCTTACCTTCCTCTGGTCGAGTTTTCTTACAACAACAGCTACCATACCAGCATTAAGGTTGCGCCGTTTGAAGCCCTCTATAGCCGCAAGTGCAGATCACCTCTATGCTGGGCTGAAGTGGGTGATACGCAGCTAGCCGGGGGTCAGGTTCCTGACAGTGCTCTCATTAGTCCTGAAATCATCCGAGGGACAACTGAGAAGATTGTACAAATCCGAGAATGACTGAAATCCTCGAGGGATAGACAAAAGAGCTACGCCGATAAGAGATGAAAATCCTTGGAATTCTAGGTTGGTGACCGCGTCCTTTTGAGGGTCTCACCTTAGAAAGGCATGATACATTTCAGAAAATGTGGAAAGCTAAACCCAAGGTACCTAAAGAAGTGTATGTCCGACGAGACACTTGTGATTCCTCTTGACAAGATCGAGTTGGACGAAGGTCTACATTTGTGGAGGAACCTGTTGAAGTCATGGACTGGGAACTCAAGCGTACAAAGCAGAGCAGCGTCCCGATAGTGAAGGTACGCTGGAATGCCAAGCGAGGTCCTGAATGCACTTGGGAGCGTGAGGATTCAATAAAGCAGAAGTACCTTCACCTCTTTCCAAGTTCATGATTTGTACTCTATTCTTGAATTTTGAGACGAAATTCCCTCTAACGGGGGGATGATGTTACAACCCGGAACCTCTCTCTAGTACACTTAGTCAAATCAATCAGTATTCAACTTGTTTTGTTGATTTCTTGTACTGTTTAAGGGTTCATTTAAGTGTTCTAAGCTCGAGTATGACCAAGGTTGAGGTTAGGAATAAGTCAGCGTGTCGTATAGTGAGAAAACCGGGCCATACACACCTCTAGGAGGAGTGTACGGCCGTACACATGGGTGTGCGGCCGCACACCCACTCCTTGGCCACACACTCACTTTTTCGTAGCACTCTCTCCCCTATATAAAGGGTAGCCCCTTTCCTTTCATTCCTTTGACACCTTGGCAGCACAAAACACTTTTCCTCTCAAGTTTCTCCAACAACAAACCCTCCAAAGCTTCAAGAACGTGAGTAATTCATTCTCTAACTTGATATCCATGAAAGACCACTCTATCTAAGCCTTAACTGTGCAATAATCAACATGTTCTTCGTGTTTGGAAGTGAGTGCGACTGCACACCCCTATTAAGGTGGCTGCACACCCTTAAAACACCCACCAAAGTGAGAGTTTAACTTCCATATTCGAGATAGACATGCCCCTAGCCTTGTTGCACCTTGGAAAGGACATTTTTGACATCATTTTGTGGGGTGTAAGACCGCACACACCTATATACGACCGTACACACCCTTGTGCGCCAGCACACTCCTTGTGTGTGGCAGCACACTCTAGTGTGCGACCACACACTCATTCTAGGGCCGCAAACCCACTTCTAGAAGCCTTAACTTGCACTACAATTAAGTATAGACCTCGAACACTTCATGGATGCAAGTATGGACTTTGAGAACACTTCAAAGGCACCCTCCTTCATGAGTGTACGGCTGTACACCCATTAGGCCGCACACAGATGGCCGCACACACACTCAAAGTGGCCATACACTTCCTTTATTCAATCCTACAAGATTCTATCACTTGGTGCAAGTAGTTCCAAGTCCTTAGATTGATTCTCTATCGTATCTAGTGGTGAAATACCATCATTTGACTCCTATGTGTGTCATTACATGTTATTAGGGTCGAGTTGAGTTTGAGGTTTCACTTGACAATCAACATCCCGTACCGGTCTTTCGTTCAAACCACTCGCTCAAGGTGAGTTCATACCCCTACATCTTTTCGTGTTTTTATTATTTTCAAGGAGAGAATACAAGCCAAACCATAACAGCTTTTGTAAATTAATACAAAGAGCTTTTAAAAAATATAAAACTCATGCAATTCTCATACTTTAACCCTTTTTTACTATGTTGAGCATAAGCGGGATTTTACAACTTATCACTAAATTGCATAGTTTTCCAGACTCGATATTCACTACGCTATACATGCAAACTATAATCGGTATAGTTTGGGATTTTGCGAAACATAACAAGTACTAAAACTTTCACTACTAAACATATACACTACGACAGATATACTTTACAGTTTACATCACCACATGAACATGGCATTCATTACTATAATTGACACTACATACGGATTTCACTACGGTATAACGCTAACACACTACATGTAAACTATATTTTACGATACTGTGAGGCACTATTTTTAACATTGTACCCTTAGGTGTACAGGGACAAATCCTATCATAGTATAACCAGAGTCTCCTGGTGGGAGAGCGTGAGATTTGTGAATAGATATATTCGGGACTAACAATCCCACATCTGAACGGCTAGCTACAGTTAGGCAGACATGCCTGGGGTGAACAAATGTCATTTAATTCAACACCTGAAGAACGTTGGAAAGGTCTCTAGGTCATATCAAGTATGGTTATATGACTCACAATATGTATAAATCACCTTTGGTTTACAAATTGGCGCTCTTCAACACTTTTATTTATACTAAGTAAAACTACGTATACTGGCTACAGCCAGGGTTTTCAAACATAACCAATTATACAATGGTTTCACATGATTAGCATTAGTTGGTCACATGAAGTAGTATCTTTGCATATCACAACAATTTTTAGTAATGATTATTCATGGTTTTATACAGAATTGATAAGGCTACATTCTCACTAAAGAAAATATCGGATTTTCTTGAAATCATACGAACGATTTTACAAATTCATCAACATGTTTGCATTCTAAAATACCGCTTATGAACTCGCCAGCTTTATGCTGATATTTTCAAACTGCTTGTATTCTCAGGAAATCAGTAGACATGTACTTGATGGATTTTTGAGAAGCTGGAGTAATAAGAGTCTTATATTTATATTTTTGCATACTATTTGATGTAACTGAAACAAGTTTCAGACAAAGTTCCAAACTGATGTAATTATTTTCATTTAAGTATTCATTGTAATGGTTGTGTTGCTATGATCGCTATTATTCATTGGTTGTGATGCTATACATGATGTCCTCCACCCCAGAACGTTTCCGTCATTCTAGTTTTGGGGTGTGACATAGATTCATCCATGTGCACAATTATATACATACACAAACAAAAAATGATTAAACTTGAAATGAGTAATGAGTTTCAACAGTGCACATGTATGTATGTATGTTTATATTATGTACAACTTGGTGAAATCAAAGTAATCAATGTATAATAATATTTTGAAAAAAATGAAGTGAAAAAATCGACATCTGACCCTCGGAAAATGAAAAATACAAAAACTTCCGTACATAATTTGTAGGTATTTAACTATAGATTACCTACAAAAAACAAAATCCGTAGTTAATCCGTAGGTATTTACCTATATATTACCTACGAACATTTTTATATTTTTCATTTTCCAACGGTCAAATGTCGTTTTTTTTTCTCGTTTTTTTCAAAACAATATTATACAATGATTACTTTGTTTGCACCAAGTTATACATAATATAAACATACATACATACATGCGCACCATTGTGTACATACACATACACAAAATGATCAAACTTGAAATAAGTAATGGGTTTCAATGGTGCACATGGATGTATATATGTTTATATTAATTATAAGTTAGGAAAACAAAGTATTCAATACCTAATAATGCTGTGAAAAAAATGAAATGAAAAAAAATGATATTTGACCCTTGGATAATGAAAAATACAAAAAGTTTTGTATGTAATCTATAGGTAAATACCTACAGATTACCTACGGATTTTGTATTATGTGGGTAATCTATTGTTAAATACCTACAGATTACCTACAGAATGAAAAATCCGTAGGTAATTGTGACATCCCCAAATTCAGGGCTAGAAAAAACCGGTTTCAGTTATGCTTTTAAAATAATTTCAAAGTAAATCCATTGATTTAAAAGAGTTGCGGAATTTGTCCCTAAAACAATACATGATAAAATAAGGTTTATCAAAGCATTTCTTAAAAAAATGTATTTTCATTATATATCAAAACTCAGGATGTCATGTTCTGATACAGACACAAAAGCATAAACAATAAAACATAGACCTTACACAGTTTTATAAAACTACTGGTCTATAAACAAAAACATCTTCACAAGTTCTCCAGCTTATGCTCTCGCGCCACTATCTGAATACAAAGAAACTGAGTGGGTAAGGCTTGTGAGCCTGGTGAGCATATAGGGTTTTCAACCAACAATAAATAATTATATTTAATTTCACCAACCAAAAATAACCCGATTACCAATTCCTGTTATCCTCACTGCAAAGGGGTTCCCTCGACAATGACTGTCCTAAGGCAACCATGAGGGGGATACAATACAGCAAACGAACACCCAAGTTCACTACACCTACAGGTTATGAGCCTGCCAGCGTTCCACTGAACTATCTAGAAAAGTCTATGGTCGTCACCCATATTCTGCTGGACGACTAGATCACAATCACATCGAGGCCTCTCATCATTTTTATTTTATCACACATCACTATCTACCCAGGTTCTACCCACCATATTTGTAGATAAAATATACTTGTTTATATACAACTTAAAACATGTATAACATATTCATTTAATACTCATACCACATAACAAATAGTATATAATCACATAGCACATATTTCATAGAGTATATATAATTCATATATGTGTATTATAGATAGAAACTACACACTTACTCATATCCTATATCTAATATGTTCATCAATACTTGTATTAAAATTGTGTATATGAAAGGGACTATGCACTCACTTGATATGATGATGCTCGGACAGCACGACGGCTCTTAAAGTGGTATTCTTCGGTGAACTATGATCTCTTCACACACCGGGCTTCTCGCGGGCAGAGCTTCTGTGACAACCTGAAGTTTATTCCGTCACAGTAACCCGTATTTATCAATAAAACTCGTCTTTACCGAATTGTTTCGTTTACGTTTTTGGATTAACTCATTTAATTTGAGACTTTTATTATGACTTGATGGGTGTCCAAACATGTTAGAAACACGTGAAAACACTTTAGATATTCAAATGGAAAAATTTTAGTTACGACCACGTCGGGTTACAAACACTTAATCGGGTACGACCATAAGCCTCGTTTAACGTTAGTATCGGGTAGAATTCCACCGTGTCTCAAACTTAAACCATATATAAAGTTGAAAGAACTTCAATTGAAGCTTTTTCACCCTCTCTCTACTCTCTCTCTACAAATCCAAGCTTTTGATCCGAAAACCACCCAATTCAAGCTCCAAATCGCTAAGATATCCATCCCAACTCATAGATTAACATGTTTAGTTTACAAATTTGTGTCAAAATCATCCAAAAGGACCAAAAACATGTGTTTACGGCCCTGGAGCACTCCAAAACCGTAAACACACATAAATGGGGTTTTGGAGCCCTAAAACCCTCCCAAATCACTTCTAGAGCTTAGATACGACTTTAGGGCTTGTATGAATGGACTTGGAACACAAAAAACTTAACATTTGAGGGGTAAACATGAGTTTATGGCCCAAGAACATGCTTGGACCGTAAACACCCTTTCTTAGGCCGTAAACACCTTTTAAGGTGTTAAGATGCCCCTTAAACACCTCCTAAGCCTTGGAATAATGTCTAGAATCAACCACCAATGTGTTAAGGGCCTTAAACTTTAAAGAAACCACCCCCATAGGAGCTTACGGCCGTAAAACCCCCAAGGAGAGATTCATGGGCCGTAAACTCCTCAAAATTGGTCAAATGGTGCTTTAATTTCCTTACATGGCTTGTATATTGAGTTTGAATCACATGTGATTAACCTAAGACCATCAAAACACATAACGAATGGGTATATAAGAGCTTACGACCGTAAAATCCTAATTTACAGCCATAAACTCCATTGAATGGTCCCTTTGGTGGTTTAATCACTTCCTATGCCCTAGATTTGATCCTAGCCAAATTCCTCAAGTGATGTATGACCATTAAGCAACCAAGAACACACCACCCATGAGTTTACGGCCGTAAAATCATGGGGATACGGTCATTGGGCCGAAAAATCCCTTAGGAGTTTACTCTTGAAGAGCAAACTCCATATCAAGGCCATACACATCCATAAATGCTACCCGAGTCACTCATAACACTTGAATTGAAGTGTTTTCGCGTCTCGAAGTGTTTATTCATATTTGATTAGTGGTTCAAAGTCTAATTAGATACAAATGTGTATCTCTTCATATTACATAGGAACCTCGCGTGTAATCAATCCCCGAAGTGACACTTAACTTCCTATCCGGCATATTTCTCTTCTGGTGAGTTCATACCCCTACACATTTTTCCGTGTTTTCAATGTTAAAGTACAAGGAATTCTTGTACTCAAAAATTATTATTTCATGTGTTATGTTTCATATTCCGTATGCTTTTAACACTGGGAATCGTATCAACCAACCGTTTAACTTGCAGAGCTAATTATCATATTGTTTGTGAATCTCACTATAAGATGTTATATTTTATATTCACAAATGGTTTTCCACATTAATTCTTTTAAAAGCATTAACCTTATAACTTCAATATGTCCTTGGTAACACTCCCCTGAGATACGAGAGTGAAGGACACGTCCTTGATAACACTCCCCTAGTTACGAGAGTGAAGGACTAATAAACAGAGTTTTCCGTATTATTACTTTTAAAATGTCCTTGATAACACTCCCCTAGTTATGAGAGTGAAGGACTACTTTTAAATTCATTAATCTTAAATATTGGAGACACGTCCTTGGTAACACTCCCCCGAGATACGAGAGTGTAGGACTACCCCTGTAACCAGAATCTCCAGGAGGGAGAACGTGACTTGAGTGTATAGATCTATACGGGATTGACTACCCCGCACATGGCTGCTAGCTACAGCCGAACCGAAAGGTTCAAGGGTGATAAAAGTCATAAAACGATACTGGCCCTGTTCCGAGCCTTATCTAGTCTATAGTATGGTTATGGAACTCGCAATCTAGATTATGAAAACTTTTCTACTTACTTATTAGTTTTATATACGTGTTAAAACTAATGCACTTTACAAGGATAACCAGGTTTTCAGAACACATCTCTTAACACTGCAAGTATGGTAGATACTTGTACATTTCATTCCGGATTGGTAACCAACTTTTAGGAAAATAAGGGTTTTTCCTGGGATAACTAAACTGTTCATAACAGATTTGTGTAACAAATGGATAACTAAACTTTACTTATAAGAAAATATGGGATTTTCTTGGATAACAACTTTTACAGAAAACCAAAGGAAACTTGTTCACTTTCAGAAAACAAACCGCTTATGAACTCACCAGCATTATGCTGATTTTCAAACTGCTTGTATTCTCAAGTCCACATTAGACAGGTACCCCGAGATCTTTTGGAGAAGACGAAGCGTACAGAAGACTCGTCTTAGCTTTTGTTTATATGATGTATACTTATAAAACTTGTAATACTTTACTTTCAAACAAATGTAAATTTTCCTATGTAATGTAATGGTTGTGTTTACTTCGCTTACTATGTACATTGGTTGTGATACTTAACATGACGTCACCTCCGCCCCGGAACGTTTCTGCCTTCGGTTTCAGGGTGTGACAGATTGGTATCAGAGCCCTTGTTTATAGTGAACTAAGTATACTAAACCTTACATGGTATATAACTATAAACACTAAAGGGGCCAAAGTGCTCTGAACTAAAAGTATACTTCAAAATATAAGTATGTTAAAAAAGTATACAAGTATACCTAACCGCCGGAATCCATAACTACGAGTAGAACAAAACATACGTAATTGGGTGTTGGGCGCTACGGTTACACCTGGGCAGTTATGTAGTCGTGTCTAGGGTCAATATAGCCTGATCAACTATATTCATTCGAGACATGGCCAACATGTGCTTGGGAGTGATTGTGGTGTTCAGCATGCCTAAAACTTACCCAATACCCAAACAACTATCCATCGTCGTAGCGAAACATAAAATACTACGGGAATATTTTCTAGAGCCATCCTCTTTTTCCTGATCTTTTTAGATCAAGATGCCTCCAAGAAAGAGACCCAGCTCAAAGAACAACAACCCTTCGCCACCACCTCCTCCTTAATTTGATCCCGTGATGTTCCAGGCAGCTGTTACTGCCGCAGTGGCAGCCGCCATGTCTCAAATGAACCCCGATGGTTCAGGCGGGCCAGGAGGTGGTACTTAGCCCCAAAACCAGGAAGGTAGTCAGGGACACCGGAAGGAGTGTTCCTACAAAGACTTTATGAACGCGAAACCCACATCTTTCGATGGCACTGGAGGTGTCATTACCCTAACTTGGTGGTTCGAGAAAATCGAATCTATTTTCAAAATCTGTGCCTGTTCCGAATCTGATAAGGTGAAGTTCACCGCCTACACCTTCACCGATAAAGCCCTGACTTGGTGGAACGGCCGAGTCAAATCCCTAACCCTACCTGTAGCCAATGCTATGGGTTGGGAGGCCATGAAAGAGATTTTGCTTGCAGAATACAGCCCTCGGGGCGAAATGCAGAAGCTAGAGCATGAACTCTGGAACCTGAAGATGAAGGGTTCCGATATCGCCGCTTACACTTCCAGATTCGATGACCTAGCGCTTCTCTGTCCGGGGATGATTACCCCGGAAAGCAAAAAGATTGAGAGATTCATATGGGGGCTGACCCAGCCGACCAAAGGAAATGTTTTGGCTGCGAAGCTAGACACCTACGACAGCGCCAAATGTCTAGCGCAAACTCTGATTGACCACAGTGATGACCATGGGAAGCAGTCACCACTCCTGAACCAACTAAGAGGAGTGGTGAGAAAAGAAAATTTTGGAAGAAGAAGAAGAGTCAACCTTCTCAGGAGTCCTCGAAGAAGCAGCAAAATGTGGCAGTCCACGCTGCTACTGTCCCCACTGTTGTTTCTGCTGTCGGATCCACAACTCAAACACCTACCAGTAGGTATGCTAGTACTCTCCCCCTATGCAACAAGTGCAACTATCATCACCTCCCTTCCAGCCCATGTCGGGAGGTGCTTTGCAACAACTGTGGCAAGAAAGGTCACCTGGCACGAAACTGCGAAACACCAACCCAATCAACTAATCAATCTTACGGAGCAGGTGTCGGTCAGGCCTGCTACGGTTGTGGTGAAGTCGGGCATTTCAAGAGGAACTTCCCCAAGGCGGCAACAGCTGGTAACACTGGGAGAGTCCTAGCTTTGGGACGAGAGGGCGTCGCCGATCCCACCGTTGTCTCGGGTACATTCCTTCTCGACAACTCTTATGCTAGTATCCTTTTTGATTCTGGTGCTGAACGTAGTTTTGTTAGCCATTCATTCAAACGCCTTCTTAAACATAATCCCCAACCATTAACCGAAACATTTACCGTCGAGATGGCTAACGGTGAGAAAGAAAGCGCTAACGATATATTCATAGGTTGTACCCTTACCTTGAACGACCATTCTTTTCCCTTCGATCTTATGCCAATCTCCATAAAGAGCTTTGATGTTATCATTGGCATGGATTGGTTAAGTCCCAATCATGCAGATATCCTTTGTTACGAAAAAGCCATCCGTCTCAATCTCCCCTCTGGCCAGACTCTCATGATCTATGGTGATAAGCTTAGCTCCAATCTTCACATCATTTCCTACATCAAAGCTCAAAAGCTTCTGCGAAAGGAGTGCCATGCATTCCTAGACCATGTAATCAACGAGAAACAGGAAGTTAAAGACCTCGATAGCATCCCCGAAGTCTGCAACTTTCCTGATGTCTTTCCTGAAGAGCTCCCGGGAATTCCTCCTGAACGTCAAGTTGAGTTTCGCATCGACCTAATTCCTGGGGCTAACCCTGTAGCCAAGTCTCCATATCGCTTAGCTCCAGCAGAAATGCAGGAGTTATCCAGCCAACTCGATGAGCTACTCAGCAAAGGGTTCATCAGACCGAGCTCCTCACCCTAGGGAGCTCCGGTATTGTTTGTAAAGAAAAAAGATGGATCCTTCCGGATGTGTATAGTCTACCGTGAGCTGAATAAGTTGACCGTCAAAAACCGATATCCTCTTCCTCGAATAGACGACCTCTTCGATCAACTTCAGGGAGCCAGCTACTTCTCAAAGATAGACCTTCGGTCAAGGTACAATCAGCTACGAGTTCATGAGAGTGATGTTTCCAAAACAGCTTTCAGGACTCGGTATGGACACTACGAGTTCGTAGTGATGCCCTTTGGTCTAACCAATGCACCGAAAGTGTTCATGGACCTGATGAACCGGGTGTGTCGTCCTTTTCTAGACAAGTTCATCATCGTGTTCATTGACGATATACATGTTTATTCCAGAAGCGAAGAAGACCACAAGCAACACTTGAGACTAGTGTTGGAAACCCTTAGATCCGAAAAGCTGTACGCGAAATTCTCAAAGCGTGAATTTTGGATTCGGAAGGTAACAGTCCTTGGTCACGTGGTAAGCGAGGAGGGTATACCCGTGGACCCTTCCAAGATCAAAGCGATAGAGAATTGGTCGGCACCGAAGACACCCACAGAAATCCGTCAATTCTTCGGTCTCACCGGCTATTATCGGAGATTCATCCAGAATTTTTCCAGAATCGCCAAACCCTTAACCACTCTGAAACAGAAAGATGTACCCTTTTTGGAGTGAAAATCAAGAAACTACGTTCCAAACGTTAAAGCAAGCCTTATGCAGCGCACCTATCATGTCCCTGCCCGAAGGGACGGAGGACTTTGTTGTCTACTGTGATGCGTCTAATCAGGGCTTAGGCTGTGTGCTTATGCAAAGGGGAAAATTTATTGCTTATGCCTCGAGACAGTTGAAGGCACATGAAGTCAACTATACCACTCACGACTTGGAACTTGGAGCCGTAGTCTTTGCACTGAACATTTGGAGACATTATCTCTATGGAACCAAGTGTACGATCTTCACTGACCATAAGAGCCTGCAGCACATCTTCGATCAGAAGGACTTAAACATGAGGCAACGACGATGGGTAGAGCTGCTCAATGACTATGAGTGCGATATCTGCTACCATCCCGGCAAGGCCAATGTGGTGGCAGATGCCCTTAGCCGAAAAGAAAGTTCAAGCCGCAAGGTGAAGACGCTGACAATGACTATCCATTCCCACTTATCCATGCAAATCCGAGAAGCCCAGTAAGAATCTCTCAAACCAGAGAACGTGTCGAGCGAAGCCTTGAGGGGAATGGATAAGAAACTTGAGATCATAGGTGACAGAGTCTACTGTTTCATGGACCGAATATGGACCCCAAAGTTCAAAGGATTCAGAGAGGTTGTCATGAGTGAAGCACACAAGACCAAATACTTTGTTCACCCGGGTTCAGATAAAATGTACCTAGATCTCAATAAACAATACTGGTGGCCAAACATGAAAGCCGAAATCGCTACATTCGTGGGCAAGTGCCTTACTTGCGCCAAGGTGAAGGTCGAGTATCAGAAACCCTCGGGTCTGCTCCTGCAACCCGAGATACCCGAATGGAAATGGGAGATAATTACCATGGATTTCATTACCAAGTTACCCAAATGTCCGAGTGGGTATGATACCATTTGGGTAATTGTCGATCGTTAGACAAAATCCGCTCACTTCATTCCGATCAAAGAAACATTCAAGATGGAAAGACTCACGCGAATTTACATCCAAGAGGTAGTCTGATTGCACGGTGTGCCTGTGTCCATTATCTCCGATCAAGATAGCAGGTTTACCTCCAGATTTTGGCAATCCTTACAGAAGGCTCTTGGAACTAAACTAGACATGAGCACGGCTTATCATCCTCAGACAGATGGACAGAGTGAGAGAACTATCCAAACCCTGGAAGACATGCTTAGAGCATGTGTTATCGATTTCGGAAAGTCGTGGGACACACATTTGCCTTCGATCGAGTTCTTGTATAACAACAGTTACCACAACAGTATCAAGGCTGCCCCGTTCGAAGCCCTCTACGGTCGCAAATGCAGATCCCCTCTGTGCTGGGCCGAGGTAGGGGACACACAACTAGCCAAGAGTTGATTCCCCGATAGTGATCTCATTGGTCCTGAAATCATCCATGAAACCACCGAGAAGATCATCCAAATTCGAGAACGACTGAAAGCTTCACGAGACCGATGGAAGAGCTACGCCGACAAACGACAGAAACCTCTGGAATTCCAGGTTGGAGATCGTGTCCTGTTGAAGGTCTCGCCCTGGAAAGGCATGATACGCTTTGGAAAGCATGGAAAACTTAACCCGAGGTACATAGGACACTTCGAGATCCTTGCTAGGATCGGTCCTGTAGCCTATAAACTCCGATTACCCCAAGAGCTTAGCAACATCCATCCTGTATTCCACGTCTCGAATCTTAAGAAGTGCCTATCTGATGAAACCATAGTAATCCCTCTTGATGAGATCGAGATCAAAGAGAACCTGAACTTTGTGGAAGAACCAATCGAAATCATGGATTGAGAGATCAAACGTACGAAACAAAGCCGCATCCCGATAGTGAAGGTTCGCTGGAATGCCAAGCGGGGACCCGAGTTCACTTCGGAGCGCGAAGACTCGATGAAGCAGAAATACCCGCATCTTTTTCCAAATCCATGATTTGTATCTTAATTTTGAATTTCGGGACTAAATTCCCTCTAACGGGCGAATAATGTGATAACCCGAAGTTTATTCCGTCGCTGTAACCCGTATTTATCAATAAAACTCGTCTTTACCGAATTGTTTCGTTTACGTTTTTGGATTAAGTCATTTAATTTGAGACTTTTATTATGACTTAATGGGTGTCCAAACACATTAGAAACACGTGAAAACACTTTAGATATTCAATTGGAAAATTTTTAGTTACGACCATGTCGGGTTACAAACACTTAATCGGGTACGACCATAAGCCTCATTTAACGTCAGTATCGGGTAGAATTCCACCGTGTCTCAAACTTAAACCATATATAAAGTTGAAAGAACTTCATTTGAAGCTTTTTCACCCTCTCTCTACTCTCTCTCTACAAATCCAAGCTTTTGATCCGAAAACCACCCAATTCAAGCTCCAAATCGGTAAGATATCCATCATAGCTCATAGATTAACATGTTTAGTTTACAAATTCGTGTCAAAATCATCCAAAAGGACCAAAAACATGTGTTTACGGCCCCGGAGCACTCCAAAACCGTAAACACACATAAATGGGGTTTTGGAGCCCTAAAACCCCCCTATATTACTTCTAGAGCTTAGATACGACTTTAGGGCTTGTATGAATGGACTTGGAACGCCAAAAACTTAACATTTGAGGGGTAAACATGAGTTTACTGCCCTAGAACATGCTTGGATCGTAAACACCCTTTCTTAGGCCGTAAACACCTTTTAAGGTGTTAAGATGCCCCTTAAACACCTCCTAAGCCTTGGAATAATGTCTAGAATCAACCACCAATGTGTTAAGGGCCTTAAACTTGAAGGAAACCACCCCCATAGGAGCTTACGGCCGTAAAACCCCCAAGGAAAGATTCATGGGCCGTAAACTCCTCAAAAGTGGTCAAATGGTGCCTTAATTTCCTTCCATGGCTTGTATATTGAGTTTGAATCACATGTGATTAACCTAGGACCATCAAAACGCATAAGGAATGGGTATATAAGAGCTTATGTCCGTAAACTCCTAGTTTACAGCCGTAAACTCCATTGAATGGTCCCTTTGGTGGTTTAATCACTTCCTATGCCCTAGATTTGATCCTAGCTAAATTCCTCAAGTGATGTATGACCATTAAGCAACCAAGAACACAACACCCATGAGTTTACAGCCGTAAACTCATGGGGATATGGTCATTGGGCCGGAAACTCACTTAGGAGTTTACTCCTAAAGAGCAAACTCCATATCTAGGCCATACACATTCATAAATACTACCCGGGTCACTCATAACGCTTGAATTGAAGTGTTTTCGCGTCTCAATGTGTTTATTCTTATTTGATTAGTGGTTCAAAGTCTAATTAGATACAAATGTGTATCTCTTCATATTACATAGGCACCTCGCATGTAATCATGTCACACCCCAAAATTGGAACGGCGGAAACGTTCTAGGATGGATGACGTCATGTCAAGTATCACAACATATGCAGTATAGTAATCAAAGTACAACAACCATTGCATTAATAGTAATAGTTTTACATAAGCTACATTTTATAGAGACATCAAAGTAATACAGAAACTAGTATAGATGCAGCTCGGTTCTAGGTTGGCTTCACAAAAGCACCCGGGTGTACCTGTCTATTGCTGACTTGAGAATACAAGTTATTTTGAAAGCGAATATCAGCATTTTATTAAATGCTGGTGAGTTCATAAGTATTTAGTGTCATTTGTGTAAGTAAGCATTTTATTCAAAATAACTTTATGAAAAGTAGTAGTTTAGAATCTACGGTGTATTAGCGTCCTTTCCAGAAAATCCTATATTTTCTAAATAAAAGCAGTCTTCTACCAAGACCCGACAGAGTTATGTTTTAAAGAGTAATTTTCCCCGAAATACTATCATTATCAGTAAACAGTATTTACTTTAAAGGAATAATGAGAAAATCATAAGGAAAAACACCAGGGGGAAAATAACATATGCCTCAGCAGTAATACTGCTGATTAAGGAAAAAGAAATCATAGACTCCAGGAGAATATCGAATGAATGATACGCCTGGCTCAGTCTAACAAAAGGAAGCACAGACTCCAGACAGTATCAAATGAACGATACAGCTAGCAAAGTCTAAAACAAGAGAATACAGACTCCAGACAGTGTCAAATGAACGACACAGCTAGCAAAGTCTAAAACAAGAGAATACAGACTACAGACAGTGTCAAATGAACGACACAGCTGTGGCAACCCGAAATTTTCCATTCAAATGATCCGGGAGTTTACCACCCAAGAACGTTCTTGGGGAGTAAACTTCAAAATCAAGCCTACAGGCCACCTAGTCCCATTTCCGTGTTAGGCATCTAACTAAGGACTTAGTGTATGATCATTAAAGGCTAGAAACAAATCAAAATCACTTAGTTTGAGGAGTTTACGGCCAAGGAACCACCTCTTGGGCCGTAAACTCCAAGGAAAGGGCACAAATGAGTGCCTAGTGATCCTTTAGCCTTAGAACAAGAACCTAGAAGCCTTAAGCAAGTATTTTAGACCAACAAAACAATTAGAAACCAACTTTGGAAAGGAGTTTACGGCCAAGATGCTCCTTAGGCCGTAAACTCCAAGATTTAGTGCCAAAACCACTTCAAACTCTTCCTAAGGCTTAGTCTTCATTTTTGGCAAGTACCTTAATGTGTTTAGGACCTAGAAAACACATGAAAAGCATAAGTGTTGAAGAGTTTATGGCCAAGAGTATTTCTTGGGCCGTAAACTCCTTTAATGGGGTCAAAGGACACCCTAGACACTTCCTTAGGCCAAGAAACTTTTAGGGCAAGTACCTAGATGAGATATGGACTAGTTAAAATTCTTAGGACCTCATGTGTGAGGGAGTTTACGGCCCAAAGAGTTCTATGGCCGTAAACTCCATCAAATGGTTCCATTTAATGCCATAAACCTCTCTTAATCCAAGTATTGAAGCCTAGACTTGTTCCAAGAAATGTTAGAGACTTGAAAGGACAATAAGAACCCTCCCAAGGGAGTTTACGGCCGTAAACTCCAAGGGAAAAGGGTCTTTGGGCCGTAAACTCCCCTTAGGAGTCAATATGGTACCTTAAACTCTTGTTTAGCCTTGAAACAATTCCCCTCTAAGGTTGTAGTACTTCTATGCACCATTTCATGACTTGGTTGAGAGTTTACGGCCAGGAGCTTACTCCCCTGGGCCGTAAACTCCAATGAATATGGTCTTTTGACCTTAAACTTCCATTAGGGGCATTGCACTTCTTTGTTGCAACCCATTAGCCTCCTAGCACTTGACCAAAAGTGTTGTCCTCGCGCTTAAATGTTTATACTTGTATAATTAGTGATTTAATCTCTAATTATTTATATACATATGTCTTCATATGTAATTAGGATCATTGTGTGTGTCTAAGTCATCACTTGACACCAAGCACTTGTCCGATCCTTCCGTACGATAACAGCCGTTCGATTCCAGTCCCATACTGCAGGTGAGTTCATACCCCTTAACTAATGTTTTAAACTGTTTTAAATGTTTTATGAGGGGGATACAAGTAGAATCATGCTACTTTTTATGTCAATCACATGTGATTAGTAAGTAGGATTATATTACTTATTACATCAATCACATGTGATTAACATACAACATTCAAAAGATTTGGCTACTCATTAGCCGTTTTACCAAACAGTTTCCTTCAAATGAATTTTATAAACATGTTATATGTTTTCAAACTACTTATTACACTGTACCTCTTACTATGTTTATCATATTTCAAACTTATTTACAAATGTTTTTTATCAAACAAATGTTCCTTGCACTTATATCGTTTTATTATACTTATGCCTTCAAATAGTTTTGTAGATTGACATCAAGTCGATCTTTCCTTAAACTAATAGTTATGTTTCAAATGTTTTACAAAACTTACTTATGCTTTTATTTTATTATAAATTGCATGCCTTTATATGTATAGTTATATAAGAAATGTTTAAAAGACTTAGGAAGACTATCCACCCTATTTCCATTTCGCGCCTTGAGATGTGGTCTGGTGGGACATTGGGTATTCGTCCGAAAGTCGTTTAAAGATTTGTTATATATCATGTGTACATATATAGTCATAAAAGGTCCTTCCAGTTCATCCTATGCCCTTGGGTAGCAAGGGTATACATCCACGTCCATACGTACCACTTAGTTTACTAGTAAGCTACCATATGGGTAGTTCAGGAAGATACTAGAACCATTACTAGAACGCGATATCATACAATGAGTCAGTTCATTCATGAGTCAATACTTTCTAGAACATTACAGTACATTACATATACATCTATACTAGGACGAGAACGTATACAAGAATACTAGAACGTTTACATTACTATACTTGCTAGATAGAGAGAGCACACATTACAGCTAGCACACATAGAACATTACAGTTCATACATTACTATACTTGCTAGATAGAGAGAGCACACATTACAGCTAGCACACATAGAACATTACAGTTCATACATTGCTATACTTGGTAGAACAGTTCATTACATTACAGCTAGCACACATAGAACATTACAGTTCATTACATTGCTATACTTGGTAGATCAGTTCATTACATTACAGCTAGAATAGTACATTACATTTACATATTCGAGAATACGTCGATTACGGTGATTTAAATCGGAGCATGACTTAAAACCTCATGACTTGAGTTGTGGCCAGAGTCTCTTGAAGGGGGAGCGTTGAGTTTGCGCATAGAGCTATGCTGGATTGACAATCCTACACCTTGCTGCTAGCTACAGCCGGACCTGCAGGTCTGCGGGTGCCAAACGTCATTTCTTTATTACGACCATTCATTATGTCGTTGTTACTAGTCGATAGTATGGCGCAATTTATCACGTAATGCCTTTGCCCAAAATCCGGCTTGAGGTAGTTAGTACGGTAGTAATCCTTTTAGAACTACGTTTAGTACTACGTTAATTTTTCCAGTACATATTTTAGTGATAACCTCACTTAAACATAAATGTACAAACTATATTTTTGGATAATGATAGTTATAATTTGGTAAAATACTTACTCTTACAAGAGACACACACACAGAACAGTTAAGTCTTGGTAGAAGACTCCTTGTTACTAATAGGAATCATAGGGATTTCTAGGGATTTTCAAACATTTACAGTTGAGCTACAAACATTTTCATACTTATACGAGCTTTCTTTCATAGCAATGTCAAGTCTTAGTAATTATAATTTTTTACAAATTAAGACACATTAATACTTATGATCTCACCAGCTTTATAGCTGATACTCGCTTTCAAAATTACTTGTATCCTCAGGTCATCATAGACAGGTACCGATGCAAGGAGAGAGGAAGATGAAGCTTATTCAAGAATTATCTTTCATTTTGATTTACGCTTTAGTGTTTATCAAAATTTGACAGAATACAATTGTATAATAATTATTTTATTAATGCAATGGATGATGTTGTTGCTTGTTTACTACTTTACATTGTTGTTGATATTATACATGACGTCCTCCGCCCCAGAACGTTTCCGCCGTTCTTGGTTTTGGGGTGTGACAGATTGGTATCAGAGCATTGTTTATAGTGAATTAAGTATATCAACCCATAAAAGATATACTAACTATAAATACATAAGGGATTAAAAATACTCTGACCAAGAGTTTATGCTTTAAATAGTAAAATATTTAAGTAAGTATACGTGCTGCATTCATACTAAAATCAATGTCATTAGGACAGTACAAAAGAATTACGATTGTTGGGCAACACAAGTGGGCTTAGAGACATATGGTCAAAACTGGGAAGATATAGCCTGATCACCTATATTATCCGAGGGTTGACTAGCATGTGCCTAAGTTTAAGTGTGTGGTTGCAACTATGCTAAAATCTTACCAACCCCACCACAATGAGAACAATAGAACATAACAATAAATTTAAAATACTATAGGTGTATTTTGGTGTTACTATAAGTACTATATACTTGAGAATTAAAACGGGATCTTCATTATTAAGTTGAATAGTTGTTAAGTGGATACACTGAGGCTACATAGCTGGTATGCACTTCACAAATAGCGATGTAACTAATGAAGGGTTCCTAAATAATTATCTAGATAGTTCGTCTAATAATTATCCTTTTACTCTAAATTCTCGCATAGAAATCATAGCTGGACTCCATCCCCTTGACAACCAGTAGTTTCCGAATGAAGTCATAGTTGGTTGGTTTGGAGAAGAACCGGAGAATGATCATCCTATCCCCTTGGATGATCACCGTGGTGAAGACTTTTCGTATGATACTAACCCCGAACCAGAGGTTGAGAACCTACCCCGAGCAGCTCCCGTTTCAATTCCTAACCCTCTTCCGGCTTTTCATGGCCCGACCCTGAGTGAGTGGAATGCTTGGAAACAGGGAGCCAAGGACAAGATCAGTTTATGCTATTTGATAGCGACCGAAGCTTTTATGGCGTGAGAAATGAGTGCTTAACAGATATAGTCTTGCCAATCTTGATCCGCAGAGTGGCATGAATTGAGATTCAAGACAGGACAGCCCTACGTCAGATTTTAGAAATAGTCGCCTATGCTAGAATGCATACCCTCCACACCATTCATCTAGAGGATGCTCACGAGAGATCAGAGAGAAACCACGAAACCTTGCTGCAAGCACTGGCTGAATCACGAACCGAAGTCTTAGAACTCCGAGTACACCAGATGGTGTTTGAAAGACACCCGTTTGACACGGAACGTCAATTGGTTGAACTAAGAGTTCACCAGAGGAATGACCGTCGCCAGTAGTAGACGCCTTACTTTATTTCCCTTATAAAAAGAAATCGTGTTTTCTGTCTATGCCCGATGTGGTATTTTCTATGAAATTATCTTTTACCGTAAGTACTTTAGTTAGGTCATTATGCTGTCAGGAACTATCTTCTGTGGATATGATGTAAGACCTTTACAAGGTCATTTTCCCGAATCTTTACATCGTGAATATCAAAGATATTGACAGCCGACTAACTTTTGTGTCATTCTTCATCCAAGTACTTTTATCTTACTTTCATTGGAGTCTATCTGAATCATACTTTAGTCAAGTCATTGGACTATGGTGATTTATTCCAAGAGACACTTCCAAGTCTCTTTCAGTGGTTGGATCTTGTTATTCACCAACCCACGGTACCTCAGCTCGAACGACAAACGTCTTGAGATCATTCTACGAACATACTCCCATTCCGTACCAGGACTGCATCATAGGGATGTAGGTCAAACCTTAGCGAACATACTTTCATTCTTTACCAGGACTGCATCATAGGGATGTAGGTCAAACTTTCGAGATCATACTCTTACTCTTTTCATGAGCAATCTAAGTACATCAGGGTCAACCAGAATCGCTCATAAAATCCTTATCTTACGTGTTACAGGATCATGACGTCATCTGGAAACAACCAGCCAAGCAACGAAACCTCTACTTTCCCATGGACGCCGCTACCTTTCAAACGGTATTTACAGCTGCCGTAGTGGCTGCAGTAACCGCGGTCATTGCGCACCGTAGCACTATCAACACGGTCGATACTATTGATGGGAATGAAGTTCCCAATCGTGATATCCATCCAGGAAGTCACCCAACAGTAACAGTCCCGGGCTCGCAAAGCCAGAAAGCAGAGAACAAGAAACGAAAGCGTCAAGCCCGGAAAGAACGCAAGAGAGCCCAAAAGCTGGCTATACCACAGCAGCAAGTGGAAACCCCTGCCGTTCGCATACCGCGCAGGTCATATGAGGGAAAACTCCCGAAGTGTGAGAAGTGTAGTTTCCATCATCATGGGGCTTGCCATGAGATGCAATGTTGCAATTGCCTGAACATAGGGCATCATGCTCGTGACTGTGGAGCACCGAAACGACCTGTCACTCAAGTCCCTTTCATCGAGACTAACCCTGCGCACAAGACGAGTTATAGCGCAGAACGATTCAAGAAGCAATTTTCGAGGTGGAGTAACGAGGAAGGCACTCGTATCCACATAACACTAGCTAAACACCGTAATCCCGTCACCAAAGCTAGTACTAGCCAGTCATGCCACCAATGTGGTGAGACAGGGCACTTCAAGAGAGATTGCCCGATAACGCAGAATTCTGGCGCAGATGGGAAGATTCTCAGGATCACAGCTGCAGGAGAGCCTGCTCAGGAACCACGTTAATGTATTTAAGGCGTTTCGTTGTAACAGACTTGTAAACTATTTAGGACTAGTGCAACTAGAGTCTTACCTTTTGCGAGATCCTGTCTATATAGGAATTCTCGTGCTGTGTATACTTGTCTTTTGTAGTATATCTCATTCGCAGCAATAGACTTGTGGTAAATCTAAAGTACTGTAACTCTGTTCATGGTTGCACGGTTGTCTCTTGTCTGTAAACGTCTTATGTTCAAATCGAATGTCTTTAAATTTCAGTATGATCCCGACATTATCATACGACTCGATTAAATTTGATCCTCGCGAAAACAGCTTCATACGTACATCTCCATCTTCTAGATCACTTTTCCAGCGAAGCCGTCATATCAGAACGCCGAAGTACTCATTCCAGGAGTACCTCTTAGATAATTTCCTTCCAAAGAAATCCCCGAAGTACTCATTCCAGGAGTACCTCTTAGATAATTTTCTTTCCGAAGAAATCCCCGAAGTACCACTCGTGCAGTACGTTAAGTTCAATCCAGGAATTCAGGCAGATGATCTATCACTGAGGAAGGTATACATAAGAGTGTTATATAATCAAGGTTCTACAGGTTTAGAATTAATGATTTCGCCTTAACTCTTTTCCTCCTTGGGATGTGAGGATAAGGAAGAATCAGTTATTCGACTACCTTTTCAATCTTAATTATATACGACTCGTATACACGAAATTGTGATCGAGAAGCCCAGTATGAATTCTAAAATGGACTTCAGGACGGAGAAACTGTCTAGGTATACGAGTAATCACATCGTCATGCGAACAAGCTTAGAACCCAGTACGACTCCCGAAAACAGATCGCCTTATAGTTTAAACACCCACGGAGGTACAAGAACAGCACGAGCAACTGGGCGAACCACACAGAAATAGAATTAGAAGACTAGGTTTCTCACCCTAGAGAACCCCGATCAGATTCTTCCAGAGATCGATGGATCGCATTGTATGTGCCTTTGAAAAACCTTTCATACTTTATCAAGAGTTGATGAAAACTTTGGAAAAACCTTTACACATAAGAAATTTACACATAAGAAAACTCTGATGAAAACTTTGGAAAAACCTTTACACATAAGAAATTTACGACTTGATGTCAGTTTGTAAAACAAGTTTTGAAAATCTTTGGAATCCTTTGAAAAACCTTTCATACTTTATCAAGAGTTGAAAACATAATTTGGAAATCTTTAAGCTGGATAAACAGTTTAATATGCAAAATCTATTTTGCTATACAGTTATTAATCACATGGGATTTATCTAATAACTCTACAGTTCAACTTGTATTCCCCCCTATAAAAGTAGTAAAATCATTTAAAAGGTTAATTCAGGGGTATGAACTCACATGTTGTAAGTGGATCGGATGGAGGTGTCGGTTGGGTGCTCGGTGTCAAGTGAAGACTTGAACATACTTAGTGACCTATTAACATATGGTGACATATGTTTACATACAATTACTTTTTATAATACTAATTAAACATGTATAAGCATCCTAGTGTGCGGAAAACATTTTGGTCAAGTGCTAGGAGGCTATTGGGTTGCAATAAGGGAGTGTATGGCCTAGTTAGGGAGTTTACTCTTCAAGAGTAAACTCTTTATGGAGTTTTCAGCCCTAAGACCATATCCCCATGAGTTTACGGCCGTAAACTCATGGGTGGTGTGCTCTTGGATGTTTTAAGGTCTTATATCACTTGTAGAATTAGGCTAGGTTCAAATCTAGGGCATAGGAAAGGGTTAAGGCTCCAAATGGACCACTTAGGGAGTTCACGGCTGTAAACCTAGAGTTTACGGCCGTAAACTCTCACTCGGTCATTTCCTTCATGTATTAAGGTTTTAAATGATAGAGTATAAAGTTCTATGCATTTTTCCAAGTCAAATGGGGAAGTTATGGCATCATTTGGCCTCATTTTGGGAGTTTACAGCCCATGGACCAATCCTTGGGGGGTTTACGGCCGTAAACTCCTAGGTCCTTGGTTTCTTGATGTTTAAAGCCCCAACTTCATTTGTGGTTGATTCTAGACATTTTCCCAAGCCATAGGAGGTGTTTAAGGGCAAGTTTAACACCTTAAAAGGTGTTCACGGCCCATGAAGAGGGGTTTACAGTCCAAGAGTGTTCTTGGGCCGTAAACTCATGTTTACTCTCCATATGATAATGTTTTGGTGTTCTAAGCTCGTATGTGTAAGTCCTCAAGTCATATCTAAGCCCTAGGAGTGATTTGGAAGGGTTTGGGGGCTTCAAAACCCAACTTATGGGTGTTTACGGTCCAAGAATGTTCTTGGGCCATAAACACATGATTTGGCCCCTATTGGATGTCTTAAACATGAATTTGCATGTTAAATGAGCTAAATAACAAGTTAGGGTAGATCACTTACTAGTTTGGGGCTCGAAATGGGCGGTTTTTGGATCAAAAGCAACTTGTAGAGAGAGAAAGAGAGAGTAGAGAGAGTGAAAAGGGTGTAAATGAGGTTAACTCACCCTTATATAGGGGTTTGAGTTTGTGGCTCTATGGAAATCTACCCGATACTGACGTTAAAAGGGGCTTTTAGGCACACCCGATTAAATGGTCGTAATTTGACTTGGTTGAAACTAAAACTTTTCAAGGGATTACTGAGGGTGTTTCTAATTTGTTTCAACCCTTACGAAGGCATAAAAAGTCCCAATTTAATTAACCTAGTCCAAAAGGTTAACAAACAATTAATAAAGCGGGTTTTATTAACGAAAGATGTGGTTAAAAATGACGGGATAAATTTCGGGTTGTCACATCATCCCCCCGTTAGAGGGAATTTCGTCCCGAAATTAGGGTTTAGGCAAGGAAGTAATCATGAACAATCGGATAGAGGTGTGAGGGTACTTCCTATTCGGTTGGTCCTCGCACTCCCAAGTGAACTTTGGCCTTTGCTTGGCATTCTAACAAACCTTCACTTACGGGATGCGGATTTCGTTTCGTTCAGTTAGAGATTCCTACAGGTTCGTCTATGAAGTTAGCATTCCCAATTATTTTTATCAAGACAAGTGGGTTACAAAGAGTAACGTCGGACAAACACTTTTCAAGTCTAAGAAGTGGATTAATTTGGGGTGAAACTTATGGAATTTCTGAAAGTAGTCGTGGTCTGACGAGGGTTGGACCAATTTTGTAAAGAATCTCGGATGGTCCTAAGCTCTCGGAAAGGTAGAGCTTTTCTGTTCTCAGAACATATTGTACTTTTATGGTGAGATCATCACTGGCGTGATCGCCATTCTGAAGTTCCCAACGTTCTCTCATACTGGGGGTGTAGTTCTTCGGGTTGGTTCTTAGAAAGCTCAGGTTATCCTTGGATTCGTGTTTCCTTTCGATTGGCTTTCAGAGGTTTTCTGGATCATCGGATGAATTGGATGTCTACGGGTATCTGTTTGCTGCAGGCGTCTATCTCAACCTAGTGCAAAATGAACCTGCACTTCTGGTTCTTGAGATGTTTCTAACAAAACTATCAGGGTCGGGGAGATAGGGTTTTACCAGACGGCTGTTTAGAAAGTTTTTAAACTTTTCATCATCGTCTAGTTGACACTTTTACAATATGATTCCTAACGGGAAAGAATCATGCTCATACTTGCTTTGTTGTTTCATAAACAGCAAGCTCTGCTCAGGGCTAACTCCATCCTTGGAGAATTTTTCTGAAGTGTTGGACTATCTCGGGAGGTGGTTCTACTATCTCTGCGTGAGATAGTATTCTTGGAACACCTAGTAGTCCTAATAATCTCTAAGACATGCCCTATTCTCTAAGGTGTTGGTTTATTTCAGTTGCAGAAAGCGCGTGCTTTTGTATAACCCATCGACTAACACCTAGATTAGTGTGTAGTCTATAATCCCTTCGGGATCTGGGTTATAAGGTTTAACGCAACCTACTTTCGCACTTTATTCAAGTATTCTTGGATGCGGCGGTTATCATGTGGTTCTTAGCATTCTATTATTCACTTCGGAGGATGCAGTCTATTGTCTACAGGGCAACGGTGACTTCTTCCACGTAAGGAGGCGGAGTGTCCTAGGCACTACTCGTCAGTAACGGGGTGGACGAAGTGCCTGAGTAGTGCGAGCATCTTCTACAACTACTCTTCTGGTGTTTCTGAGTTTTCTTGATTTAGGTTAAGTCTAGAGGTATAGGGTTTTGTTACTCGGAACTTCCAGTCTCCTCATCCATTCTTCTCAAAGTTTAACTTATCGCAGCTTCCGGATTTCTGGGATATCCACTGGGATGCTTAATTCGGGGGATTAAGCGTGAATGGATGGTCGTAGTCAATGTCCTTGACACTTACGACACAGACTTCTTTACCAACTCAGGGTGTTAGCTACTATGTTGGCATAACCGGGATGACAACAAATTTCGGGTTTGTGATCATTATAGTAGCTCAACCCGCAGTGGTTCTCTTGACTCTAGTTCCTATTCTATGGGATGAGATGAAGGGTTTCTACTTTAGGGTTCGTGGTAGAGCTCGTACTTGGCTTAACCACTAATACATGGTGTATGCACGCTATATAATTGAGGTCGACAGGATGTTCAGTTGTGCGACTCCACCCCAGACCCAAAACCCAACGAGGAACAGGGAGTAGGGAGGAAGCACACATCTTAAATCTTATTGATCTAAATTATATACCACTCTTATGTATATACTTAGTTAGTAGTAGTCAATCCCATGAGTTCTATCCTCTAAATTCACGAACCTAATTGTGAGGTGCTAAGGGTCTTTCTGGGGGATCTACGGAGTAGGTTTCGTGTGGTTATCGTCTTCTGGAATGCCTGCAGTGTCTTTCGCTTCGGTTCCTATCTGTCTAAGAAGGGGGTTGGTTTAACAGCGCGTTGTAACCTTCTCCTGGGTATTTCTGGGAGGTTTTAGATAAGAGAGACGATTGGTGGATCGCATTAGGTTTTATTATTTTTAGGTTCGGAAGAACCTTTATTTGCCAAAATGGCTACGGTGAAAGTTCTTTTTACACAGCACTCGGGATTTACACATGGTTGCACTAAGTTGAACCATGATTGATAGGGGCGTCGAAGTTAACACACATCGACATGATATAGAATGAGGGTCGATAGGGCCATGTGCTGAACGGGCACACAAGTTCTAGGCGTCTCGAGTTTCGTCCCGTGTATCACTGTTGCGGATACTTGGACCGATAGAGTTGACGCGGAACTATAGAGGGTCCTGAGTTTTTTGGAATAGGGTACCTTTCATGAATGGATTCTCACGAGGCCTCTCTATAATCGCCTAGTATATACTAGTCATGTATAATTAAGGTGGGAAGGATTGTTGACTGAGTGACTCCGCCCTGAATCCACAACCAAACGAGGAACAGGAAATGAGGCAGCATCACTCACTCTAGGTCTATCCATCTTAATTATACATGGCCTTAACGTATATATCAAGCCATTATAGCTTTACTTGATGAAATTTTAAATTTTACAACAGTGCTGCGACTTTCGCCTTAACGGGGAGTAGTTAAATTTAGAATTAACCTTTTAATGTTTTCGGTTAGTTATCTAGGGTTGAGAGACGCACCAAAAGTTCTACCGGCTTCCTTGATGCTTCTTCCTAGACATTAGAGTTAGACTCCTCCTGCACAATTGGCGTTCCTTTCAGTAGGGCAATCCTGCTTGAGTTGCCCAATCTCACCACATAGATGGCAAACTGGATTGGTTGCTACATTGGTGGTTGATTAATGAGCTCAACCGGGGTTCTGCAGGTACGAGAGGTATGCCCCTCCCTGTTGCACCTAGCACAAAAGAGTTCCCGACAGATACCATGATGATGGTAGCTACACTTGCTGCAGTGGGGAAGGCTTCCTAGGTATGGTCTTCTTGAAGTCAGGATGGAAGGGTTGACAGGGGTATTGACTGTCTCAGCTCGCTGACCTTCGGAAGGTCCTTGAGCTGAGGTACTTCCTTCCTCGCTCTTGAACTTTCTCTTCAGTGGAGTTGGTTGAGGTTCTTGGGTGGCTGGGTATGCAGGAGTTGGTTGCTGTCGTCCATTGCTAGGATCGGGAATCCCGATAGGGCTCTTGCTAACATTGGTGTTGTTAGCATTCAGATGAGTCATGAAAGCTACTACGGCTGCCGAGACTGCAGCTTGGAACGTAGCTTCATCGAATAGGAGAGTAGGTTTCTTGCCAGCGGATTGGTTATGCTTCTTCTGGGCATGGTTTTCCTACACGGAAAGGAGCACAAGCTGATGAGAGACGATGGTTAACCCTGGACGTATCTATCCTTACTATATTAGGCATAAATTTTTCCCGCGTCTCGGATATTGGTTGTCTGAGTGTCGACCTACATCCCTATGATGTAGTCCGGGTTTCAAGGTAGGAGTAAGAGTATCGGAAAGCCATAAGATGGGAATCGTTCCTACTAAGTTATCTTTATGCTGGAAAGGTTCACTCTCCGGCTTTGGAAAGATTTGAGGGAAGTTCGGAACGAAGACTGCGGAAAGAAAGGCTCATGAAGACTTATGGCTAAACGTTCTCAATCAAGGTTTTGAGATCCGGTCTAATCGTATTACTTGCGACGGGAAAAGGCGATTTACCTAACACATAGTGTGAGTAGTGTAATCACTAACTCACTAAATTGTATTATTTTATGGGTGTATTAGTGCGACAATAACGAGGAAAAGACACTTCTCGGGTTCCATGTATTGGCTCCCCCTGTCGACCTCTATCCTAGACTGGGACCGACATTGGTTTTCTTCAGATAGATACCTAGGGTTCTCTCCTCGTGTAGACATACCAAATCTCTACTCCGCCTTACTTCCGATTCTTACTCTTGGTGTCATCACTTCATGATGGATGACTGGAAATCTCAGAAGTTCAGGCGAATTTCCCATCGATGTCCCTAAAAGGTATAGGCACTTGGTGGTTTTGATAGTCTCGTCTTGGTTCATTTATTTCCGAACTGGAAATCTTCTCAATGAACTTCTTCTGGGTCTGAATCAACTCTTATGTCGAAGACTGAAGTGGATAGGGTTTTCTACAGGGGTCGTGCGAGAATGGAAATGTCTAAAGAATCCTAAGAGATTATTAACATTTCACTGGGTGATCCATATCTGTCACACCCCAAAACCGGAACGGCGGAAACGTTCTGGGGTGGATGACGTCATGTCAAGTATCACAACATATGTAGTATAGTAAATCAAAGTACAACAACCATTGCATTAATAGTAATAGTTTTACATGGTTTACATTTCAATACATCATAGTAATACAAGCAATAATATAAGTGCATCTTGGTACTAAGCTATCTTCATCAAAAGCTCCTGAGATGTACCTGTCTAATGCTTACCTGAGAATACAAGTTATTTGAAAACTGAGTATCAGCATTTTTACAAATGCTGGTGAGTTCATAAGCATTTAGTGACATTTTATACAAATAACTTTATATAAGTGGTAGTTTTCAAGTATACAGTGAAATAGACTCCTTTCCAAAAAATCCTATATTTTCTATTTAAAAGCAGTCTTCTACCAAGACTGGTCAGAGTTATGTGGAAAAAAAGTAGTTTTCCCTTAATCGCTATCACTATCAAAATACAGAATTTGATTATTAAGGAAAGTAAGAGAATCAGGGAAATAACATATGCCTCGGCAGTGAAGACTGCTGACTAAGGCAAAGGAATCATAGACTCCAGGAGAGTATCGAACAAACGACACGCCTGGCTCAGTCTAACACAGAGAGACACAGACCCCAGACGGTACCAAATGAAAGGTCGGCTAGCAAGGTCTAAAAACAGGGAATACAGACCCCAGACAGTATCAAATGAAAGATGCAGCTAGCAAGGTCTAAAACAGAGGATACATACCCCAAACAGTATCAAATGAAAGATACAGCTAGCAAGGTCTAAAACAGAGGATACAGACCCCAGACAGTATCAAATGAAAGATACAACTAGCAAGGTCTAAAAACAGTGTGACCTGAGAGTGGGTTCCCAGCATACAATGTAAATTGCTGGTAAAATATCGTTACCTTAAGGCCATGAATTATAAGGTAACCTGGGATACTCGTAACCATACTAACCGACACTAAAGTACCTGACGCCATGCAAGCGTCTATAGAATATGACATTTGTCACCCCCTGGCTTGGTAGGCCGTGGACTGTAGCTAGCAGTCAGGGTGCGGGGGTGTCAATCCCGTATAGATCTATACACACAATGTCCGCTCTCCCTACAGGAGACTCTGGTTACCAACTAGACGACGGAGAAGGTCGTGTCCCGAAGATGCATCCCAAATAGTGGGTAGTGTGTTTCCAATATAGTGTTGAACTAGAGGTAGAGACTCATAACTGAGCTGAATAGAGTAAACCTATATGGCTATGCTCGTATACATAATATATAACTAATGAATCAAACGACCTTCGGATGGACATCTGATCCCACCAGACCACATCTCAACGAAGAAAAGGAAATAGGCCGGACAAGCCTTCCTAAGTTCTTCAATCATTATTTATATGCATCTATACAAGCACAGACATACATACATCTAACTAAGTATGAGTGTGTAACAAGTGGAATCATATCGTGAAGTATAACCCAACCGTGATGTATAACCGAATCGTGTGGAATAACTGAGTCGCAAAGTATAAGTGTACGGTGTGGAATAACCGAATCGTGAAGTATAAGCGTACCAAATGTAAGTGTATCACGAAGTAGAAGCGACAACAAGTGAAGTAGGAGCGTATCGAGTATAAGTGAAGTAGAAGCGATATCAAGTATAAGTGAAGTAGAAGCGTATCACTAAGTAAGAGTGTAAACAAGTATAAGCGTTTAACTAAGTAGAAGCATCCACTAAGTAAAAGTATAACAAGATAGTGGTATATAACGAGTGGGGTATCAAAACATGGAAGAAAACTTTATACTTAAGAAAATCACAACTTGGTGTTCTTTGGTAAAATAAGTTTGAAAACCTTTAGAAATTCTTTGGAAACTTTTCATAAACCAGTTTTAAATGAAAATTTGATAAAACAATATAAGTAAAAGATTTGAACAAGTGGAAACATTTTAGAAAACCATTTACAGTATCAAACTCGGTAAACAGTTAATAGTGTGGTAAATCCTTGTGCACGTGGGTTATCAATCACATGTGATTGATATGATAACTGGCATGTTTAACTTGTATTCCCCCTATAAAACATGTAAAAACATTTAAAAGGTTCATTCAGGGGTATGAACTCACCTAGTGTAAGTGGATCCAACGAAGGTGCCGGTTGGGTGCTCGGTGTCAAGTAAAGGCTTGAACACACTTAGTGACGTTTTGGAGGCGGAAATTCGCGGTTTTGAGTCGAAAACGGGCTTTATGAGAGAGAGTATAGAGAGAGAATGAAAAGGGGTGGAATGAAATCCATTCCCCCTTATATGTGGGTTGGAGTTGGAACTCAGTGGGATTCTACCCGATACTGCCGTTATACGGGGCTTTTGGTCGCACCCGATTTAGTGGTCGTAATAATAAAAACTAACTTTTTTTCCAATTAAATGGAAATGTATATTACGTGTTTTTATTTATCTTATCACAACGTTAACGACATAAAAAGATAAATAAATAAAACATTTATTTATTTGGCGACCTCTAATTAACGGAACTTTTATAAAATGGAATATTCCGTTAACGGAAACGGGGTAATGTAACGGAATAAACTTTGGGTTGTCACAATATCAAGTCCTCCTACAATTACATAGGGTACACAAATTATATATATAGATTAGATCCGATAGGCCTTCGAATATGTGATACTACTTTATATCCACATCCCAATGAGGAAAAGGAAGTAGAGCGAAACCACACATTCTTAGTCTATGAGATACTTATTATATATAACCTTGGGAGTATACCCTCTGTAATTGTAGGTATATCAGTAAGGATCTTTTTAGTTTTTCACACAAGGTTATCTATGGATCCTAAAATACCCCTATGGTATTTTAATTTCCTGTTTGATTCTTAACTTCTGAATATGATTATGGGATTAATGTGAGTCACTTAGTTTTCCAAAATACTCTCATAGTATTTTTAAACTTTATGTTTGGCTCTAGCATTCCTAGTTGGTAAGTTTCAGACCCATTGCAACACCACTATCACTCCCACGCACACGTTCATCGCATCTCGAATAAATGTAGTTGATCAGGTTAATGCTCAACATCCGAAGACTTTTATTCTTGTTCTTCTTGTGATACTTTGTTCGGGTGTTTAGATTCTGGATGTTCTTATACTTTGGTAAAATATGGTTATATTTTAAAGTATAATTCTTGGTCAGAGTATTTTATCCCTATGTATTTATAGGTTGTATATCTTTTATGAATTGATATACTGAGCTCACTATAAACAATGCTCTGATACCAATCTGTCACACCCCAAAACCGGAATGGCGGAAACGTTCTGGGGTGGATGACGTCATGTCAAGTATCACAACATATGCAGTATAGTAATCAAAGTACAAAAACCATTGCATTAATAGTAATAGTTTTACATAAGCTAAATTTTATACAGACATCAAAGTAATACATAAACTAGTATAGATGCAGCTCGGTTCTAAGCTGGCTTCACAAAAGCTCCCGGGTGTACCTGTCTATTGTTGACCTGAGAATACAAGTTATTTTGAAAGCGAGTATCAGCATTTTTATAAATGCTGGTGAGTGCATAAGTATTTGGTGTCATTTGTGTAAGTAATATACGGTGTATTAGCGTCCTTTCCAGAAAATCCTATATTTTCTAAATAAAAGCAGTCTTCTACCAAGACCCGACAGAGTTATGTTTTAAAGAGTAATTTTCCCCGAAATACTATCATTATCAGAAAACAATATTTACTTTAAAGGAATAATGAGAAAATCATAAGGAAAAACACCAGGGGAAAAATAACATATGCCTCAGCAGTAATACTACTGATTAAGGAAAAAGAAATCATAAACTCCAGGAGAATATCGAATGAATGATACGTCTGGCTCAGTCTAACAAAAGGAAGCACAGACTCTTGACAATATCGAATGAACGATACAGCTAGCAAAGTCTAAAACAAGAGAATACAGACTCCAGACAGTGTCAAATGAACGATACAGCTAGCAAAGTCTAAAACAAGAGAATACAAACTACAGACAGTGTCAAATGAACGACACAACTAGCAAAGTCTAAAACAAGGAAATACAGACTCCAGACAGTGTCAAATGAACGACACAGCTAGCAAAGTCTAAAACAAGGAAATACATACTCCAGACAGTGTCAAATGAACGACACGTCTAGCAAAGTCTAAGATATGGAAATACAGTGATAAATCTTGTTACCTGAAGGCCATGATTTATAAGGTAAACATGGAGATACTTGTACCCATACTGATTGAGAGTAGAGAATTTGATGCCCTGCAAGCGTTGGAATGAATGTGACATTTGTCACCCCTTGGCTTGGTAGGCCGGGGACTGTAGCTAGCAGTCAGGGTGTGGGAGTGTCAGTCCCGTATAGATCTATACACACAATGTCCGCTCTCCCTACAAGAGACTCTGGTTACCAACTTGACAACGGGGAAATCCGTGTCATGAAGATGCATCTCGTATACTGAATTCTAATATAGGTACTGGACTAATGATAGAGACTCACAAATGAACTGACTCCTTTGGAATTCTCGTACTAGAAAGAGTAAATAGAACTTCCTAACTATTCTTATAATAGTTACTAGTTTCGCTGGTCTATAAACGGTGACTGGAAGGATACCCTTGCTACCCAAGGGAAATGAACTGGTCGATGGAAACCTTTATGTCTATACATGTATACATAATATATAACTAATTTTTGAACGACCTTCGGACAGATAACCGATACCCACCAGACCACATCCTAACGAGGAAAAGGAAATAGGGCGAACTAGCCTTCCTAAGTATTTCAAACATTATTTATATAACTATACAAATACAGGCATGCATTTAACGATAGATCTATGAATGATGGATGAAAGGATGTCCTTGCTATCCAAGGGAAGTGAACTGTTCGATGAAAACCTTTATGGCTATACGTGTATACATGATATATAACTAACGTTTAAACGACCTTCGGACGGATAACCAATACCCACCAAACCACATCCCAACGAGGAAAAGGAAATAGGGCGGACTAGCCTTCCTAAGTCTTTTAAACATTATTTATATAACTATACCAATACGTGCATGCATTTAACTAAATAAAAGCATAAAAGAAAACTTTGGAAAAACCTTTACACATAAGAAATTTACGACTTGATGTCAGTTTGTAAAACAAGTTTTGAAAATCTTTGGAATCCTTTGAAAAACCTTTCATACTTTATCAAGAGGTGAAAACATAATTTGGAAATCTTTAAGCTGGATAAACAGTTTAATATGCAAAATCTATTTTGCTATACAGTTATTAATCATATGGGATTTATCTAATAACTCTACAGTTCAACTTGTATTCCCCCCTATAAAAGCATTATAATCATTTAAAAGTTTAATTCAGGGGTATGAACTCACCTATTGTAAGTGGATCGGATGGAGGTGTCGGTTGGGTGCTCGGTGTCAAGTGAAGACTTGAACACACTTAGTGACCTATTAACATATGGTGACATATGTTTACATACAATTAGTGTTTATAATACTAATTAAACATGTATAAGCATCCTAGTGTGCGGAAAACATTTTGGTCAAGTGCTAGGAGGCTATTGGGTTGCAATAAGGGAGTGTATGGCCTAGTTAGGGAGTTTACTCTTCAAGAGTAAACTCTTTATGGAGTTTTCGGCCCTAAGACCATATCCCCATGATATTACAGCCGTAAACTCATGGGTGGTGTGCTCTTGGATGTTTTAAGGCCTTATATCACTTGTAGAATTAGGCTAGGTTCAAATCTAGGGCATAGGAAAGGGTTAAGGCTCCAAATGGACCATTTTAGGGAGTTCACGGCTGTAAACCTAGATTTTATGGTCGTAAACTCTCACTTGGGCATTTCCTTCATGTATTAAGGTCTTAAATGATAGAGTATAAAGTTCTATGCATTTTTCCAAGTCAAATGGGGAAGTTATGGCATCATTTGGCCTCATTTTGGGAGTTTACGGCCCATGGACCAATCCTTGGGGGGTTTACGGCCGTAAACTCCTAATTCCTTGGTGTCTTGATGTTTAAAGCCCCTACTTCATTTGTGGTTGATTCTAGACATTTTCCCAAGCCATAGGAGGTGTTTAAGGGCAAGTTTAACACCTTAAAAGGTGTTCACGGCCCATGAAGAGGGGTTTACGGTCCAAGAGTGTTCTTGGGCCGTAAACTCATGTTTACTCTCCATATGATAAGGTTTTGGTGTTCTAAGCTCTTATGTGTAAGTCCTCAAGTCATATCTAAGCCCTAGGAGTGATATGGAAGGGTTTTGGGGCTTCAAAACCCCACTTATGGGTGTTTACGGTCCAAGAGTGTTCTTGGGCTGTAAACACATGATTTGGCCCCTATTAGATGTCTTAAAAACGAATTTTCATGTTAAATGAGCTAAACCGCAAGTTAGGGTAGATCACTTACTAGTTTGGGGATCGAAATGGACGGTTTTTGGATCGAAAGCAACTTGTAGAGAGAGAGAGAGTAGAGAGAGAGTGAAAAGGGTGTAAATGAGGTTAAATCACCCTTATATAGGGGTTTGAGTTTGTGGCTTGGTGGAAATCTACCCGATACTGACGTTAAACCGGGCTTTTGGTCGCACCCGATTAAATGGTCGTAATTTGACTTGGTTGAAACTAAAACTTTTCAAGGGATTATTGAGGGTGTTTCTAATTTGTTTCAACCCTTACGAAGTCATAAAAAGTCCCAATTTAATTAACCTAATCCAAAAGGTTAACAGACAATTAATAAAGCGGGTTTTATTAACGGAAGATGAGGTTAAAAATGATGGGATAAATTTCGGGTTCTGACAAATGAAGCCCCGAACTGACACTTAACTTCCTATCCGGCACATTTCTCGTCTGGTGAGTTCATACCCCTACACCTTTTTCCATGTTTTCAATGTTTTCAGGGGGAATAAAATCAAAAGTACAAGGAATTTTTGTACTCAAAACTTATTATTTCATGTGTTATGTTTCATATTCCGTATGCTTTTAACACTGGGAATCGTATCAACCAACCGTTTAACTTGCAAAGCTAATTATCATACTGTTTGTGAATCTCATTATAAGATGTTATATTTTATATTCACAAATGATTTTCCACATTAATTCTATTAAAAGCATTAACCTTATAACTCCAATATGTGCTTGGTAACACTCCCTTGAGATACGAGAGTGAAGGACACGTCCTTGATAACACTCCCCTAGTTACGAGAGTGAAGGACTAATAAACAGATTTTTCCATATTATTACTTTTGAAATGTCCTTGATAACACTCCCCTAGTTACGAGAGTGAAGGACTACTTTTAAATTCATTAATCTTAAATATTGGAGACACGTCCTTAGTAACACTCCCCCGAGATACGAGAGTGTAGGACTACCCCTGTAACCAGAATCTCTTGGAGGGAGAACGTGACTTGAATGTATAGATCTATATGGGATTGACTACCCCGCACCTGGCTGCTAGCTACAGCCGAACCGAAAGGTTCAAGGGTCATAAAAGTCATAAAACAATACTGGCCCCGTTCCGAGCCTTATCTAGTCTATAGTATGGTTATGGAACTCGCAATCTAGATTATGAAAACTTTTCTACTTACTTATTTGTTTTATATACGTGTTAAAACTAATGCACTTTACAAGGATAACCAGGTTTTCAGAACACATCTCTTAACACTGCAAGTATGGTAGATACTTGTACATTTCATTCCGGATTGGTAACCAACTTTTAGGAAAATAAGGGTTTTTCCTGGGATAACTAAACTGTTCATAACAGATTTGTGTAACAAACGGATAACTAAACTTTACTTATAAGAAAATATGGGATTTTCTTGGATAACTTTTACAGAAAACCAAATGAAACTTGTTCACTTTTAGAAAACAAACCACTTATGAACTCACCAGCTTTATGCTGATTTTCAAACTTCTTGTATTCTCAGGTCCACATTAGACAGGTACCCCGAGATCTTTTGGAGAAGACGAAGCGTACAGAAGTCTCCTCTTAGCTTTTGTTTATATGATGTATACGTATAAAACTTGTAATACTTTACTTTCAAACAAATGTAAATTTTCCTATGTATGTACATTGGTTGTGATACTTAACATGACGTCACCTTCGCCCCGGAACGTTTCCGCCTTCGGTTTCGGGGTGTGACAGCTTCAGCTTGGAAACTCTTTTCTTCTTGGGATCTTCGGAGCTTCGGGACTCGCTTCGGGTCTTGGGATGATACCGATGCTTCGGGGGTATAACTTGCATGTAAATCGAGGTAATATGGAGCGAGAGGAAAGAAATTGAGCAACCAATTCAGCTGGACTTGACTTCTATTTATAGAAGGCTGAATTTCTATGCTCACGTCGTGAGCTCGATATCTCACTGCGTTCATCATGGCCACTTGCCCTGAAAGATGTCCATCACTTGCTCACATCGTGAACACTATGCTCACGTCATGAGCTCTGACACAGGGGTTGAACCTTGGGACTTAGGGTTTTGATTTGTGTCCCATTAATTCATGCTAAGTGTAACACCCGGAATCTAGAAGGTTATTATGGAATTATGCCAAATTCAAGTTGAACTCGTCGAGTTGAAGGAGCCAACTCGGTGTGTTGAAGATGAAGAATTATAAGGATTTAATGGGTTTACTCGACGAGTTGAGGAGCCTTAACTCGGCGAGTAGAAGTTGGCTTGACCGCGAAATTTAATGAGGCAACTCAACGAGTTGAGGAGCCTCAACTCGGCGAGTTGGCCACTCATAAGGAAACCCTAATTTTAGGGTTTTGCACCCTATTTAAACACTTTAAGTTCCAGGTGTTGGCCTCATTCCCAACCTCAATACCCTAGAGCCTCCTTGAGTGTTGTGAGCTCATTATGGGTGTGTTTTGGCGTGTTTAAGGCTCATTGAAGAAAGAGAAGCTTGGTGCAAGGTGGTGGTTAAAGTAGGAGCTTTTCAAATCTTGGTTCTCTGCTCCATTTCCAGCACATTTTGGGTATAAAGTTCTAGCCTTGTTCAAATATTATTTTAGATCTCTTCTTGGGTTTATTTGTATTCTTTTATCCATGGATGGGTGATTGTTGGGGAAGTAGAAGTCTCAAATGTTTATCCTTTTCAGATCTATGATATTCATGAGCTCTTTTGGCATAAAGGTGCAAACTTTATGGTGTTAAGGGCTTCATGCATTCATTAAGTCCTTCTTTTGGCCTCTTTTGAGCTTTTGAGCTTCTTCTAGTTATGAATAAGTGTAAAGTTGGAAACTTTACATGGCCATCTAGCCTCATATGGTTAGATCTACATTTTAGAGTTGTGTCCTTGTTGAATGAGTGCTTAATGACTAAGTCCTTACCCTTTTAAGTTTAGTGTTTGGGTTTTGAACCCATTTTGGTGGTTCTTAACTTGAGGCCATTTCAGTTAAGATTTGGGTTGAGAAGTCCTTATTTTCGAAAAAGGCCGACTTAATTAATTAAGAGGTTGGATTTACGACGAACTCGGTGAGTTCATGGGTGAACTCGGTGAGTTGATGGGGTTTTGTTCGATCTTTTCAAACTAATGAAGAAACTCGACGAGTTGAAGGACAACTCGGCAAGTTGGGTCAACATGGACCGTTGACTTTCACTTTTGATTTATGTCTTTGAACAAGTTTGTCCCAAGGGGTACTTGACGTAATCTGAATTGTAATTAAGGGAATTATGGGCTTAGGATAAGGCCCATATGGGATTAGGCCTAATTTGGAAAATTGGGTCATTAGTGGGCCTTTGTGGATCTTTTGGTTTTCGGCCTTTTAGTTATTGGTTTTGGGCCTCAGTTTTGGTTCATGTTAGGGTCAGCGGTAAAATGGTAATTTTACCCCAAGTATGGTTGGTGGGCCATGGAATGGAATCCAATTTCTAATTGGATATTATTTTGATATGATAGTTCGGAGGTGTCGTCAAGGCAGCAGTTAGGGAATTTTTTTAGTAAGCTTCGTCTTTCGAGGTGAGTTTCCTTACAGGGTTTAGTGGGTCGAAGGCACCAATGCCGGCCCATGTTTATGTTATGTTGTTAGTATGCCATCTGTCTTTGTGACTTTTACATGTACCTGTGTTTATATGATTTTCGGGCTAAGGCCCGATGTCGGGCGGGGCCTGATGAATATTTGTATGTTATGTATCTATGTGATTGTTGCATGTGTATGTATTTATATTCTTTCTGAGCTCAACTCGATGATCGGGTGGGGTTTTCTGACTGGGCGGGGCCTGATGACGGGCGGGCCCACTATATGTTGATTGTATGCTTGGTTATGTGAGTGGTCCATATATAGTCTATAGGCTTGCAAGGCGGTCCAGTCATGTTGAAGGCTCTGTATGCATGTTGTTGGTTGTTATGGTTATGTGTTTTGGGTGTTGGTACTTTGGGGGAAACTCACTAAGCTTTGAACTTACAGTTTTGGATTATGTTTCAAGTACCTCAGATGATCGCGGGAAGACGAAGACGTGATCGTGCACCTCCTCGTATTTTGATTTATGATTTTGGGAAAACTATGATATTAAACATGCTTTGAAAACTAAACTGTAAACAATGATGATTTGTATGATGGTTTTAAAAGCTTAAAATCTTTCATTAATTTTATGGATGTTACAACGTGTGCCGTGTAACTATGTGTCAAACATTGTTGATAAAAATGTGTTTTTGAATTTTGATGGTCAAACATTGTTTTTTTTTTAAATAAAAAAATCTAACACGACAATTGTGTATTTAACCGAGTTTAATAATATTATTAATATAATATTTTTATTCATATTAATAACGAAAATATTTAATATAATAAAAAAAATTAGTTTTCAGTTTCGTTTTAAATCTGTAGGTAATCTCCAACTGAATACCAACAGATTGAAAAAATCAAAATCCCCGCTTAATCCGAATGTTTGCTAGGTAAAAGACTTTCAGTTGCCTCTAATACAATTCACCACGGTTCTCTCCACCCCTAAATCCTAATCGAGCTCAGTTCCCCCATATAGAATCCGATTTTTCATGTGTTGAAAGGGAAAAAAATATGAACATCCCTCAAAGAAATTCAGGAATGAGAGCTCTTCCTCTTTAATGTCCAATAAAAACTTTGAAGAAAGAAGAAACTCGATCTTTTCACACCACCGTCGTTGCCATCGCCTTCGCCGGTTGCTCTGACACCACCGCTCATCTCAGGTCGGTCACCATGGTGGCGGTACCCTTGCCATCCCTCATTCAACCCATCACCGTTTATCTCATGTCGGCCACCATGGCGAAGCAACACCCTTTCTCCAACAGAAACCGTCGTTGTGGTGGGTTACGAGGCTGCATTAAAGCCGACATAAGTGACCCAAGTGTGGTGTCTTGAAGCTCTTGTAAAGTGTGTGGTGTTTACACCACCACCAGCGACGTTAAACTCCCCGGGAAGTTTTCAGCTTGGTGTTTGGCAATGGTGGTAGGACTGTTTTTATCAAACCAGGCATTTTCTTCCACCATGGCCAAAGATTTTCGGAAGCTTCGTATTTGTTGTCTACGACAGTAAAGCCGGAACTATATTCACTACACTGGTAAGCTTCCATTTTCATGGTTCATAAATCACAAGGCTCAGTTTTTTTTTACTTTGTGTTTCCCCTGCCAACTGTTCGTGAAAATTCCTAAATGAAAAAGTATAATCGCAAGGTTTAGATGGTGGGGTAAAACTGCATTGAGGAATAGCTGCGGATGGATTAATCCTATATATCTTTTCTTGTTATGGATCATAAGCTTACAACCTGATTTTAAGATTTAATTTTTGTATCCACATCAAGATTTAACCTTTTTTGGGATAAATTTACACGATGTATGTTCCATAGTGAGGGTGGTTTGATGAGTTTTGAGCATCCAATGAACAAGATTAGGGACAAATGCTGGAACCCTAGATAAGGACTCAAAAGAGATGAGAGTGACGATGGCTTAGTTTTTGGTGTTGGTGGTGTAATTTTAATTTAATTTCTTATATATATATATATATATATATATATATATATATATATATATATATATATATATATATATATATATATATATATATATATATATATATATATATATATATATAATACATCTTGATGGGAACACAAATTTTAAGACAAAAGTCTTAAAATACCTGGAGATAGATTTTTGGCCATTGGATTTTAATCAGATGGTTTATATTAAAGAGCTGGTGATCCGAGTGAACAAAATTGAACCAACCAGAGATGATTGTTATGACTATAAAACAATGATATGAAAACAACTGTCCGCAGAAACAACTCCATGAACCCTCATCAGTCATCACCACCTCCGACCGCCTCTTCTACCTCCTTCAATACATCAACGCTCCTCTCTCCTTCTTCTGCTGCTTATGATGTTATCAGAAACGCCGATCTGAAAAACCCAACATCCAACACTGATCCTCGCTCGTGGTTTAAACTTTCACATATATGTGTTGCTGTAATTACCACATCTCGCTTCCACTTTCATCAGATTTAAGCCATATATGTATGGATTTTGTGAAATTTGTGATTGTATTTATTTTATAGATCTATGTATGCTATAGAACTGTAAGTGAAATAAAATTTTGTATGTGTTTGTAATTTTCGATGTGTATTTACTTTGTTTTACATCTTTTAGTGTATGTCAAGATTTATATAAGAAGAAACAAAGTTTGGTTTGCTTGAAAAGTGAAAGTTTTTCATTTTTGCATTTTTCTGGTTTATTGTCAGTATCATCTATTCGGGTTTATCATCAACAATTTCGTATCGCCCTCCTTTGTTGCATACTCACCAGCACTAACCAAAACTCATCTCCAATAGCTATACTATTTTCGGTTCAAATATGTGTAGAACTATGTTTTTTTTATTTTAAAATGAGTTTTAGAAGAAAAAGATAAATCTGGGTTTTCTACCATTGCATATGAATTAAGAATTTTTGTGTGGCATGACTTATATGTTTGACATCTTAGATCTTTTAGTTTGTTTTCATGTTTTTGATCTATCTTTTTATTTTGTGTATTTTTTGAAAACTTTTATGTATCTATATTTTTTTTAAGATCTTAAGCAACAATTTTAGATACATCTGATTTATATATCATATTTTATGTAAAAAAATAAATATTGTTATAGATTTTAGTTTAAAAGTTTATGTTTGTTTAAGAAAATATATTTTATTGTGTTTTTTGGTCTTTTTATTTGGTTTAAAATGTTTAAACTTGACAGTAGTAAGATGAAAAGGTTTGAACTTGACAACAGTTTATGTGGAAGGGGCGATAGTCTTTAAAATAGTTTATAGGGAAGTGGTGGTGGTAATGAAAAGACAATTATTTATGATAGTAAGTATTTACCACAAATCTTAATTTGATTAGGTATTGTTTTTATGTAATTATTTGTTTTATTATTTTGCAAGTCGATATATATATATATATATATATATATATATATATATATATATATATATATATATATATATATATATATATATATATATATATAAGTTATACTTAAAAATATTTATTTTTCTATTTACGTTTAATAGAAGTTTGAAGAAACAAGTTTTATTTTTTATCTTTTTATTTGACGAGGATGAAAGAGAGCAAAGTAACTTCATCTCTTTTTAATACTGATTCAAGTTGCATATGATATTTGATTTAGTTTCTTATTTTCGTTTACACTTAAGTAATAATTTTTTGTCATATTAAATAAACAAAAAGATGTGTGACACATTTGAAATGACTGGCAGCCAAATGAAAAATGATATTTCAACATGTAATATTTTTGTTTGATATTAAGTAAAATAATTTATTTATAAATATGTGCGCATCGAAAACGATAATAGCAATATATCATTTATTTTTAAACTAAAACTTTAATAGTAATAATATATTTTTATTTTCAAATTTCAACATGTTTTTATTTTTAACTCAACAACTAAATAGTTATATTGTAAATCAAAGCATAAATACAGTTTTATTTTGAGACATACCCCGAGCACGTCTTAAGCTTACCGACAATAATATCGAAATATATACTAACGTAAGTTTTTCCGTCTTATGCCAAAGAGTTTTAACAACTTTCCTGCAACACTTACTCATCTCTCATGCCAACAAGTCTGCATCACGGCTTGACTACATCTCCATGACTAAATTTGCCTCGTAACAAAGCGAATTGTACTGACATAAGAGCATTTCAATATATTTCTCAATATATTTTGAAATTTTAAAGTCTAAAAGAAATGAACCGACTAATACATTACACTACAGATTGAATAATCACAAGACCGTCTTTCAATTTATTCACCATTTATCAATCAATTAAAAGCACATTTATCAAACGCAAAATTGGCCAATAATAATGATGCATTTGCATCCATTATAGTTTCGACCAATGTTTTAAAAACCGGTTTGAACCGGCTGGTCAAACCGGTTAGACCGGAAACCGGAGAAGGAATCGGTTCAACTAGCATCGGTTGTATGTCTTTTTTCTGAACCGGACGGTTTTACAAAAATCTGGTCGAACCGGTTAAAGTAAAGCGGTTGAACCGGTTAAATAAAATAAAAACACATCGAAATAAATCATTTTCATAATAAATTTTATTTTCTTTCACATTTATTTAGATTTTTTTGAATAAAAACACATGATAAATGTGATAAAGTTTTTTAATGCGTTTTTATTCATCTAAAATTATATTTTATTTTTTATTGTACTTTATTTATTTTTGACGTATGTGGATTGATGTAAAATATATGCTTATATGTTTTTAATGTATTTGGGTTGATATACAACTTGTATTTAAATATGTTTTTAATGCTTAAACTTGTGGATGTCTATGTGTATATAGGAAAATAGAAAAAAAGATGAAAATGATAGAAATTGGTTGAACGGACAGTTGAATCGAAACCGATCAACATACCGGTTCAACTAAAAAACCGATTTTTAAAACATTGGTTTCAACCACAACGATATACTAATACAAGAACATACTTTCATTTGTAGCCAAAAATATCTAACATACATATTTTTTAAACCAAAAACAACAACAATTACCAAAAACAAAATTATTCACCAAAAGGAAGCTCCTTGATTCCCAAAAAAAAACAATTGTCATCCGGGAACTAAATTCCAAAACATAACTAATCGCCCATGACACATTACATAATTACTTTAATATTTAACCCAAAATAGCAACACATTTTTTTAACCGAAAACAACAACATATTTTATTTTTTACTTAAAAACATAGTGCTTTTATATTTAACCCAAAACAACAATGTGTTTTTATTTTTAAACTAAACGAGAAACACAATTTTATTTCTATCTCGAAACAACTTTCTGAAAGAAATCTTATATCCGCTTAAAACTAATCGTTGAAAGAAATTATTTCCCGCCGCAGCATCGCGCGGGTATCTCACTAGTATATATATATATATATATATATATATATATATATATATATATATATATATATATATATATATATATATATATATATATATATATATAGGGAAATGATCAAATGAGAACACCTAAAAGGTTGAGAACACGAGAAGAAGTATATTCATTTGTGGAGAAATGATAAATTTTTATGCACAATCAACATGAATATGCTTTTTTCTTCAATTGAAATTAAAGGCGTAAAAATTTATCATTCATCCACAAATGAATATACTTTGTTCTCGCATTCTCAACCTTTTTGGTGTTCTCATTTGATCATATATATATATATATATATATATATATATATATATATATATATATATATATATATATATATCCCATAGAAACTGGCTATTGCAAGTCATATGGTGTTTTTAACAGGTTAATGTGGAGTTTATACCCTTAGCAAGCCAAAAAAAACATAAGTGACCTTTTAAATCAAATGGAAAAAGTTTGTAGGGCTAATTTGACATTAAATTAATGTGGGATTAATTCTGATGATCACAGGCAGCAGGCAGTAGGCAGGTCGGTTTTATTGAGATCTGCCCCACCAGATGGAGATAATATTGCATCTCATCATGTTAATTTCCCCATTTGATTTACTGGTGATGGAATTTTGATCAACATATTTATAATGTGGATTCATCTACCCAAAACTAAGTAGTGGAATTGGGGGCGACTACTAATTAACTATGTAATCTACAAGGTACATTCTTATTCACTGGTGTCTTGTGAATATTTAAGTAGCTTAATTACTATCATCATGCATTGTATTGTGAGTGGTGATTATAGTCTACATATATATTTACACTTGTTTGTCCCCTCCCCTTTTCTTTTCTTGTTGTGGTGACAGGGTTAAAAGTGGGATTTCTGTTTTTGAAAACAACAGAAGGTCTTCTTCAATAGATACATTAATTCAAGGTATCTTCTATCACTTCATCACAAGAGGAAAAGAGAAAAGGTGATTCTTTAAAGTAGGTAATTAAGGAGTTGTTTTATCTAACAGTTCATATATGAAACAGGTACCTTTCAACTTATTATTGATGAGAGTAAAGATATATCTTGGTATTCCAACCAAGATTGAAGAAGATATTTCATTGATGGTGACTTCTGCTCACAAGATCCCTAAGAGTTATGAGCAAGTATGAGTACTTACAAATTTGCTTTTAACACTTTTTGGTCATAATGTCCTTTTATACGGTTTGTATTATGCCTTGTTTCTTTTAATCTGTGGTGTAGAATTAATCACACCGAGTAACAATTTTTGGAGGTCAATAAGTATAGTAGATGCACCCTTGATTTAGCGATCAAATAGTTCTTAGCTTTATCTTTTTGTTAAAACATTTGTAATGCATTTCACTATGTCATTCCTTACAACTCGAAATATGAAGAGGGATGCTATAATCATATTGTGAATTTAAGAATGCAATTAACACAGCCAATACACATAATAATCTTTATCAGATCTTTACAATGTATCAGTGAAAGTATTTCCTGATAATCATTCTCATGAATTAGAGTGGAACCTTTGTCACTTAGATTTTATAGTGCATACGTTCCCATCCATGTGAATCTATCATTTCCAACCTACAATCATAAGACAAGGTTTAGGACAAAACTAAATTCATATTTAGCTTTCCTTCATGGTCTAAACTTCGTTATTCTAAATTTCTTGCCCTCTGACAATACAAGGTCCTACTAGTGCTTCCATGTTGTTAGCAACTCACCTATATTGGTAAATGTACTTTCAATTACCAACTCGCTTTCTTTTGCAGTTAAATGAAAACATAGACTTCATAAGCATTGCCTACTTAACTATAAGTGCACAGAAATAAGAATGTATCAATCAAACACAACATGTTATCAACCTTAGGTCGCATGCTAGTGATAACTAAAAGGTTTATTGTCGATTGACTCTTGAAACTCTTAAGATCAATACGAATCCCACTGACTTCTTGACATATGTGTTTTCTCTCAAGGAACATTCCTTGACGAGATAAAACAGATATTCAAAAGCTCGAGTGGATTGTCGAAAAGAAAACACTTTGTAGAATAGGTTTCAGTTTATCTTTTGTTTCTCGATTAACAAAAACATCACAACTCCAATTCTATATGTGCTAGAGTAAGAAAACATTTTTACTCCACTTATTTCGAGGTGTTTTCAATCTTCTTAGTTTGAAATGAGTTTCAAGATATGATTGGCTCTACAACTTAATTTGGAATGAAGTAAGACTCATCTCTTGATCGAACTATTTCCAACAATATCTGATCCATCTTCTTAGTCATACAATTGCACTATGATGTTCTTCGAGGATCAACTGTGATATAAATCCACAATCACTAAGGTGACATAAAATATGATATGAAAGTACTCCCCTTTCCATTTATATTAAAGAAACTTTTATCTTTTTGCCTAATAGATTCTTCTTATTTGTTCTGCTACACTTTGAATCTTTTTCAAAGTACCTGGATTGTGCTTAATCTTATAAACACAACCATATTTTCTAAAACATCAGAAAATCACGACGAATCAAGTTATTGTCCTTTGTGGTAGATCTGAAGAGTCCATATCAACATATACTAGATCCATTATTGCTTCTTACATAAACATGTGAACCACGGATTAGTCATAATTTTCCACCAAACAAGATTCTCATGCATCATGAAATTTGAATTGCATGACTCCAAGTTTCTATCCAATTGAAACTTGGTGAAGATATTTCTTTTTTACTTTGTCAATTATGACAATACCACAAATGGTATCATAAGAATTAAACACAATTAATATTGCTAATATTAGGAGCATAACCAACACTTTCATAAATTTCATTGCAAGGAAATATAAAATAAGGAAACCAGACAAACCAAAACATCAGTTTTATTGAAAATAAATGAAAAAATGGAACTTGTCCTTACAATGTATAAAATGAAAACTATGTTTCTAGAAATCTCCGAGAGTAATAACAATCTATTAAATTATCCTAACTCCTAAGTAGTAGCTCCAAATTATGACCATCGGACCATGTAATAAAAGTCCATTTCCAATGACCAGATTTAGCTCACTCTGCTTAAGGTTCCTTCTTTCTATTAGATCATGCAATACCATCAAAATATGGTCATCGCATCATGTATTAAGAATCTATGAATGAGAACTTGTTAAGATAATGGAGCTAGATAACGAATGTACCTGAAGTAGAGTCGTGCAAATTAACTTTACCATCTCTGAGATCCTTCAATTACTTGGGGCAGCTTCATAACTAATGCCCATTCAATTGGTATTAGAAACAAATGGACTATTTGGGGTCAACACATGGAACGATCCTAAAACTAGTCTTTCTCTTTACCATACGATCAAACGGTTTCAACTTGGACAACCGCTTTCCGTTGAAAAGATAAATCTTTTTTTTGTGACAACCCGAAATTTCTATTATGTACAAACATGTCAGGTCAATAGAAGTCAGAGCAGTTGCTGTTAATTTTCTGACTTTTTAGAATAAGTTTGAGTATTTCAGGATTTACACTTTAGGAGATATCAGGAGAGAGGATGCCCTAGAGTATTTTGTGCATATTATAAGTTTCAAAACTCCAAGAGTTTGAAGTTTACGGCTCAAATGATATTTTTGGACCAAAAACTCAACGGACTATATAAAGGGCACTTAGCCATTTTTAGTTCATTTCTTCAATTTCGACTAGAGAAAAACCCGAATTCTCTCCCAAGGATCTTCAATCTTTTGCCCCAAATTGTAAGTACTTCTACCCTAGAGTGTTTTAAAGCTTAGTACATGTTTAGATATCATAGAAATCACTCAAGAATCACAAGAAAAAGGAGCTTACGGTCCAAGATCTTCTTGGACCGTAAACTCTATTTTGGGTGCCAAAGTGCCCCAACTCTTCCCTTATGCTTAGAAACTAGTATGGAAACCTTCCTTGATGGTTTTAGCACATGAAATGCACCATAAAACCCCATTTATATGTGTTTACGATTTGGGGATCTCCCAAAACCGTAAACACCCCAAAGTATGTATAAATGACCCATATTCCTTCCTATGCCTTAGTAACTAACTTGGATCCATTCTTTGATGAACTAAGGACTTGAAAACCCCCAAAATACCATAAACCTTATGAGTTTATGGTAGTAAACTCAAAGGAAAATGTTTTAGGAACCGTAAACTCCAAATAGGAGTGAAATGCTACCCTAGTTCCTTCGTTAGTCACATACTTCAAGTAGAACAGCTTCTAGGGACTTTTTAGGCTTCAAAACAACAAATGATCATAATTGTGTGAGCTTAGGGTCATAAACTCAAGGGTTTACAACCGTAAAATCTTTTGTTAGTGACCACAAAACCGTAAACTCCCTAATGGAGTTTTCCTTGAATCCCAAGCACACTAGCCTTTCCCTACAACACTTAGATGCAATCCTTGGGACTTATAACACTTGTATAAGGTGTTTATCATGTCCTAGGGTTTCTTGAATTTGTTTATTAGTTGTTTAAAGACTAATTGGATACATATATGTGATATTATATGTTAACTAGGATCATAGAGTGTGTTCAAGTCTTCACTTGACACCTAGCAATCCTACATCTTCAGTTCATCCAAACCACCAACTACAGGTGAGTTCATACCCCTTGAATTAACCTTTTAAATGTTTATAAATGCTTTATGGGGGGGATACAAGTTGAATCGTGTTTAGTTATTATATCAATCACATGTGATTAATAATTAACGTGCAAATGGCTTTACTTTACGTTAACTGTTTTACCAATCTGATTTCTTCAAATGTTTATCTTAAACATTTTTAGGTGTTTAAAACACTTCATTAAACTGTTTATTAAACACTGTATGTTCATTTCAAAACCCTGTTACATTTGTGTTTCAAACAAAGGTTCCTTTATACTTAAACTGTTTTGTCAAACAAATACTTTCAAAATGTTTTATAAACTGACATCAAGTCGATCTTTTGTTAGGTATTAATCTTTTTCAAAGGTTTTATAAAACTCCTTATATGCTTTTATATTGTCAATTGCATGCTTGTATATGTATAGTTATATAAATATTGTTTAAAGGACTTAGGAAGGCTAACCCGCTTTATTTCCTTTTTCCCCGTTGGGATGTGGTCTGGTAGGGTATCGGGTATCCGTCCGAAGGTCGTTTAACTATCAGTTATATATCATGTATACATATAGAGACATAAAAGTTTTCCTCAGTTAGTTCAGTACCTTTGGGTAGCAAAGGCATACTTCAGGTTATACACATACATGGTTAGTAACTATTATAGGTATAGTTAGGAGATACCACTTACCATTCCAAGTACAAGGAATCACACAAGAGTCAGCTCATTCATGAGTCGATACTAGTAAATTTCATGTTACATGAGTACGTTTACATAGATACGCTTACATGAATACGTTTACATAAATATGCTTACATGAATACGTTTACATAGATACGCTTACATGAGTACGTTTACATAGATACGCTTACATGAGTACATTTACATGGATACTTTTACATGAATACTTTTACGTAAATGTTATATGATGAGTTACTATTACATATTAAAAATAATCTGACTGAGAGTTTATACTTTTAAATAATAAAATATTTAAGTAAGTATATGTGCCTTCATTCATACTAAAATCGGTGTCACAACGACAAGTACAAAAGTATTACGATTATTGAACATCACAGGTAAGCTCGAGGATGTATGGTCAGTTTGGGGAGTGGCATAGCCTGATCAACTATGTTGTTCTGGGGAGTGATTAGCACATGCCCAAGAATGGTTGTGATGTGTCAACAAGTCTAAAAACTTACCAACACCACTACAACAAGGACATTATAACAGAACCTAAGTCTAAAATACCATAGGGGTGTTTTGTGTTACTATAATTACTTACTTGAGAACTAAAAAGGATCTTCATTACTAAGTTGATAGTTGCTAAGTGGATACACTAAGGCTATATGTAACTAGGATGTTATAGACTTAGAATCTGTGAAATTTTTGCTTTACCCCTATTCCTTGTGAATTTGGAGTTAAGGTCACTTATTCGAAAGCCTATCCTGTGTTGATTACATATGACTGGTATGCACTTTACAAATAGCGATGTAACTAATGAAGATTTTCTAATAATTATCTAGATAGTTCGTCTAATAATTATTTCCTTACCCCAATTCTCGCGTAGATAACATGGCTGGACTCCATCCCCACGGTAACCCGTACCTTCCAAATGAAGTCATTGCTGGATGGTTTGGAGAAGAACCAAAGAATGATCATCCGATCCCTTTGAATGATCACCACGCTGAAGACCTCGCAGATGATGATAACTCCGAACCCGAAGCTGAGAACCTACCCCATGCAGCTCCCATTCCAAATCCTAACCCTCATCCGGCTTTTCATGGCCCGACGCCTCCGTGGGTGGAATGCTTGGAAACATGGAGCCAAGGACAAGATCAGCCTATGCCATTTAATGGTGACCGAAGCTTTTATGACCTGAGCAATGGGGGCTTAGCAGACAGAATCTTGCTAATCCTGCTCCGCAGAGTGGCTCGAAATGAGATTCAAGGCAGGACAGCTCTACATCAGATCACAGAAGTGGTCGCCAATGCGAGAATGCATACCCTCCACACCATTCGTCTAGAAGATGCTCGTGAGAGATCTGAGAGAGACCATGACGCCCTGCTTCAAGCACTGGCTGAATCACAAGCCGAAGTTATAGAGCTCCGAGTACACCAGAGGGTGTACGAAAGACACCTACTTGATGTGGAACGCCAACTGGCTGAACTAAGAGTTCACCAGAGGGATGACAGTCGCCAATAGTAGATGCCTTACTTTATTTTCCTTCTTGTTTTAAAGAACCGTGTTCCTGTCTATGTCCTATGTGGCATTTTCTATGGAACTGCCTTGTACTGTAGGCACTCTTAGTTAGGCCTTTATCCAGCCAAAACTTTGCTACTCAGGATATGATGTAAGACCTTCTATAAGGTCAAATTTTGTGACAACCCGAAATTTCCATTCTGAACAAACCACACCAAGCCAATAGAAGTAGAGCAGTTACAGTGAAAATTCAGACTTCGAGTATAAGTTTGGCAGTTTTCAGGATTTTACACTTAAGGAGATATTAGGAGAGTGCATGCACTAGGGTTTGGTGCAACACTGTAATTCCAATACCCTGGGACATTAGAGTTCATTCCGAGAATAGAAATATTTTCTGCCAAAAATCTCAGGACTATAAATAGAATTCTGAACCAAATTGGTTCATTAGTTGAATTCCAATTAGAGAAAAGCCAAATTCTCTCTCACGGATCTTCGGGTTTTTATCCTAAAGTGTGAGTAACCCTTTCTAGTAGTGTTAGAAAGCTTTAAATGTGTTCATAACATAGATTACATAGCTAAATCATCCGATTTAGGAGTTTACTCCCCAAGGTGTTCTTGGGCGGTAAACTCCCGAAACCAAGCCTAGATTGTCCCCCGTGATTAGTAACTACCTTGGACTTGTATAAGAGTGTGTTAGGGACAAGAAATCAACCAAGAACCACCCAAGTTAGGAGTTCACGGCCCAAGAATAGCTTAGGCCGTAAACTCCCTTGTAACTTGCTCAAATGGTGCTTTTAAGGCACCTAAGGCTTGGACTTTATGTTAGACAAATACCCTAAAGTGATTAGAACCTAGAAAACACATGGAAGCACAAGTGTTGAGGAGTTTACGACCAAGAGTAGTTCTTGGGCCGTAAACACCTATTAAGGGGTCAAATGACACCCTAACTCCTTCCTTAAGCCAAGAGACCAATTTGGGCATGTACCTAAATGAGTTTTGGACTAGTTAAAACACTTAGAACACCAAGAGTGAGGGAGTTTACGGCCTAAAGGGTTCTAGGGCCGTAAACTCCATAAAATGGTGCCAAACAGTGCCATAAACTCTTCTAAAGCCAAGTACAAAAGCCTAGTTTAGTTCCTAGAAATGTTTGAGACTTGAAAACACCATAAAAACCCTCCCAAGGGAGTTTACGGCCGTAAACTCCAAGGGAATATGGTCTCTAGGCCGTAAACTTCCCAAAGGAGTTAATATGGTACCCAAACACTTGTTATAGCCTTGAAACAATTCACCACATGAGTTGTAATAATTCTAAGCTCCATTTAGAGCCTTGGTTGAGAGTTTATGGCCAGGAGTTTACTCCCCTGGGCCGTAAACTCCAATGAATATGGTCATTAGACCTTAAACTTCCAATAGGGGCTTGCACTCTTTTATTGCAATCCATTAGCCTCCTAGCACTTGACCAAAAGTGTTTTCCTCGCGTTTAAATGTTTATACTTGTATAATTAGTGTTTTAATCACTAATTATTTATATACATATGTTTTCATATGTAATTAGGATCATTGTGTGTGTCTAAGTCTTCACTTGACACCAAGCACTTGCCCGATCCTTCCTTACGATAACAGTCCGTTAAATTCCAGTCACTTACTGCAGGTGAGTTCATACCCCTTAAATAATGTTTTAAACTATTTTTAAATGTTTTATGGGGGGATACAAGTAGAATTATGCTAGTTATTATATCAATCACATGCGATTAATAAGTAGAATTATGCTAGTTATTATATCAATCACATGTGATTAATATACAACATTCAAAAGATTTGGCTACTCATTAGCCGTTTTACCAAACGGTTTCCTTCAAATGATTTTTATAAACATTTTATATGTTTTAAACTACTTATTACACTGTACATCTTACTCTGTACATTACCTTTCAAACTTATTTACAACTGTGTTCCAAACAAATGTTTCCTTATACTTAAACTGTTTTATCAAACTTATGCCTTCAAATTGTTTTATAGATTGACATCAAGTCGATCTTTTCTTAAAATAATATTTATGTTTCAAATGTCTTACAAAACTTAGTCAGGCTTTTATATTATAAATTTCATGCCTCTATATGTATAGTTATATAAGAAATGTTTAAAAGACTTAGGAAGGTTATCCACCCTATTTCCTTTTCGCGCTTGAGATGTGGTCTGGTGGGATGTGGGGTACTCGTCCGAAGGTCGTTTAAATATTAGTTATACATCATGTGTACATATATAGTCATAAAAGGTCCTTCCAGTTCATCATATGCCCTTGGGTAGCAAGGGTATACATCCATGACCATACGTACCAGTTAGATTACTAGTAAACTACCATATGGGTAGTTTAGGAAGATACTAGAACCATTACGAGAACGCGATATCATACAATGAGTCAGTTCATTCATGAGTCAATACTTTCTAGAACATTACAGTACATTACATATACAACTATACTAGGAAGAGAACATATACAACTATACTAGAATGATTACATTACTATACTTGCTAGGTAGAGAACACGTACATTACAGCTAGCACAGTTCATTACATTACACTTACACGAATACGTTAATAAAATTGTGATCCACTGTATGGGATCATGCCTTAATTGTCATGACTCGGGTTGTAGCCAGAGTCTCTTGAAGGGAGAGCATGAGTTTGCGTATAGATCTATAATGAATTGACTATCCTACACCTTGCTGCTAGCTATAGCGGGACCTCCAGGTCTGCGGGTGCCAAACGTCATACCTTATTTTCGACTATACGTTGTCATTGTAACCAGTCTATAGTATGAGTTAGTGTATAGATCTATACTGGATTGACTATCCTACACCTTGCTGCTAGCTACAGCGGGACCTGCAGGTCTGCGGGTGCCAAACGTCATACCTTATTTTCGACTATACGTTGTCAATGTTACCAGTCTATAGTATGGTGCAACTTATCACATGTTGCCTTAATATAAATCCGGTTTAAGGTAGTTAGTACGGCAATAGTTCTTATAGCACTACACCATAGTACTATTTCTTTTTCCCATTACATTCACCTCGTGAACATTCACACGACGCACAGAAATGTAGAAACTATATTTTTGGATAATGATAGTTATACTTTGGAAAATACATGCGCTTACAAGAGACACACTTTCAGAACAGTTAGGTCTTGGTAGAAGACACCTTCATATTCTAGTAGGAATCATAGGGATTCTAGGGTTTTTCAAACACTTACAGTTCATATACAGTTTAAATACTTACAATACATAGACTTACAAATTCTTACATACAAATACTTACATATAAATTAAGACACTAAATACTTATGATCTCACCAGCTTCAAAGCTGATACTCGCTTTCAAAATTACTTGTATCCTCAGGTCATCATAGACAGGTACCGATGCAAGGAGAAAGGAAGATGGAGCTTGTTCAAGACTTATCTTTCATTTTGATTAATGCTTTAGTGTTTATCAAGATTTGACAGAACACATTTGTATAATAATTATATTATTAATGCAATGGATGATGTTGTTGCTTGTTTACTACTTTACATTGTTGTTGATATTATACATGACGTAACAAACGGAAGTTTTGGGCTAAATCTAAGGACAAATTGCTTCGAGGGGCGAACAAGAAACAACCACCGGTAATGACCTTCACAGCTACGACATATGTACCTCCTACTACCATTCCTTTTGGTATCCCAATTGTCCCTACACCAGCCAGACAATATGCTGAAAGCCTACCGAAATGCTATGAGTGTAGCTTTCGTCATCTGGGTAGTTGTCGTCCGTTACACTGCTTTAAGTGCAACAAGAATGGACATACTACCAGCTGCTGCAGGACCCAGATCCATCACATTACTTCAACCATCAGTGTCCAAACCTATCAGATATGCCATCTATGTGGCGTCATGGGACACTTCAAGAAGGACTGCCTAGCAGAGAAGAACGACGGTGAATCCGGAGGGGTTTGACCTCAGAATGGAAAGAGGCGACGAAGGACCCTACTATAGTATAGGTTTACTTCCAATCATCAATGTTTTGTATGCTTTAAAATATGTTTAAAAATAGTGCAACCCGAGTCTTATCTTTTGCGAGATCTCATTGGTTAAGGGACCCTCGTGCTGCGTAGCAATATTCCTATAGTTCCTCTAAAGTACTGTAACCCTGTTAAAAGTTGCACTGTTGTGTTTTATCTGTAATGCTTTTATGTTCAAATCTAATGTCATTTACTTTTAAGTAAGTCCGACATTATCGTACATCTTGAGTCAAATCGGTCCACACAATATCAGTTTCGTGCGTACATCTCTTTCTCCGAAATCGTCTTTCTAGCGAAGCCATCATTTCAGAGCTCTAAGGTACTCATGCTAGGAGTACCTCATCTTCAGAGACATCGACAAGATTCCCATTAGAAATCATTACCCTCTGCCTCGCATAGATGAGTCGGTTGACCAACCGCAAGGAACGATGTACCTTTCAGAAATGGACCTAAGATCCGAATATCACCAGTTGCGAGTGTTAGTGAAGGATGTTCTGAGGACAATCTTCCAAACTCGATATGGACACTACGAGCCCGTAGTGATACCCCTCGGATAGGACCAATGCGCCCATAGTATTCATGAACTTAATAAATAGGGTATGTCATTCTTACTGGGATTATTTCGTCATTGTCTTTATAAATGACTTACTTATCTACTCTCGTAGTAAGAAGGAAATCATAAAGAGCATCTACAACAAACCCTGGAAACATTACGATCAGAGATGCTTTACACAAAGTTCTTTAAATGCGAGTTTTAGATTTGAAGAGTCGAATTCCTACGACACATTACCAGTAATGTGGGAATTCTTGAAGACCCTGCCAAAAATCAAAAACCGCTGAGAATTTGTCAGCACCAAAGACGCCGAAAGGAATTCGCCAAATGTTAGGTCTCGCTGACCTACTGTCGAGAGTTCATTCGGAACTCCTCACGGATTATGAAACCTCTTATGACTTTGACTCAGAAGGGAGTGACCCTTGACTGGGAAGACAAACAAGAGGAAGAAAACCTTGGAATTTCAAGTGAGAGGCCAAATCCTTTTGGAAATCTCACTCTGGGAAGGCTTGATACGCTTCGGAAAGCGTGGTAAGCCAAATCCAAAATAGTTAGGACCTCCGAGATTCTTGCCAGAATCGGTCTTGTAACTCACAAACCCGACCTACACCACGAACTCAGTAACGTACATTTTACCCTTCACGTCTCGAACTTGAAACCATATCCTTCCATCAGGACTCTCATAAGCCCACTCGACGAGGTCGAGATCAACGAGATCCTCGCCTTCATGGAAGAACCGTAGTGACCCTCGATAGAGAAGTCATGCGAACAAATCAGAACCGTTTTCCACTAGTGAAGGTTCACTGGAACGCCAAGCGAGGACTGGAATTCACTTGGGAGTGTGAGGATCAGATGAAACTGAATTATCCTCGTCTTTTTACTTAGTTATTTGTAACTACTTATTTGCTTAAATTCTAATTTCGGGACGAAATTCCTTCTAAGGAGGGGATTATGTGACAACCCAAAATTTCTATTATGTACAAACATGTCAGGTCAATAGAAGTCAGAGCAGTTGCTGTTAATTTTTAGACTTTTTAGAATAAGTTTGAGTATTTCAGGATTTACACTTTAGGAGATATCAGGAGAGAGGATGCCCTAGAGTATTTTGTGCATCTTATAAGTTTCAAAACTCCAAGAGTTTGAAGTTTACGGCTCAAATGATATTTTTGGACCAAAAACTCAACGGACTATATAAAGGGCACTTAGCCATTTTTAGTTCATTTCTTCAATTTCGACTAGAGAAAAACCCGAATTCTCTCCCAAGGATCTTCAATCTTTTGCCCCAAATTGTAAGTACTTCTACCCTAGAGTGTTTTAAAGCTTAGTACATGTTTAGATATCATAGAAATCACTCAAGAATCACAAGAAAAAGGAGCTTACGGTCCAAGATCTTCTTGGACCGTAAACTCTATTTTGGGTGCCAAAGTGCCCCAACTCTTCCCTTATGCTTAGAAACTAGTATGGAAACCTTCCTTGATGGTTTTAGCACATGAAATGCACCATAAAACCCCAATTATATGTGTTTACGATTTGGGGATCTCCCAAAACCGTAAACACCCCAAAGTATGTATAAATGACCCATATTCCTTCCTATGCCTTAGTAACTAACTTGGATCCATTCTTTGATGAACTAAGGACTTGAAAACCCCCAAAATACCATAAACCTTATGATTTTACAGTAGTAAACTCAAAGGAAAATGGTTTAGGAACCGTAAACTCCAAATAGGAGTGAAATGGTGCCCTAGTTCCTTCCTTAGTCACATACTTCAAGTAGAACAGCTTCTAGGGACTTTTTAGGCTTCAAAACAACAAATGGTCATAAGTGTGTGAGCTTACGGCCGTAAACTCAAGGGTTCACGATCGTAAACTCTTTTGTTAGTGACCACAAAACCGAAAACTCCCTAATGGAGTTTTCCTTGAATCCCAAGCACACTAGCCTTTCCTTACAACACTTAGATGCAATCCTTAGGACTTATAACACTTGTATAAGGTGTTTATCATGTCCTAGGGTGTCTTGACTTTTTTTATTAGTTTTTTAAAGACTAATTGGATACATATATGTGATATTATATGTTAACTAGGATCATAGAGTGTGTTCAAGTCTTCACTTGACACCTAGCAATCCTACATCTTCAGTTCATCCAAACCACCAACTACAGGTGAGTTCATACCCCTTGAATTAACCTTTTAAATGTTTTTAAATGTTTATAAATGATTTATGGGGGGGGGGGGTACAAGTTGAATCATGTTTAGTTATTAGATCAATCACATGTGATTAATAATTAACATGCAAATGGCTTTACTTTACGTTAACTGTTTTACCAATCAGATTTCTTCAAATGTTTATCTTAAACGTTTTTAGGTGTTTAAAACACTTCATTAAATTGTTTATTAAACACTGTATGTTCATTTCAAAACCCTGTTACATTTGTGTTTCAAACAAAGGTTCCTTTATACTTAAACTGTTTTGTCAAACAAATACTTTCAAAACGTTTTATAAACTGACATCAAGTCGATCTTTTGTTCGGTATTAATATTTTTCAAAGGTTTTATAAAACTCCTTATATGCTTTTATATTGTCAATTGCATGCCTTTATATGTATAGTTATATAAATAATGTTTAAAGGACTTAGGAAGGCTAACCCGCTTTATTTCCTTTTCCCCGTTGGGATGTGGTCTGGTAGGGTATCGGGTATCCGTCCGAAGGTCGTTTAACTATCAATTATATATCATGTATACATATAGAGACATAAAATTTTTCCTCAGTCACTTGAGTACCTTTGGGTAGCAAAGGCATACTTCAGGTTATACACATACATGGTTAGTAACTATTATAGGTATAATTAGGAGATACCACTTACCATTCCAAGTACAGGGAATCACACAAGAGTCAGTTCATTCATGAGTCTATACTAGTACATTTCATGTTACATGAGTACGTTTACATAGATACGCTTACATGAATACGTTTACATAAATATGCTTACATGAATACGTTTACATGAGTACGTTTACATAGATACGCTTACATGAGTACGTTTACATGGATACTTTTACATGAATACTTTTGTGTAAATGTTATATGATGAGTTACTATTACATATTATATGTGTAGATACTGTTATATAATTCTCCTTCTTATCTTTATTTTGTGATACAATCACATAATCGACGACATAGATTGGACTTTATATCCTCGTTCCAAAGGATACTTTGCGGGACTAACCATTCCTATCACCACTGTTAGCTATAGAGGTAAATGCACATCTACGGATGTCTACGGTTGATACCATTATAGGTATACTTTAAGGGACTAACTATTCCTACACCCAACTGTTAGCTACAGAGGTAAATGCACATCTACGGATGTCTTAAGTTAACAGTGTTAGTTATCCTAGTACAAAAGGATAATACTTAGGTTATTTATATTATTATTACCTTTATCTTGTGAGTCATTCACATAACCGACGAGGTGAATTATATTTATGTATCCTAGTTCCAAAGGATACAATTTCTTATATTAATAATAATAGTCGTACAGTTGGTTCTTGGTAGAAGACTACTTTCAAAACAGTCGGGTCTTGGTAGAAGACTACTTTCAAAACAGTCAGGTCTTGGTAGATGACTACTTTCAAAACAGTCGGGTCTTGGTAGAAGACTACTTTCAAAACAGTCGGGTCTTGGTTGAAGACTACTTTCAAAACAGTCGGGTCTTGGTTGAAGACTACTTTCAAAACAGTCGGGTCTTGGTAGAAGACTACTTTCAAAACAGTTAGGTATTGGTAGAAGATTTCATCTATACTAATAGGAATCATAGGGATTTCTAGGGTTTATCAAACGCTTTCACCTACTTACAAACATTTCCACACTTATACGAACTTTCTTTCAGAACAATTTCAAGTCTTTCATTACAAGTTTTGCAAATCAAAGACACATTAATACTTATGAATTCACCAAGTTTTTGGCTGATACTCGCTTTCAAAATAACTTGTATTCTCAGGTCACAAATAGATAGGTACGACGACCAGGTTTTGTGAAGATGGAGCAGTTCAGACTCGTCTTTTATTTTGATTTTTCATTATGTTGTCTTATACTGTGAAAGAACACACTTGTAATTAAAATTATACTATTAATGCAAAGGATGATGTTGTTGGTTGTTTAGTACTTTACATTGTTGTGATACATTACATGACGTCCTCCACCCCAGAACGTTTCCGCCGTTCTCGGTTTTGGGGTGTGACATTTTTGGACCACCATTGTCACCATTGTCAATGTCTATGGAAACTTTGGAATTAGACCCTATAAGCATCTTTGCTTCAACAACCAACAGCATTTGGGTCAGATCAATTAGGATCACATCGATATTCCTCATATAAAAGTTCCTAATGAACTAATCATATGATTTTAGAAGCGAAAGAATAACCAAACCAATGGCTTGATCCTTTGGGAAAACGACATCCATTCTATCAAACCTGTCAATGTACGATTACATTTTCAGAACATGCGTACACAGAAACTTTCCATCTTGATGTTTACATGCCAATAGGGTTTGAGTAGTCTCATATCTTTCAACTTGAGGGGAACGTGTCATTAGGAGAGTCATAGGATGTCACACCCCAAAACCAAGAACGGCGGAAACGTTCTGGGGCGGAGGACGTCACGTAATGTATCACAACAATGCAAAGTAGTAAACAAGCAACAACATCATCCATTGCATTAATAGTATACTTTTAATTACATGTGAGTCTTTCATAGTATAATTCTACGAAATGAATATTACAAAATAAAAGACGAGTCTTGGCCGCTCCGTCTTCACAAAACCCGGTAGTCATACCTGTCTATTTGTGACCTAGGAATACAAGTTATTTTGAAAGCGAGTATGGTGAATTCATAAGTATTTATGTGACTTTGATTTGTAAAGTTGTAAAGAAAGACCTGTAAATGTTTGAAAGAAAGTTTGTACCAATGAACATGTTTGTAAGTAATTGTAAACGTTTGAAAATCCTAGAAAATCCCATATTTTCTACTAGTATAAAAAGTAGCCTTCTGCCAAGACCCGACTGTTTTGAATGTTTGCTTTTAGAAATCCAATATTTGCCCATAAGTGGGTGGTAGTTTAAAAGTCCCAAAAACGAACTACTAAGGTGTTTTTCATGCCTAAAATAGTAGATTTGTGTACGTATAAAATCGCTAAGGTATTTGATAACCCCGTAAATCAACGTGTTTTTAATACTCCATGTGAGTTTTATAACCATGCTAATGACCCAGACTGCCTGTAACAACGTTCTTCAAACGTTGGAATGTTATGACATTTGTCACCCCAGACCTGCCGGTCTAACTGTAGCTAACAATTTAGGTGCGGGATTGTCAATCCCGTATAGATCTATACACAAGTATCACGCTCCCCCTACAAGGGATTATGGTATATAATACAGGACTTAATAATGCATACTCGAAAGTACGTGAAATGTCTCACAAAATCTAGTATAAAACATATTTACGTATGAAAGTGTTCATTAGTTCTTGTATATGAAAATATCTCTTTGATATGGTACTTGTAGTATGTAAACTTTCATGAATATCTAGTACACTATCTTATGTAATCGTATCTCTTGTAATTTTATGTCTTGAAATGGTATGCCTTGTAATTGTATGTAATCATATCTCTTCATATAGTATGTAATGTATTAGTATAGACTCATAAATAAACTGACTCTTGTGTGATTCCTTGTACTTGGAATGGTAAGTAGTATATCCTAACTATACCTATTATAGTTACTAGTATTGTACGTGTATAACCGAAGTATGCCTTTGCTACCCAAAGGTACTGAACCAACTGATGGAAACTTTTATGTCTATATATGTATACATGATATATATATATATATATATATATATATATATATATATATAACTACACATATATAGGCGTGCATTTAACAATAAAAATATAAAAGAAGTTTTGTAAAACCTTTGAAAAGTTTAATAAATAAGAAATGATGACTTGATGACAGTTTATAAAACGATTTGAAAGTAGTTTGTTTGATAAGAGCAATTTTAAGTATAAGAAGACCTTTGTTTGAAACACGATTCTAACAGCGTTTGAAAGGAAACATAAAGTATGTAAGACAGTTTGATAAAGAGTTTTTAACATGTAAAAATGTTTGTCGTAGACTATTATAGTTTTTCCAAAAGTTTGTTTCGTTTGTATAGTAAACCCTAGTGAAATACTCACTTGTTATGTAAAGTGTAACTTTTGTAGTGACATAAATGAACACATATACTCAAAGTATAAATAAAGTGTTTGATTCGTATATGTATAACAACATATTTAATTTCAAAAGACAAGATGTTATCGTGATATATTTTGCGTACAAAAGTTTCCATATATAAATTATGAATCACATATGATTTACTTGATAAAAAGAGTATATAGTGAAGCTTTAGGTTACACACGATAATAACCGTGTGTTTACTTGTATTCCCCCCCCCCCTTAAAAGTGTATAAAAGCATTGATAACATATTTGAAAGTGTAGTTTATAGGGGTATGAACTCACCGAAGAAAGTGCAACGATTCAAAGAAAACGAGCTTTTCTCGGGCGGCACTTCGACCGGAAAGTAGCGAGATTCTCGGGAATCTCAGGCTTCGGACCTTGCGTCATGTACTAGGGGTGTACCGGGACTTTCGGGTGGTTTAGAGGGGCTTTAGAGGGGTTCCAATGTGAAAGAAATGGGTAAGGAAGCAAATAAACCCGGGCAGCCTCGTGTGATATTTATAGGGTGCTGAAAGAGAGATTACGCTGGGCGTAATTTCAGAGTACGCTGGGTGTAATTCCGGAGTATGCTGGGCGTACTCGTTACGCTGGGTGTAATTTCGGAGTACGCTGAGAGAACGCGACGTCATCGCTTACCGCATCCTTGGTCGGAGCATTGGATGGGACCCGGAGCGACGTGGACAAATCGAGGCCTAGTACCTGAGTACGCTGGGCATAAATCGTCTTGGTGTGTGTGCCTCAAACTTGTAAAATCCATAACTTTCGCATACGGACTCCGTTTTTGACGTTCTTTATATTCACGCGAAGGTGAGAAAATACTCTACAACTTCCATTTAGACTTTGTCGACTAATTTTGACTTTATTTTTATTTTTATTTTATTTAATATGTCAGGACACGATAATTCCGTTAAAAATCCATAACTTCTTTATCTGACGTCCGTTTTCGATCTCTATTTCGAGTTTTTAGCTGTCTACCGCTGTCACGAAACTTAGAAAATTTGTAACTTCTTCATACGATGTCCGTTTTGGGCGTTCTTTTTATGCATGATCACGGTTTAACGTAATCTACGACTTTCGTTTAGATACCTAAGGCTAAAAATTATTGTATTGAAACTTCTTAATCGGTGTTGCCTGGTTTTGCCGGGAATCTTCGGTTGGTCATAACTTCTTCGTTATAATTCGGATTTTAGGGTTCTTTATATGTACAAAAACCTTGATACGATTCCTACTACTTTATTTAACCCAAATAAGATTTTAGGAAAGTTATATTTTGTCCTAAATTTGACTGGTGTTACATTTTATTGTCTCAAAATATCGGGTTGTCACATCATCCCCTGTTAGAGGGAATTTCGTCCCGAAATTAGAGTTTAAGCAGAATTAATAATCATGCTATGGATAGAAGTTTTATTTGCTACTCGTGTTCTTAAGTGAACTCTGGTCCTCGCTTGGCATTCCATCGAACCTTTCATTATTGGGATACGACTTTGCTTCTTTCGTTTGACTTCACTGGTATGATTACTTTTCTTTGTCGAATGTGTGTTGAGTGTTTTTGTGGTCTGTGAACATAGTACACCTTGTACCCTACAAGTAGTGTCTCCAGATCTTCAGAGCATTTACCGCTGCTCCTGACTCAAGATCATGTGTTGAATAGTTAACTTCCTGTGTCTTAACCTGTCTTGAGGTATAGGTAGTGACCTTTCCTCTTGCATAAGAACACAACCAAGCCCTTGGTTGGATGCATCACATTACACCACAAAATTTTCTATCCCCTTTTGGGAAGGATAATTTCGGTGCGGTGCACCAGGCTTACTTTAGCGTTTGGAACGCTCTTTCTTGTTTACAGACAAGTCTGGTGCTCCTGAAGGTGAGAAACTTGGCCTAAAGAATCCTATTTTGAGGAGTTCGTTAAGCTGTCTGGGAAGTTCCACTATCTTAATTGGAGCTAGACGATAAGGTGATTTGGCTACTGGGGGTAGCCCTTGTAACTAAGTCGATTCTAAACTCGAATTACCGTTATGGTGGAAATCTCGGTAGTTCTCCTGGAAAGGTGTCGGGAAAGTCGCGTACTTTTGGGATGTTCTGAATGTCCTTCACTTCTCGGTACGTCTCGGCGATGTGTGCAAGGAATGCATGATATTCCTTTCGTAAGCATTTCTGAGCTTGCATACACGAAATGATGAGAGGGTTCGTACTTGGTTCGTCGCTGTAAATAACTAGGGCTTCGTTGTTTAGGGAGGTTAGGACGAACTGCTTTATAAAAGCACCTGATGTCGGCTCGATGTAGACTTAACCAACTCCTACTGATTATGATGTCAAAACCTTGGGGTGGATTAGCTGTCGTGAAGATCTAAAAGAAAGTATGAGTACTCATGAATTAGGGAAAAGGATAGGTATTTCTAAGTTTATTCTTACGGAAGCACGATCACTCGCAGTCTTGGGCAGTCTCGGGTATATGAGTCGTATATAATTAAGAATGAAAATGTGGGTCTTTGGATTGAACTTGACGTACTGCACGAGTGGTACTTCGGGGAGGTTTGCTGAGGTTTCTTTGGAAAGGATAAGAAACATGAGGTACTCTATGCATGAGTACTTCGGTGTTCTGGAATGACGGCTTCGCTAGAAAGATGTTTTTTTTTCGGAGAAGGAGAAGTACGCATGAAAATGGTATTGCGAGGATCGAATTGAGTCAAGTTGTATGATGATATCAGACTTACTTGGAAATAAAGGTATTAGATTTGATCATAAGGGTGTTACAGACAAAACACAACAGTGCAACTTTTAACAGAGTTGCAGTACTTTGGATTTACCACAAGACTATTGTTGCGAACAAGGTATACTACAAAAGGCAAGTATACGCAGCACGAGGGTCCCCTTTTCTGACGGGATCTCTCAAAAGATAAGACTCGAGTTGCACTAGTTTTAAACATGTTTAAGAACATACTTAATGCTGACGATTAGAAGTGAGCCTCTAATATAGTTGGGTCCTTCATTGCCTTTTTCCATTCTGAGGTCAAACTCCTCCTGTTCCACTGTCATTCTTCTCTGTTGGGCAGTCTCTCTTGAAGTGTCCCATTAAACCACATAGATGGCATATCCGGGAAATTTCGACATTGGTGGTTGAAGTAATGTTTTGGACCCGAGTTCTGCAGAAGCGGGTAGTGTGTCTGTTCTTGTTGCAGGTCTTGCAGTGTAACAGACGACAACTACCTAGGTGATGGAAGCTGCACTTATTGCACTTCGGTAGGTTTCCAGCATACTGTCTGGCCGGGTTAGGGATAATTGGGATACTAGCAGTGTTGGTGGTAGGAGTTGTAGATGTCGTGGCTGCGAAGGCTGCCACCGGTGATGGTTTCTTGTTTGTCCCTCGAGGTGATTTGCCTTTAACTCTATCCCAGAATTTTCGTTTATTGCTCTTTGTTTTGAGGTTCGGAGTGTCGTGGTAGTTTGTTACTCGTGGGTGTACTAGGTTGTTACTTGGATTGGAATTATTGAAATCCATCCCGCTAACATTTGCGTTGTTAGCGTTAAGGTGAGTCAGAACAGCTGTCACGGCAGCTGAGACTACAGCTTGAAAGGTAGCTACATCAATCTGAAGAGTTGGTGTTTGGCTGATGGGTTGATTACTTTTCTTCGGTGACATGATTTTGTAACACGAAAGTAAAAGGATTTTGTGAGCAATTTTGGTTGACCCTAAATGTACTTCGATCACTTAAGTAAAGAGTAAGAGTATGTTCTCGAAAGTTTGACCTACATCCCTATGATGCAGTCCTACTAGTACAGAGTAGAAGTATGTTTGTAGAGTGGTCTTAAGACGTTTGTCGTTCAAGCCGAGGTATCGTTGGTTGGTGAATAACATGATCCAACCACTGAAATGTCTCCGGAGTTAAATTACTATAGTCCAATGACTTGACTAAAGCATGTTTCAGATAGACTCCAACGAAGGTATGATGAGGGTTTTTGAACAAAGAGTGACATAGAAATTAGTTGACTGTCAATATCATCGATGTTTAAGATGTAATAAGTTTTAGGAAAATTTGATCTTGAAGAAGGTCTTACATCATATCTGGAGTAGAAAGGTTTTGACCGCACAAAGGCCTAACTAACAATACTTAAAGTACAAGATAGTTTCATAGAAAATGCCGCATCGGGCATAGACAGAAAAATAATTCCTTTAACAAGGAAAAATAAAGGTATTGGTGACGGTCATCCCTCTGGTGAACTCTCAGCTCAGCCAGTTGACGTTCCATATCAAGTAGTTGTCTTTCGTACACCCTTTGGTGTACTCGGAGTTCTATGAATTCAGTTTGTGTTTCAGCTAATGCTTGCAGCAGGGTCTCATGGTCTCTCTCAGATCTCTCACGAGTTTTTTCAAGACGATTGGGGCAGATGGTATGCATTCTTAAATTGGCATTTAACCTCTTCGATACAATGGAGAGTCGTCCTGCCCTGAATTTCGTTTCGGGCAACTTTACGAATCAGAATTGGTAGAACTTTGTCCACTGAGCTCCCTTTAAGTTGTAGCAGCTTCGGTCTCCTTTAAACGGCATATGTTGATCTTGCTCTTTGCTCCATGTTTCCAGTCATTCTACCCAAGGAGGCGTCGGGCCATGAAGAGCTGGACGAGGGTTAGGGTTTGAATTGGGAGCTACCGGGGGTAGGTTCTCATCCTCGAGTTCGGAGTTATCATCATCCGAAAGGTCTTCAGCATGGTGATCATTCAAAAGGGATTGGATGATCATTCTCTGGTTCTTCTCTGAACCATCCAGCATTTCCTTTGTTCGGGAAGTACGGGTCGTCGTGGGGATGGGGTCCAACTATGTTATCTATGCGGTAATTGGGGTATAAGAATCTAATACATAAGTAGTTTATAGTGATACACAAAATACTCCTATAGTATTTTAGGTTTATGTTCTATTGTTCTCATTGTGGTATTGTAGGTAAGTTTTTAGATTTGTGGCAACTCACAACCACACTTAGGCACATGCTAGTCAACCCTCGGATAATATAGTTGATCAAGCTATATCATCCCAGTTTTGACTATATGTCTCTAAGTCTACTTGTGCTGCCCAACAATCGTAATACTTTTGTTCTGCCCTAGTGACCTTGATTTTAGTATGAATGCAGGCATGTATACTTAATTAAATATTTTATTATTTAAAAGTATAAACTCTTTATCAGAGTATTTTAATCACTATTGTATTTATAGTTTGTATATCTTTTATCGGTTGATATACTCAATTCACTATAAACAATGCTCTTATACCAATCTGTCACACCCCAAAACCAAGAACAGCGGAAACGTTCTCGGGCGAAGAACGTCATGTAATGTATCACAACAATGCAAAGTAGTAAACAAGCAACAACATCATCCATTGCATTAATAGTATAATTTTCATTACATGTGAGTTCTTTCATAGTATAATTCTACAACAAGAATATTACAAAATAAAAGACAAGTCTTGGCCGCTCCGTCTTCACAAAACCTGGTAGTCATACCTGTCTATTTGTGACCTGGGAATACAAGTTATTTTGAAAGCGAGTATGGTGAATTCATAAGTATTTATGTGACTTTGATTTGTAAAGCTGTAAAGAAAGACATGTAAATGTTTGAAAGAAAGTTTATACCAATGAACATTTTTGTAAGTAATTGTAAACGTTTGAAAATCCTAGAAAATCCCATATTTTCTACTAGTATAAAAAGTAACCTTCTGCCAAGACCCGACTGTTTTGAATGTTTGCTTTTAGAAATCCGATATTTGCCCATAAGTGGGTGGTAGTTTAAAAGTCCCAAATACTATGGTGTTTTTCATGCCTAAAATAGTAGATTTGTGTACGTATAAAATCGCTAAGGTATTTGATAACCCCGTAAATCAACGTGTTTTTAATACTCAATGTGACTTTTATAACCATGCTAATGACCCAGACTGCCTGTAATAACGTTCTTCAGGCGTTGGAATGTTATCACATTTGTCACCCCAGACCTGCCGGTCTAACTGTAGCTAACAGTTTAGGTGCGTGATTGTCAATCCCGTATAGATCTATACACAAGTATCACGCTCCCCCTACAAGGGATTATGGTATATAATACAAGACTTAATAATGCATACTCGAAAGTACGTGAAATGTCTCACAAAACCTAGTATAAAACAGATTTACGTATGAAAATGTCCATTTGTTCTTGTATATGAAAATATCTCTTTGATATGGTACTTGTAGTATGTAAAATTTTCATGAATATCTAGTACACTATCTTATGTAATCGTATCTCTTGTAATTGTATGTCTTGAAATCGTATGCCTTGTAATTGTATGTAATCGAATCTCTTCATATAGTATGTAATGTATTAGTATAGACTCATAAATAAACTGACTCTTGTGTGATTCCTTGTACTTGGAATGGTAAGTAGTATATCCTAACTATACCTATTATAGTTACTAGTATTGTACGTGTATAACCGAAGTATGCCTCTGCTAGCCAAAGGTACTGAACCAACTGATGGAAACTTTTATGTCTATATATGTATACATGATATATATATATATATATATATATAACTACACATATATAGGCGTGCATTTGACAATAAAAATATAAAAGAAGTTTTGTAAAACCTTTGAAAAGTTTAATAAATAAGAAATGCTGACTTGATGTCAGTTTATAAAACGATTTGAAAGTAGTTTGTTTGATAAGAACAATTTTAAGTATAAGAAGACCTTTGTTTGAAACACGATTCTAACAGCGTTTGAAAGGAAACATAACGTATGTAAGACAGTTTGATAAAGAGTTTTTAACATGTAAAAATGTTTGTCGTAGACTATTATAGTTTTTCCAAAAGTTTGTTTCGTTTGTATAGTAAACCCTAGTGAAATGCTCACTTGTTATGTAAAGTGTAACTTTTTTAGTGACATAAATGAACACATATACTCAAAGTATAAATAAAGTGTTTGATTCGTATATGTATAACAACATATTTAATTTCAAAAGACAAGATGTTATCGTGATATATTTTGCGTACGAAAGTTTCCATATAGAAATTATGAATCACATATGATTTACTTGATAAAAAGAGTATATAGTGAAGCTTTAGGTTACACACGATAATAACTGTGTGTTTACTTGTATCCCCCCCCCTAAAAGTGTATAAAAGCATTGATAACATATTTGAAAGTGTAGTTTATAGGGGTATGAACTCACCGAAGAAAGTGCGACGATTCGAAGAAAACGATCTTTTTCTCGGGCGGCGCTTCGACCGGAAAGTGGCGAGATTCTCGGGAATCTCAGGCTTCAAACCTTGTGTCGTGTACTAGGGGTGTACCGGGACTTTCGGGTGGTTTAGAGGGGCTTTAGAGGGGTTCCAATGTGAAAGAAATGGGTAAGGAAGCAAATAAACTCGGGCAGCCTCGTGTGATATTTATAGGGTGCTGAAACAGGGATTATGCTGGGCGTAATTTCAGAGTATGTTGGGCGTAATTCCGGAGTATGTTGGGCGTACTCGTTACGATGGGCGTAATTCCGGAGTACGCTAGGCGTACGCGACGTCAGCACTTACCGCATCCTCGGTCGGAGCATTGGATGGGGCCCGGAGCGACGTGAACGAATCGAGGCCTAGTACCCGAGTACACTGGGCGTAAATCGTCTTGGTGTGTGTGCCTCAAACTTGTAAAATCCATAACTTTCGCATACGGGCTCCGTTTTTGACGTTCTTTATATCCACGCGAAGGTGAGAAAATACTCTGCAACTTTCATTTAGACTTCGTCGGCTAATTTTGACTTTATTTTTATTTTTATTTTATTTAATAGGTCGGGACACGATAATTCCGTTAAAAATCCATAACTTCTCTATCCGACGTCCGTTTTCGTTTGTCTTTTTACCATTGAACTACTATTGTTAAGACCTTCCACTCTCATTTAAGTTGTGTCGGCTAAAAATCGCTCGATCTCTATTTCGAGTTTTTAGTTGTCTACCGCTGTCACGAAACTTAGAAAATTTGTAACTTCTTCATACGATGTCCGTTTTGGGCGTTCTTTTTATGCATGATCACGGTTTAACATAATCTACGACTTTTGTTTAGGAAAGTTATACTTTGGCCTAAATTTGACTGGTGACATTTTATTGTCTCAAATATCGAGTCGTCACATAGGAAGATGATACGGTTGAAGAGTTGAAGAAGCTTGATGTCCACTTCCATCATCACTTGAAGAAGGGAAGCCCTGTACACCTTGATCATAATTTGGAAAACCATCGTCAAAAGATTGAGGAAAAACATTTCCAGACAAGCGAGGAAGACCATTTCTATCTTCACAAGACATCTAAAAGTGTGAAAATAGAGAATTCAAGTTAGTTGATTTTTTTCCTTAATTATTAACCCAAAATTAAAATTAAGGCTAGGAGCCACATTTTCGATTCAAACATTGTAAAGGGATGTTGTAATCTGTGACAACCGTCAATTTTCGGTCAAGTCAAAGTCAACTAAAGTCAACAAATCAAACCAGTCAACTCAATTAACCCTTGTGTACTAGGGTTTACGCTATATTATTTCCGTACAACTCGTTAATCTAATGAGAAATCATCAATTGAAAAGTTTGTATACTTAGATTTCATTAACCTAAAACGGCGTTAGGTAATGAACCAAACCGATAAAACAATGTTAAATACTCATCGGGAGTGTGTAAGATCCTTAAACATGGCTTAACGGGGCTTACGGACCTTGCGTTGCGCTTAACGGGGCTTACGGACCTTGCGTTGCGGATCCAAACACTCACAAACGTCACACATGAAACCTCTCTCAATCGTTTTCACTCTATCTCTCTTTATCTAGAATCTCTCTCAAATCTCTCCACGTATGTCAAATCTCTCCCAAATCTCTCCAAGAATGAGGAATCTCTCCCAAATCTCTCTCCATATGAGAAATCTCTCCAAGTATGTGAAATCTCTCCCAAACCACTCCACATATGTCAAATCTCTCCCAAATCTCTCCTTGTATGAGAAATCTCTCCAAGAATAAGGAATCTCTCCCAAATCTCTCTCCATATGAGAAATCTCTCTAAGTATGTGAAATCTCTCCCAAATCTCTCCACGTATGTCAAATCTCTCCCAAATCTCTCATTGTATGAGAAATCTCTCCAAGAATGTGAAATCTCTCTCAAAAGTTCCTTAAACTTTTTGTAGTCTTTCGGGCCATCCCGACCCTTAACCAAGTCAAAACTCGCTTAAAATGGGGTAAAAACAGATAAAATAGACTTAAGGACCCGAAACCCCTCTTAAGGAGCTGAACCCTCTTAAGAACCCGAAACCCCTCTTAGGAACCGAACTTGTCAGAAGCGAAGGCATCAGAAGCGAACTTGTCAGAAGCGAACGCATCAAAAGCGAAATTGTCAGAAGCAAAGGCATCAGAAGCGACCGAACCCTCTCAGGAGCCGAAGGTCCCTTCGGACCGAACCTCGGCCTAGGACCGAGAGGTCTCGTAGGAAGCTCTTTTTCACCCGGTTTTCGACTAATTTTGCGTTTTAGGCTCGTTTTTAATTGTTTTAACGTGGGATTTTCACCCAAAACTTTATTTTAACATATAAGGCCCCATATTTATTAATTAATCATGTTTTTGGGGATAAAACTTTATCCATGAAGAGTGGGTGAGGTACAAAGGTTGAGTGTTGACTTTTCTTTATTCTATGACACAAGCAACCACTCCCATACCCACTCCATGTCACTATTCACCATCAGCTCATACCTAGTCATTTAATGGTACTTTTCCCACCATTTTTCATCCACACACTTGGTCAAGGGTTAGAAAGCCCTCCTCTCTCCTCACATTTCTTTCATTTCCTCTCATTCTTCCATCAAGAACAAAATTCATTTTCTCTCATTCTCTCTCTCTAAAATTCGAGATTTAAGGCCATTCTCCAAGCTTTTCTTCTACTTTTGGTAAGTATTAACATCCTCCATACGATTATTACATCCCATTCTACTCCAATCATAGATTGCTTACACAAATTCCATCATTTTGGTGTTAGATTCTCAAAAATCTTCAAGGCATCTTCAAGTGTTCTTGAGTTGAACACTTCCCTACTCCAACATTCATCTACTGAAATCACATAAGGTGAGTTCATACCCCTACATTTTCATGTTTTCTTAACTTTTTAGGGTGGGAATACAAGTTAAAACACCAAGAACATAACTAAACTTTTCTAACAGCTTTCATCAGAAAAGGTGGACTCCATTCACGGACTGTTTTGGACAAATTAAACATTTTAGTTTTCAAAACTGTATTAGGTGCAAATATTTCAAGCTCTTAGCTTTAAAATGACTACTTTCACATCTCCATACGATTTTTCTACAATTTATGGTGATTTTTACAAAACTGCCTATCATTTCAAACATCAATCCAGACCAATATGTGATTATGTACTTTTTCACACAAGTTGAAGGTCATCAAAAATCATGATAAAAATTATGAATAAACTAGACACATTTTAGGAACTCTCAGAATTTACGGATTCAGTTTTTGACTTCGTATGATTTTTCTATGATCTTTCTAAAATAGTGTAGAAAAGTTAAAAACTAGTTAACAGCTTATAACTTTCAACACACTTTGTAACATGTTGAGCAAAGTGTTAAATCTTTGATGACTTCATATTTTACATGTGTTTCTTGTTGTGGTATAATTATATAACAGAAAATACTCACTGAATTGTAAGAATCCTCCATCATTACCATTAGTACAAAACAAAGCAAGATAAACATAGTTATATTTTGCTATACATTCGACTTACATAGAAAAGGGTTCTTATACACCACAAACAAACATACTAAACTATAATAGGTATAGTTAGGTTGCTTATACATTTCAAACATCTTGATAAACTATAATAGGTATAGTTTATGTTCATTTACATTACAAAAGGTTTTCATACGAAAAGGGTACAAATACAAAGTACCGGTTTTATACGAAAAGGGGTACAAATACAAAGTACTGGTTGTATACAAAAAGGGGTACAAAATACAAAGTACCAGGTTTTCATACGAAAAGGGGTACAAATACAAAGTACTGGTTGTATACAAAAAGGGGTACAAAATACAAAGTACCAGGTTTTCATACGAAAAGGGGTACAAATACAAAGTACCGGCTTTATACGAAAAGGGGTACAAATACAAAGTACCGGTTTTATACAAAAAGGGGTACAAATACAAAGTACCAGGTTTTCATACGAAAAGGGGTACAAATACAAAGTAACATGTTTTCATACAAAATGGGGTACAAATACAAAGTACCAGGTTCACATGAAATAGTTTTCATGATATTAAAACTATATTTCATCTAGAATTGTTAGACTTCAGCTATAATTGCTAAGTGTATATGCTAGAGTTATATAAGAATCTAGTCACAATCGACTTAGAATTGGTGGGCCCGCCTTATCTCCTGTTCCATGTTTGGTTGTGGACCTGGGGCAGACCCATTATATTCAACGGTTTATTTAACTTAATTTTTATATATTTTATATACGCTGAGTGATTATAGAAGGAATTTATGGGTCTTTCTAGGATTCATTATCGCATAACATAGAAGCATTCATTTCATACATAATAAGGAAAATATTGGATTTTCTGGAAACATACTTTGTTACTTTTACAAGGAAAACGGTTTCATTCTAAAACAAAACTCTTATGAACTCACCAAATTAATTGTTGACACTTTTTCAAAAATACTTAAATTCTCAGGAAATCAGTGAAACAAGAAAACATCAGCGCCTTGAAGATGGGACGTTAAATCGTCAAACAATTTATTTTGTCATCATAATGTAATTGATTTTGAAACATGTAAACACATACTTTGGTGTAACTTTTTCAATTATATTTATGATGGTTGTATTTACTTTGAGCACTATTATACTCATTGTTGTGATACTATACATGAAGTCCTCCACCCCCCGAACGTTTCCGCCATCCTTGGTTTGGGGGTGTGACAGATTTGTATCAGAGCATTGTTTATAGTGAACTAAGTATATCGAACCACATAAGATATACAAACTATAAATGCATTGGGACTAAGGTCTCTGATTTAAAGTTTTCAAAACAACTATACTTTTAGAAATAAATAGTTTCTTGTTAAAAGTATACATGCATGCATACATACTAAGGTCAGCATCATTCTAGAACAAAACAAAAGTAATGATTGTTGAATATCACAGGTAAGCTCGAGGATGTATGGTCAGTCTTGGGAGTGGCATAGCCTGATAATCTATGTTGGTCCGATGAGTGATTAACACATGCCCAAGAATGGTTGTGATATGGCGACAAGTCTAAAAACTTACCAACACTACCACAATGAGAACATTAGAACAGAACATGAGTTTAAAATACTATGGGAGTATTTTGTGTTACTATAAGTGCTTACATGAGAACTAATCAGGTCTCTATCAAGTAGGTCAATAGTTGTTAAGTAGATACGCTAAGGTTATATGAAATTTAGGCGTTATAGACTCCAGAATCTGTGACCGTTGCTTTACTTCATGTTCTCGTTGGATTGTGGATTTGGAGTTAAAGTCACCTATTCGAAGGACTATCCTGCCTTGGTTTCATATAACTGGTACACACTACATAAGTATTGATATAAACTGATACATATCACCTAATAATTATCTAGATAGTTCGTCCAATAATTATCTTCGTACTCCTATTCTCGCACGTTCAACATAACAAGATCCTACTTACAGGGCGACCCCTACTTTCCCAATCTGAACCCGAGAAATGGTGAATGGTTATCAGAAGAATCAGAAGCGGAACCGGAGGTAATCAATCCTCCATGCATAGTAAGGGTTTCCACGAACCGTTTCGACTACATCGAACCTGTGCCCCGTTGGGCAAACGTGGTCGAGGGTTAAATGTCGACAGCAATGACAACAACCACCATGTGGAGACCAATGAGGGTGCTATGACCTCAACCACGGGGGACTGACTGACAGTGCCCTCCCGGCGAAGACCCGGCAGATCGCGAACATTGGGGATTAAAACAGGTAGACTACAACCCGAGTTTGGAAACTGCGCGCTACTATAGACCCTACTGTCTCACGTACCCGAGACTCGGAGATAGACTACTATTTCAGAGGCCAACATTCTTTTTAGAACCTTATCACAGCTTGCGCAGAGGCAAGAGAGTAACAGGATAGACACACGACATCCAAAGAGAGGAGGATTGCAGCCAAGCATCGATTGGCAGAGCTGCAAGGTGCACCAACTTTTCCTCAGGCATCGCAAGGGACGGATCGTCGTGAGTAGAGTTCATACCGCTCACAAGACCTTGTAAATTAGGTTCATGAGTATGCGTTGGTGCTACTCTATTCTAGGCGTAAGCACAACACTGCGATTTAAGCAGTCATATTAATCGAGAGATCTAGTTGCTATCAGAACTTTTCCTTGCATAGATGTGAGGTAGACCTGCATCGAAGTCAAAAATTTTCGCTAAAACCATAATTACTAGAATCATATTAACAAGATGGGTTTAGGACATACCTAACATACTCGAAGGTTTATTTAGTCTTTATTATATAACTAAGCATACATCAATTGGTCACTATAAGGACCTAGCTTGGGTCAAATTACAAGGTTTCACTTGGACACAAAACTACTAAAATACATGAGTTTATCATATATAGGCTCTCGTTATGAAATGTTTTCAAAACACCATAAAGCAATCGAAATACGTTACAAAATGAACTAAGATAAACTTAGTTAGAAAACTCACGACACATAGCCCTTTCTAATGACTCATTATCGTCTCACCTTTAATCATTTTGGTGAAAGGGTGCCTTCTTCGTAGACCTATAGGGTGCGATCATACTAGCACTAATGCACCGGATCCCATCAAAACTCCTCAGCTAAGTGTGTTTGGACAAACATGATCCTAAGTTGAGTAAATCTTAACGCCTGTACAAAACCTACTAAACTCATGAAATTCATTCATATGGACTTCCCTTATGAATTACATGCAAGACATTCTTAAGTCGGAGCATAATACAGAAAAATCTAGTTCAATAACAACCGACTTGTCCTTACTATTGGGAACTTACCATCTGATCATTTTTACAAACTTATGACAGAACTATGCCACCAAGGAAAAGACCCAGACCTTCCGGCAGCACAGCACCACCACCTCCAACGCCACCTTCACAGTTTGATCATGCAATGTTCCAAGCTGCAGTAACAGCAGTCGTAGCAGCTGCAATGTCACAAATTGGTACAAATGGTACCGGTGGTGCTGGATCTGGAGCCACAAACTCTAACCACAGGGACAGTACATGACGTACGAGGGAATGTTCGCACAAGGACTTTACTAGTGCCAAACCCGATTCTTTCAATGGAAGCGAGGGCGTCATCACCTTGATGCAATGGTTCGAAAAGACCGAAACGGTCTTTGAAATTTGTGCATGCCCCGAAGCAAGCAAGGTCAAATTTGTAGCATACACTTTCTCTGGCCGGGCCCTCACTTGGTGGGAAAGTCATGTTAACTCACTAACACTTGTAGTGGCTAACTCGTTAAGTTGGGAGGACTTAAAGAAGATGATGCTGAAAGAATATTGCTCAAGAGGCGAAGTGCAAAAGCTGGAGCAAGAACTGTGGAATCTCAAAATGACAGGCTCCGACCTTACAACTTACACCACCCGATTCTGTGATCTAGCACTCCTTTGTCCCGCGATGGTCACCCCGGAAGACAAAAAGTTGGAGCGATACCTCTGGGGATTGTCCCCCGAAATTCATGATAGCTTGTTGGCCTCAAGACCAACTACCTTCGACAGCACCAAGGATTTGGCACAACAACTCATCGACCATCATGCCAGCCATGACACTACGACAACCACCCTTAACCAAGCAAGAGGAGGGAACAACAAAAGAAAGTTTTGGGACAACAAGAAGGACCAACCAGCCCAGGACTTTGCTAAAAAGCAACAGATTGTTACTGTTCATGCTGCCACAACCCTCACCGCGCCAACTCCCATAAAACAATACGCTGGAACCCTTCCGAAATGCAACAAGTGTAACTTCCATCACACTGGGGCTTGCCGGAAGATGCATTGCAAAAATCGCGACAGAGAGGGGCACATTGTCCGTCTGTAAGGCACCAACACGACCCATCAACCAGGTCCCTGGCTTTAGAGTAAGCCCAGCCTGTTACAAGTGCGGAGAAACGTGACACTTTAAAAGGGACTGCCTAAGAGCAAGGGATGCCAGTGATGGTGGAAGGGTGCTTGCGATCACCGCAGGAGAGACCACCCCGGAACTGCCTGTAAATATCAGTACGTGTTTCTAACATCGACGTTTAAATTCTAAATTTCTTTTATTTGCTAAATCTAGCAACGATTAAAGTATATCGACCATGAATCTCGAGAACACGACAAAACTCAAATAAGTCTTATCACATATATAAAAACACAGGGTTTTTACTAGTGAGTCTATGATGGCTAGTGTAAACATTATGGTCATATATCATTAAGATTCTATGGACTTAGAATGCGTGATTCCGCCTCATTCCCTGTTCCTTGTTTGGTTGTGGGCTTAAGGCGGGGTCACCCATCTGAATGCCCTTGCAATCTTAATGATATCCGACTAGTTTACACCAAGCGGTTATAAAGGAACTGGTAGGATTTATAATACAAATTTCGTCACAATTTGTGAAACATTCGTAATGACGGAAACTCGCTAACTACGTTATAAAGTATTCATAGTGGTAATGCCAAGGATTAAACAAGGAGCATAAACAATAAGAAATTCCAAGGTCGTCATGTGACATCAGGCGGGTTGTTCCTCACCATAATCAATTTCTTGTACTACGAAAAGTTTCCCCCATCATTCCTCCAAATTCTTGAATCCCCAATCAAAATGCAAATTTCGGGATGAAATTCCCTCTAACGGGGGGATGATGTGACAACCATCAATTTCCGGTCAAGTCAAAGTCAACAAGTCAAACCAGTCAACTCAATTAACCCTTGTGTACTAGGGTTTACGCTATATTATTTCCGTACAACTTCGTTATTCTAATGAGAAATCATCAATTGAAAAGTTTGTATACTTAGATTTCATTAACCTAAAATGGCGTTAAGTAATGAACCAAACCGATAAAACAAGGTTACATACTCATCGGGAGTGTGTAAGATCCTTAAACATGGCTTAACGGGGCTTACGGACCTTGCGTTACGGATCCAAACACTCACAAATGTCACACATGAAACCTCTCTCAATCGTTTTCACTTTATATCTTTTTATCTAGAATCTCTCTCAAATCTCTCCACGTATGTCAAATCTCTCCCAAATCTCTCCAAGAATGAGGAATCTCTCCCAAATCTCTCGAAGAATGAGGAATCTCTCCAAGTATGTGAAATCTCTCCCAAATCACTCCACGTGTGTCAAATCTCTCCCAAATCTCTCCTAAATCTCTCCTTATATGAGAAATCTCTCCAAGAATGAGGAGTCTCTCCCAAATAATTAATCGAATTAAATAAATCAATTATGATTTAAACTTTTAATTAGTTAATATTAAACCAGTTAATCTGAGTTAAACTTTTAATTAGTTAATATTAAACCAGTTATGATCTATTTTTATCCTTTAATCAAACAATTAATCGAATTAAATAAATCAATTATGATTTAATATTTATCTTTTAATTAAATTAATATATATCAGTTATGGATTAAACAATTATTTGAATAGAATAATTAATAAAATAATTTAAATTTAATCTTAATCCAAAACCCTTATAATTTTTGAAAATTGGGGTTAGGTTTATCAGGTTTTAATTATTCAATTTCTAAGGCATTTAAAATAATAGTTAAGGAAACAAGATAACCCCTAAAGGAACCCCCATTTTTGAAAATATGGTTAGGGGCTAGAGTTTCAAGAACCCTGGCAAAATCGAAAATCTCATGGGCTAGGGTTTATTTTCGCTAAACCCTAATTCTTTGATCTATTCGTTTTATGCACAATCAATAGAAAATAGTGGCTCTAATACCACTGATGGATTTTATAGGTTATAAATCTATGCATGAGGTGGAAAAATACTTAACTCTTAAGTTCACATGCAACCTATTTGGATCTATGTTTTCTCTATTGATAACAATAAACTATGTGCATCAAGAACCCTAGCAAACCTTAGGTAATTTCAAAATTACAAGAAAGTTAGGGTTTACAAACCATTTTGATTATTATAGAAAATAACAAATTCAATTCCTTTTTCAAAAGCCTTGGAAAGCAAGCACCGGAAATCTAATGTCTCTAATCGTTTATACCTAAATCTAAGTAACAAGAAGTCTTCATGAGAAACGAAAGGGATGAGAATTTCAGCTATTCTATTAAGATAAGGTATGGACAAAAGTGACGCACCCTAGGGGTCCTATTTATAGCAGATAGGAAAACCCTGAAAACCCTAATCTTGAATAAAATAATAATATTTCAAAATTCTATATTTAATCCAGTTACCCTTATCATCAGGAGCCATCTAGAAACACTAATGGGCTCCTCGAAAACCGCCACCACTAGAAGGTTGTTAAACTTTTAAACAATTACAACTTAAGTCCTTGCAGCTTTAATTAATCCAATTAATCCCAAAATTAATTCTAATTAATTTTCATCTCACTTGTTGTACGATGATATTTAAATTAATGAAAAATCTGAATATTTAGGGAGGGAAAAAAATTAATTTCTGATTAATTATTAATTAATTAATATTATTTCTAATTAATATATTAATTTCATAATATATTAACAAATCATTTATTGTTATTTATTAATCATATAATAAATCAATAAATCAATCTCTCTTTCAAAAGTCATTCTACACACTTACTAGTTCTGAGGGCAACCCAAAAAGGATTTTGCTTCTATTTGCAACTTTATACCAATATAAGATCTTAGACACCTGAATCCAACAAGTCCGAAATCTTACAGACTGAAAAACAACATATTACACATATTTTATGGAAAAACACCCATCTATTAGATTTTTTTGGCTAACAAAAAGCTCAAGTTCTTTATCTAGAGCCTTTTACTCGATGGTTACATCTTAGATGTTTATTTCAAGTAACAACTCCATCAACGGTTTTGAATTTGTGAGGATTGGTTTACTAGTGACACAGAACACATTCAAGCAGAAATATGTTGATAATTAAGAAGTTAAAGAGAAATATATTTGAATAAGATTTATATTAAAAGAATGTGAGTTTGTCGCACCCCAAAGCCGGAACGACGGAAACGTTCTGGGGCGTAGGAGGTCATGTACAGTATCACAACACAGAAATACAGTAAATAAGAAAACAACATCATCCATTGCATTAATAATGTATTTTAATACAAGTGTGTTCTGTATAGTTTATAAAACACCAAAAATATAAATCAAAATAAAAGATGAGTCTTGAAATATGCTCCATCTTCTCAAAAGTTGGCCTCGGTACCTGTCTACTGATGACCTGAGAATACAAGTTATTTTGAAAGAGTTTATCAGCTTTAAAGTTGGTGGGTTCATAAACATTTTAGTGTCATTGTTTGTATGAAAATGTTTGTAAGTGTTTGAGTGTGTAAGTTTGTAAAAATGTTTGTAGTAATTGTTTGTAACTCTCAGAAAATCCTATATTTTCTATTAAAAGTAGTCTTTTACCAAGGAATCAAGTGCTACATGTTTGTTCATTGTAAAAGTGAGTATTTCTCCTAAATGTGACTATCATTTAACAAAATATAGTTTTTACATTACTGTTTATGTGAGAAGATCACAAAGTGGATGTAATGGGAAAATAACGAAGTACTGTAGTAGTATGATATAGTAACTACCGCTGTACTTATTACCTTAAACCAAATGTTAATTAAGGTATAATGTGATATAATTGTAACCGTACTAATTGACTAGGGAAATCACGACGCTGTAATACGTCGAACAGTAATGACATTTGTCACCCGAAGATCTGCAAATCCCACTGTAGCTAGCAGTAAGGTGTAGGATTGTCAATCCAATATAAATCTATACACAAATTCACGTTCTCCCTCTAGGAGATTCTGGATACAAATTGAGTCATGGCAGGTGATGCCATGCCACAAAATAGTGGTTCACATTTATTTTATAGTATGTATGTATTGTATGTACTAGTGTAGTGTATGTCCTCCCTGATTCTCATCATAGTATGCTCTTTAGTATAGTATTTAGTGTGCATGAATAGTATATACTAGTGTATGTTCTCTCTTTCTAGTGTGTAGTATGTTCTCTCTAACTCTCATTATAGTATATTCAGTTGTATAGTGTAGTGTATGTATTGTTACAGTATGAATTTACTCATGTATGAACTGACTCCTTGTATGTTTCATAGTATTAGAAATAGTAAGTAGTATACTTCTAAACTATACCTATTATAGTTTACTAGTAAGGTTGTATCAATGACTTAGTATATACACCTTTGCTACCCAAAGTGTTGGAACTGAAGTAAAAGCTTTATATCCACACATATATACATGATATATAACTACGGATCAAACGACACTTGGACAAACAACAGGGTACTCTAAGTCCACAACCAAACAAGGAACATGAATTAAAGTGAGTTATCAGTCCTAATCCTTCAAACCTTACTTATATAAGATATGTACTAGACATGATTTGGCAATATATAAGTTTAAAGAACTGAAAGTACAGATTTGGTAATTAAGAATAAGTTTGATAAACAGTTTAACATGTAAAAGAGTTTGATAACCATTTTGAAGTAGTTTTGTTGATAAAGCAGTTAAAAGTATAGAAAATCCATTTGTTTGCAAGTTATAAATCGCATGTGATTAATATTATAACTAGTTTGATTCAACTTGTATTCCCCCCCCCCCCCCCAATAAAAGCATTTAAAAAACATTTAAAATGTTGATTAAGGGGTATGAACTCACCTGTAGTGAGTGGTTTGGATGGAAGTGTTGGACAAGGTGCTAGGTGTCAAGTGAAGACTTGATCACACACAATGATCCTATTTAACATATAAAGACATATATATGTACCTAATTAGTGATTATAACACCAATTAAGCAAGTATAAACACCCTAAAACGTGGAAAACACCTTGGTCTAAGTGTTACAGGGTCATAGGGTTGCATCAAAGGAGTGTAAGGCCTTGCGTTAGAGTTTACGGCCCAAGGACCAATTCCCATGGAGTTTACGGCCTAGAGTTTACGACCCTAGTGGGTTTACAGCCATAAACCCATGGTAACTCCTACCATTTCGTAGTTTAAGATCATAAGCTCAAGTAGGAAGGGTTCTAGTCCAATATCCAAGCCCTAGGAAGTAATGGTGGCACTTATGCACCACCTAATGGTGTTTACGGTCCAAGGAGATTGCCTTGGCCGTAAACCCATGTGTTTTTGGGCATTCTTGGTGTTTTCATTGGTTTAACAAGTAATCTAAGCATATAACTAGATAGGAGGAGTGTACTTACTTATATGGAGCTTGTAAGAGTGTTTAAGGTCCAAGAACATTAGTGTGTGTTCTTGGTGTTTTGAAGAACACTTGAAGATCTATGAAAAAGAGAAGATTTAATGGATGAAATCATGTATAACTACTAGATGAAGTGTTATAACAACAAATCAAGAGAAGAAACACTTACATTTTTGGAAGATTGGAAGAAAGATGTTATGATACTTTAGAGAGAAATGTAGGTGTTCTTGAGCTTGGAAGTGAGAAGTAAACTCATGCCTTAAGCATGAGTTCACGGCCAAGAGGGGTTCACGGCCCAAAATCGTAATGTTTGGTCGTGAACACCTAATTAAGTTGTTATTTGTTTTATTGTTACACCATAATCCTAGAAAATACTTCCTTTTATTTGTTCGCTTGAAGAATTAATGTTAAAAACACCCAAACGGACTTTAAACCGACTAAAAATTAGCAGAAATGAGTTTGACTTTTATTTGAAGTGCTTGACTATAGGGTTTGTACAAATGGAAATTTCGGGTTGTTAGAGTTTTTAT